>NC_040092.1:20070160-20373190 GCF_003369695.1 Bos indicus x Bos taurus | reverse complement strand
TCCAGGATTCTCCAGGCAAGAATACTGGAGTGGGTTGCCATGCCCTCCTCCAGGGGATCTTCCCAATCCAGGGACCAAAGCCTCATCTCTTAAGTCTACTGCATTGGCAGGTGGGTGCTTTACCACTAGTGCCACCTGGGAAGTGAGGGGATGGCAAAAAACAAACAAAACCCAGACAGACTCCCTCCAGGGCACGAGCCATTTAGTCCTTGCTTGCCCTGGGCTGCAGCACTTGTGGAGGACGGAGGGGGACCCTTCCTAGCCTCCCTGGGGCAGTTCTCAGGATGGGACCCATTCTCCAGGACAATCAAGGTCAAGTGCCGTGCTCAGGGTGCGCCTGCGTCTGTGATGGGTTTTGGGATCTGCGACTCCTCAGTTTCCGGGAGGAAAGGGAGTCTGTTGGCTTGTTCCTGCAGCATGCTTTCCAGGAGGGGGGTTCCCAGATGAGAGGAGCTGCCTTAAGTCAGGTGATCATTCACGTAACACAAATTAAGCACCTTCTGTGTGCCTGAGCTGTTCCGTGTGCTGGAGGTGAAAACAGAGCAGAGCTGTGCTTCGAGAGGCTTGGAAGGAGAGCCACGCCTCCTCCCTCAGTCAGTCACTCCTTCCCTTTGGTTCTCGTGAGAGTTATAAATACTCTGGGGAAGTGTGTTGCCCTTACTCCCTGGTACCTCCCTGTGCACAAGCTTATCCATTGGACCCAAGAAGCAGGCCAGGGCGACAGGATGAGATGAGGCAGCAGTGGGGAGCCGAGCTGACATCCCATCGGGAGGACTCCTCCTCCAACGTCATGGACCGCCCCAGGGCCAGCCCCATTCCCGTGACTCACGCTTTACTCCCATCTCAAGGGGTCAGGGGTGTGTTTTCTTGAACCTTTAAAGCATCTTGCAAGAATGGCCTAGATTTAAAAAGACTGTAACCAGAGGAAAGAGGGCCCAAGAGACAGGCAGTTTAGGGACGTCCCCAGTGGTCCAGTGGCTGGGAATGTGCGCTCTCAACTCAGGGGGCCTGGGTTCCATCCCTGGCCAGGCATCTAGATCCCACAGACCACAACTAAGCGTTCACATGTACAGCCAAATAAATAAATGTTAAAAAGAGGGGGGCGGTGTAGAGTAGCTTGCCCAGTGCCTGGCACTTAGTAGGTGCTCAGTGAATCAGTGTCCCTATCCCTCAGCCTCTGGCAACCACTCATCTGTTTTCCATCTCTGTGGATTTGCCTATTCTGGACACTTTGTGTAAATGGAATCCTACAATATGTGGCCCTTGGTGACTGGCTTATTTCACTCACAGTGATGTTTTCAAGGCTCATGCATGTGGTAACCTGAATGGGTAATCCATTCCTTTTTATCTCAGGATAACATTCGCTTGTGTGGATGGATACATATATCCATTCATCAGTTGATAGGCATTTGCATTTTCCCCACTGTTTTCTTTTTGGCTGAGCTTCACAACTTGCAGGATCTTAGTTCCACAACCAGGGGTTGAATCCCTGTCCCCCCGCTCAGTGAAAGCTCAAAGCCTTAACTGCTAGACTACCAGGGGATTCCCCCCACTCTCGGATTACTGTGAATAAGGCTGCTCTGAACATTCATGTATACATTTTAAAAAATATTTCATGCGTACATTTTAATAATATTTATTTTTATTTATTTGGCCTCACTGGGTCTTAGCTGCTGCATGTGGGATCTTTAGTTTCAGTAAATTTACTCTTAGTTGCAGCATGCGGGAGCTAGATCCCCGACCCAGGATCGAGCCCAGGCCCCCAGCCTTGGGAATGAGGAGTCTTAGCCACTGGACCACCAGGGAAATCCCCCGTGTGTATGTTTTTGTGTGGACATTTCATTTCCCTTGAGTACATCCCTAGAAGGGGAATTGCTGGGTTATATGAAAACTCTCATATTTAACATTTTGAGGATCTGCCAGACTTTTCCAAGGCGACTGTCCCATTTTTCAGTGCGCACTGTTTTATAATGATGGTCGTGCAGAATTGTGTAGTGTGGCGGTTAATGCAGGGTCCAGAGCCAAGCTGCCTAGGTTTAGAATCTGGCTGGGGGACTTGGGACAGGTCCCTTCACCTTTCTCAGCCTCAGTTTCCTTGTCTATAAAATGGGGACAAGATTAGTGCTCACTACAGGTTGTCATGGGGATTAAATGAAAATGTCTATAAAGTGCTTGGTGGGGGCTGTATCTAGTTTTTGCTATTGTAAGTATTTCCGTGCCCCCCCCCAAGACTGCAGGCACTGGGCACATAGTAGGTACCCCATCCATGATATTTTACAGCCTGGGTCCCCAACCTCCTGGACCTAATGCCTGATAATCTGAGGTGATACTGATGTAATGATGATAGAAATAAAGTGTGCAGTAAATGTAACTTACTTGAATCATCCCCACACCATCCCCTCCCCCCAGCCCCGGTCCATGGAAACGTTGTCTTCCATGAAATCAGTCCCTGGTGCCAAAAAGGCTGGAAAGAGCTGTTTTAAAGGATGCAGAATTGGCTTCTGGGGGTACCCCATGTTTTGGTGCTTTTGATTCTTCTGATCACCCCTGGGAAAGCCCCCTAGACTGTCACTGTCTTGCACCCTGGGAGCTCCCTTCACTTGGAGGGTCTGACAGGGATCTGTGATGTTAGGGGTGGCTTCAACTCCAAAAGGCACTTTGACCTTAGACCCAGGAACACAGGGAGCATTCGGAGCCAGGCCTCCAGAATCGGGGGCGGTTTGGGTCACTCAGACCCAGCAGCGCTGGGGAGCCGAGACCAAGCCCCATGAAGTGGCCCCTGTTCCTTGGCAGCCCAGCTTCTGCTCTGAAGTCAGCCTTTGGGGAGGAGGTGGCAGCCCTGGCAGGAGCCCCGCAGAGAGTCAGACCAGTGATGGAATGTGTCCTTGGAGCCCCACGCTACAGATGTGGCCCAGAGTCCCCAGGGCCTCGAGAGCCCCCAGGCACAGAGACAGGCCTGCTCCCTCGGCCGGGGGGTGGCCCTGCTGTCGGTGCCCTGGCAGAGCAGCAGCTCATCAACCTGGCAGCACTGGGTGTTCTCCAAGCAGTAGGAGAGCCTGGCAGCCTGTGTGCTGCCCAGATGGGGAGGAAGAGTCAGAGAGCACCCGGGCTTATCATTCACCTTGATTACTGAAGGGAGTCCAGTCTTTAGGAAAACAATTGGAGGGAGGTAGGAAAAAATGACAGCTCTGGGTGAGGGGAGGAGGGAATTGGTTTACTCTCTCACCTGGCAGATGTTTACTGTGCCAGGCAGTGGGTCACAGGGAGGGAGGAGAGTGTGCCATCTGGGATCAGACACGAGTCAGAGCAAATAGTGCATCAGTAGAGGGAGGCACAGAGTGCAGCCAGACCAGATAGAAGGCAGCAGCCAACTGCCTGATGGGGAAGATTTCATAGAAAGGGGAGGCATTTCAATTGGGTTTTGAAGGATGCATAGGAGTTGGACAGGAGCAAAGTGGGGAAGGCACAGGGAATAGCACGAGCCGATGCCTTTAGTACTCAGAGTGTGTGGTATTTTGGGTGGTGGGGTGGGGGAAATCCCAAGTGGCAGAAGTGCAGGGTCAAGGGTGGTGAAATGGAGATTAGCCTGGAAAGGGACTGGATCCTATAAAAGTCCAGCTGACACACACATCAAGGACCTCCTAGCAGGGAAGGAAGAAAGCAGCTGAGAAGCCCTATCTACAGAGTGGAGGCCAACCTCATTATAAACCCACCTCAGTCACCAACTACAATGTGGTCTTAAGAAGATTAAGGGGTTCAACTTCCCAAAAGCCTCATGTCATCATCTGTGAAAAGGACAGGTTGAATCTACCTGGCCCAGGGACCAGGATTGAATGGAAACTATGTGGGACAGTCCGTGGTTACTTCACAACTGGAGGTTCTTTCCTTGCTTGTGGGGAGGTGCTCCTGCAGCCTGGGCTCCCCTGGAGAGACTCGTGGGAGGGGATGGGTGGATGGGGAGTCAGATGTAAGTCAGGACCAGGGTAGCTAGAGATTCAGGTGTCAGGGATCTGTCCAGAGGTCCTGTCATAGGAAGCTGGGCTGCATGAGGTCAGAAAGCTCCTCCCTGTTGGGAGCAGTGACAGGTCAGAGAACACTGCAGGGCACAGCCACAGCTACAAGAATATGAGTGAGCCTCCTGAATCCCATGTGCTCAAAAGCCCTTCAGATCTGTGATTGGGTCCATCTCACCACTTGACTCACCACTTCTGACACTTGGGACTTCCCCCATTCCGCAGACATACCACGCACTTTGAGTACTAAAGGCACTGGCTCATGCCTTTCCCCCTTCTCCCATGGTAAACTCCTGTGCATCCTTCAAAGCCCAACCAAAATGCCCCCTTTGCATGAAATCATTCCCATCAAGTGGCCAGCTGCTTCCCTTGGCTCCTGCTGCACTCTGTGCCTTTCTTTTCTTTTTTGTTTTTAATTCTATTTTTTTGGCTGTACCAGGCAGTGTATGGGGTCTCGACCAGTTCCCCAACCAGGGATCCAACCTGTACCCCCTGCAGTGGAAGCTCAGCTCTTAACCACTGGACCACCAGGGAAGTCCCTGAGCCTCCCTCTATTGATGTCTGTCCCCCATCCCAGATGGAGCATACTCTTTCCAGGATGCTGAAGAGGGGGGAGCAGGAGCCACCCACTGGTTCCCCTAATGTCTCAGCATCTTCCCTGACCAGCCAGGGTGTCTTTGATTCGTCCTCCCTTCCAGGAAGTGGGAAGAGGCCAGGTCAACAGGAGACCATGCGCACATTTCCACGGCGAGCCCTGCGCCTGCGTCCAGGGGCAAGGGGCCAGGCGGGGGGCATCTCCTTGCACTCTTGGTGTGCGAGTGGCCTGCTTTTTGTGCATATGTACCATCTCTGACTCTCGCTTCTGCATGTGAGCTGATTAACATGCTGACGTCCATCAAGAGACCGTGTCACCTCTGGTCTCCCCACAGCCCAGCAGCTATGATGCGTCATTTAGGACTTGGCCCGCCGCGTCACTACAGAGGACCACGGCCAGCGTGAAGAGAGGGATTATGTTGTTCCCATCTGGCTTCGGCCGCCTCCCCAGTCCCTTCCAGCTGTTCCCTGTTACCCACGGCCAAGCGGCAGATGCGGAGTGATGGGAGGAGGGGTGCGGGGGTGAGGTCAGCCAGGAGCTGGAGACCTGTCCATCATCTTCACGTGAATGTCTTCACGGCTATTTCTGGCCTTGCCATTATCCCCACGGCTTCGGGATAAATATAGACACGGATTGAAAAGCCCCAGTGGCAGGCAGGCAGGCAGGCAAACGAGGCAGGCAGCGCTGGAGAGCGTGCGGACGGGGTGCTTGGCTATAAATAAGTCTGCTGGAACACCTCCTCAGCCACGCTGTGCCGTGCGGAAAGACATCTCCTCTCCGGCTCCCTCGCAAAGCACACTTGTGCCTGGTGGGGCCGGGTGGCAGAGGGGCGGCAGGAGGGAAGGTCCGTGGGAGGCGAGGAGGGAGGAACTGGTCTGTGGGAACCTTGCATGGCTGGACAGGGCTGCCAGAGGTAGTTCCCCCTTAGCCTTGCTAGGATAAAGGGGACCAGCTGCCCCCCAACCCCAAGCAAGAGTCGTGGGACAGTCACGTGTTGTGCCCCAAATGGCAGCCCCCGGGCAGCATCTCCAGCCCCCTGGCTCCCCCAGGCCCAGTCCTGTTGCAAGCACGGCCAGTAGACAAGGACAGGTTCTGGGTGGTTCTGGACTTGGGCCTGCTCTGGGGTGCCTGCTCTGCTTTCTCAAGCTGCCGTCTCTCTCCTTCTTCTGCTTCCTCCCGGCTGCCTCCTCCTGAAAAGATCCCAGGTTTGTTTATCTTCTGGTTTCCCAGTCCTCAGTGCTCACCCAAAGCTGGCCGCCTAGTGACCCCCCGCTCCATCGAGGATAGAGTCTCAGGGGGCAGGAGTCCGGTGGTCCCTGGCCCCTCACCCCTCACCCCCTCCTCGGGCCCACCTTTCTCCACCTGCCTCCTCCCTGGCTCTGACCGCCCCCTCCTAGGCAGCATCAGGTACCTGGGCTGGCGCTGAGCAAGGACCAGGACACGAACCTGGGAGACACTTTTCATGGAAAAGGATAGGAGTCAGTGAGCTGGCGAGAATCCTGGGATGTCCCCGTGAACAAAGTATCCTTACTATGCAGTCACCAGTTGTGGGAAGTGGTTCCCACGAGCCCGGTCCCCTCTGCAGCCTTAGTGAACAAAGACCCGTTGCATTCGGGGGACCGTGCGCTCAGGCCCAGTGCAAGGATAGGATGGTTATTAACACTGTGAACATCACCCCTGCGGAGGGGGAGTGGACAGCCCTGCCTTTCCTGTGGATGAGGGATCTGCACCCCTGCCCCATGGTCATTGCAGCTGCTTCAGGGCTTTGAGGACAAAGGGAACCACAGGGCCACATTGATGTCTCGAGTGGGCGGCACGTGTGTGGACCCGTCATTCGGCCCCAAGGGATGAATCGGGTGTCGTCCCCACTCTCAGGAGCTCACTGGCCACCAGAAAGGACTAGAGTCAGTGGGCAGTTATGAGCCCGTGGGAATGGGTTGGGGGACCTGCTTCTGGGGCACGGAACCTGTGGAGGAAGGGCACCAACACTTGGGCTGGACTTCTTGGAATGCCAAGTTCACCCAACCCGGGAGGTGGTAGAAGACCTTCCTGGCAGAGGAAACAGCCTGTGCAAAGGCACAGAGGCCAGAGCAGGTGCTGCGGGGTCTGGCTGGTAGCGCAGGCTGAGCCCAGGGAAGG
Organism: Bos indicus x Bos taurus; assembly: GCF_003369695.1. NCBI lineage: Eukaryota > Metazoa > Chordata > Mammalia > Artiodactyla > Bovidae > Bos > Bos indicus x Bos taurus. The sequence goes on along the minus strand of NC_040092.1, from coordinate 20,366,443 downwards.
AACCAGACCAGCAGGGGTAGGGGGCAGGTCTTGTGGTCTGGTTAAGGAGCATGGATGCTGGCTTGAAAGCAGAGGGAGAGTGTTGAGGGGCTCAGTCCTCTCACACTCTGATGCATTAGAAAAGGCTTCATCTGACTCCATGGGGATGACGGGTCGGAGGTGGGGGGAGGAGGGGGCAGGCTGATGGCAGCATCATGATGTCTTGCACTGTTGAGTACCTGAAAGATTTTTTGTTGTTGTTGCTTTTAACGGAACCTGTGAAATCCAGGATGTACACATGTGGGTGCGTGCCTGAGAAAGTCGGGTTTCTAAAGATGACGGGGCTGTGCTTGGAGCCATCCATTGGTTCTGACTTGCTCAGGTCCCCTTATCACTGGAGGTGACTTTGTCCAGCAAGTGTGGCTGCTGCCAGTAGCCTGGGTCTGGAGCCGAGATAACTGCTTCCCTGGAGGCTTAGTCCATGACTCCAGCTTCCCTCTCCAGGTTCCGACCCCGAATCAGCCCGTTGTAAAAGGATGTTGATTTGTGACTCTCAGTACCCCCGCTCCCGCCTGCCACGTTCCCCTCCTCACCCCAGTGCTGACTCTGTGCTGAGTGCCAGCGCCCTGAAAAAGCAGTGACTTAGAAAGTGCCATGTGATGGAAAGATAAACATGGTTGCTCCAGTAAACCACAGAACCCAGAAGTTAGTCCAGTCTTGTATTTATGTATTTGTAAATGTATTTATGATTTATACATAAATGCATCACCAAGTATTTATGATTTTGTTGGTGTTGATTGATAAATAGGCGAAAGGGGAGATTGTGTGGCCTTGATCTTGCCTTGGGGGAATGCTGTGGTCTTTGTTAAGAACTGTGTGAGTCAAAAGTCAGATGCTGTCCCCAAATCCCAGCCTTCACGGATTAAGAAGGTCAGAGTCAGGAGCCTCCTGAAGGTCATGCAAGTCCAAGTCCTCATTTCTCGGATAGGAAATAAAGCAAAACCATTTCTCTGCTCAATACTTCCAACGCCAAATGTGTGGGTTTGCCACACCAAGCAATTTTCCAGTTCTCTATGGGCAACATGTGAGTGTCCTTACAGTCAATTCAATTCTGACATTAACTTCCCAGGGTTAGTGAAGACCTTTTGAGTTAAGGGCTCAGTCCCACAAGATTGCTTCCCCCCACCCCCACTTCAGATGCTAATCACAAATAGTGGGTCCCAGGTTACCTACTTCTGACTTGGCTACAAATGGGGGTTCCTACCCTCCCCAACTTCAGGTTTGATGATTTTCTGGGAGTTCACAGAACTCGGGACTTTTACTTACATTTGCTGGTTTATAGGGCTTCCCTGGTAGCTCAGATGGTAAGGAATCTGCCTCCAATGCAAGAGACCTGGGTTTGATCTCTGGTTCAGGAAAATCCCTTGGAGAAGGAAGTGGCAACCCACTCCACTGTTCTTCCCTGGAAATCCCATGGACAGAGAAGCCTGGTGTGCTACAGTCCATGGGATTGCAAACAGTTGGACACGACTGAACAGCAACAACGTGTGGTGTGCAGGATCTTAGTTCCCTGGCCAGGGATTGAATCCATGCCTCCTGCAGTGGAAGCCCGGAGTCTGAACCTCTGTACCTCCAGGGAAGTCTCTCTGTGGGTTTTCTTTCTTTTTTTTTTTTTTCACAAAAGCCTTTTCAGATTATAATTCACATCCTATACAATTCATTCATTTAAACTGTACAGTTCAGTGGTTTTTAGTATATTCTCGGAGTTGTACAGCCATCGCAGTTTGACATTTTCATCGCTCCAAAAATGAACCCCTTGACGTTCCCCCTGTCCCATCGCTTCCTACACCCCCAGCCCCTGGCAGCCACTAGTCTGCTTTCCCTCTCTCTGGATTTTGCCTCTTCTGGACATTCTGTATAAATGGAGACCGACAGCCTGCAGCCCTTTGTGCCAGGCCGCCTTCACCCAGCACGCCGCCTTCACCCAGCACGCCGTCTTCAAGTTGATTCATGTTGTAGTCTGTGTCGGCGCTTCATTCCTTTTCGTGGCTGAACCGCGTGTGTCATTGACGACATTTTGTTCTCCTCTCGTCGATTGAGTGCATTTTTAAAGAGTGACATTTTTTCCACCTCAAACACAGCTCTGAGCTACTGAGAGGGTCAGGGGACAGTTGCAGAGGATGCCAGCAGCAGGAAAGGCAGCTTCCAAGAGGGGCTCCCAGGAGTGGGGTGAGGATGTTGTTTCTCTGAGAGGCCCCTTGAGTGGGAGAAGGGAGAGTTGTGAGGGGGCCGGAGGGAGAGGGTCCATTCGGGGTTTCCTGCCAGTCTTTCTTTTCTCTTTCCATGAGACGGACAGATGAGGAGAGCACAAGGCCTCGGCAGACAAGAGGCCTTGTTCCAAGGCTGGAATCCTGAGCTACATGTGTCCCAAGGCTCCACCTTGAGATTCACCTCTAAGGCCTCTAGGAGCCTCAAAGCAGATCCAAAGGGACTCAGATGACAGACAGCCTGACTGAGTCCAACCCAGGGATTAGAAGAGGGCAGTTACACATTAGTTTAATCTTGCTCTAATGGTCTCGTCTTCTCAAACAGAGTGACTAGTAATCCTGTTTACAGCTGCGTGTGGCACTGCCTTCTGGGGCACAGAATCTTCTATTCAAAGGAATCGCACTTCTCAGCTCTCCAGGGGCCACACCTGAGCCACCCCTGGTTCTTGGGGGAGGACGGAGGCTACAGTCAGAGTCTCAGGGAAGATTCTGAAGCCTCCAGGGACTTCCCTGGTGGTCCAGTGGTTCAGACTTTGAGCACTCAATACATGGGGCCTGGGTCTGATCCCTGGTCAGGAAACTAGACCTCACATGCTGCAACCAAGAGTTCACATGCCACAACTAAAGATCCTGCATGCCGCAACTAAGACCTGGCACAGCCATATAAATAAATGCAAAAAAAACTTTTTAAAAAAGATTCTGCAGCCTTCACGTGAGGCCTCACCCACCCCAGCCTGTCAGTGTGGAACACTGGCTGAGGGGTCTGTCTGCTGAGCTGTCTGACTTGCAAGGACCCCTCAAGTTCCAGAACCAAACAGGAGGGCTAGGAGGCAGAGAGAAACAGCTCCTGTGCTGACTGGCTCTGGAAGTCAGGCGTCCACAGGAGGCTTTGTCCGATTTATTTAATATGAGCCCTGGCATCAGTCCTGCAAGGCGGGGGTGATGAAAGAGGACTCATCGGGGTAGGAGGGCCTCCCAGCTTGCAAGTAGACTGAGGCGGCTCTTACTCTCCAAGGTGCCATCTTCTTTTGGCGATGGGGTGGCCCAGAGACGAGAGCTGATCTTCATAGGAACTGCAGGCCGGTTATAGACGGGGTCTCCAGCACAGTGTGGGGAGGTGGCTTTCTGGGTTTGACAGCCGGGCTCTCGTAGGCTCTGGATGGTGGGAGGAAGGTATCTGAATCAGAGAGTGGCTGGCCAGGGCGTTACAATGTCAGCGTCTTAAAAACCATCAGCCAAGCTGACCCTTACGCGTTTTGCATCTGGGTCTTAGACACACAGTTATGCTGTCTTCTGTCTCCCCCACCCCTGGCCCACCCCCAGCCACCCTCCCCACCCCCATCCCCACCACACAGTAAAGAAGCACTAGTATCAGGAACCACTGACCTATCATGGAGAAGTTAGATGGATGGATTTAATAACTCCTCTTCCCACCCCCACTCCCCACCACCACTGCCAGTGGCTTCCCTGGTGGCTCAGACAGTAAAGAATCTGCCTGCAATGCTGGAGGCCCAGGTTTGATCCCTAGGTCAGGAAAATTCCCCTGGAGAAGGGAATAGCAACCCACTCCAGTATTCTTCCCTGGAGAATTCCATGGGCAGAGGAACCTGGGGGGCTACAGACCATGGGGTCACAAGGAGATGGACAAGACTGAGCCACTAACACTGTCATTTTCACTCCCCAACCCCCCGTCTGTGGTGGGAACGAAGCAGGAGAACATTGATCAGCCTCTCTCGGGTTTTACTGGAAGACAGAGGGCAGCTCTTGTAGCTGGGAGTGTGGGAGCAGCCGTAATGTGCCCCACAAGGCTGCCACAAGCAACCTGGGGGCTTCTGAAAGCCTGTCTCCTAAGGAAGAGGCTGCAGGATGTTGATCCTGCTGTGAGGCCAGGCACCTGGGAGAGAGGAAGCACTCCTTGCTATTTCTGCAAGGTCAGCGGGGGCCTGCCAGTGAGCGGGTGGCCGCGTGAGCAGCCTAACTCCTCTGCTTACCCTGGGTGCTCCAGCCACATCCTCACTACCTAGCTTCCAGCTTGTCCTTGGCTCCGAGGAAGCAGGCAGCTGGGCCTGCAGGAACCTCACGGTGTAATGTTCATGAAATTAATGAGCATGCTGCTGAACGTGAACCGCTGCTGATGTTTAGTGGGTGTGTGCCCTGGACCAGGCCCTGTACTGGATACTCCTCTCATGGTATCTTATCTCAGTTTTGCCATACTCCCAGTGTCAGCGCTGATATGAACCTTATTCTTACAGATGAGGAAATGCCAAGAGATGAGGTAACTTGGCTGGGCGTTGCTGGCCTGGCTTTTGACTCCTTCTGGAGGCCTATCTGCCCAGTTTGTGGTCACTGGGAGCTAGATGGGCAGGACAGAGTGCCGGCTGGGTCTGTAACTCCTGGTGGGACTTGAAGCAATTACCTTCTTGGAGCTTCCTTTTGTACATCTGTAAAATGGAGATAGAAATGCCTGTAAAGTGGAGATAGAAAAGAATCTGTGTGCGAGGCAGATTCTTAACCACTGCGTCACCAGGGGAGTCCCTGAACGAGTTGTTTTGTTGAGAGTGAGGTATAGATGTTCCGCATCTTTTCTGAGTATGGGAGGAAAATTCGTGTTTTCTTTTTCTCCTCCAAGGAAAATTCGTGTTTTCTCGTCATCTTCCTCTTCCCTCAGCCCAGCTTTGCAGACCACCCGAGACGAAGACCTGTTCCCATTTTGGGGGGGATCAGTCTTCAAAGAGTCAGTCCTGGAACCCAGAAGGGAGCCGGAGGCAGCAGAATGGTCTCCCCAGGAGAGGGTTCTGGGCTGGCAGTGAGTGAGAAGGCCCCCTTGGGAAGCAGGCAGGGCGGGCGGGAGGCCATTGGAAGAAGGCAGGGAGGGTAAGGCTAGGCAGCCAGGCCAGGCACAGTCCATCTCCTCTGACAGTGCCCATCTAGCTGGTGGGAAGAGGCACTTACAGCCTCTGCCAGGGATGTCGTTGTTGGCACCCCGACAGACTGATGTCCCCTGGCCAGTTGCAAGAGTGCATTTGGGACCAACAGCTTGATCTCTAGTGCCTAGCGGGGTTGGAGTTTTACAACTTTGAACTTCTCCAGATTTGCATAAAGGGACCATAGATGTCCCCTAAACAGTGCCTCACTAAGTGCTTGTGGCTGCCATTTCCTGAAGGACCTGTCCCTTCCCTTCTCATTCTCCATAAAAAGCAAGATGACTTTATGTGGTTCATGGTGAGAGAACTCCGTGTTCCACTTCGTTTGATCTGCTCGGTAGGTGCTAGGGGTCTTGTTGAATCTATCTGTGCTTTTGTTTATTGATTTATTTATTCTTATTGAAGTATAGTTGATTTACAGTATTATATTAGATTCATAGTGAGTCAGTATTTTTGTAGACTGTACTCCATTATCTGTTATTACAAGATAATGGCTTATACATGCTTTTAAAGAGCTTTGGTGTGCATCTTTCATTGTTTAGTTATCCATAATTCATTCATTCAATGGAGCTTTTTTAAAAAGTTTTTTAAAAACTTTTTATAGAAGTGTAACAACACTACGAAAAGCGTATAGACATTAGGTGTCCTGCTGATAACTTTATACAGACTGACCATACAGATTGATCAACAGGACGTCAGCTGTCCCCAGAAACTCCCCGACTTCCACCAACCATCCTCAAGTCTGAAACCATAGACAGGGAAATTCCCTGGTGGTCCAGTGTTTGGACTTGGTGCTTTCACTGCAGGGGCCTGGTCAGGAAACTAAGATCCCCAAAGCCTTGCAGTGTGGCCAAAAAATAAATCCAACAGAGTTTTGGGACACCACTTAGGTACCAGGCATTGTTCTAAGCACTAGAAATCCAGCAGTGAACCAGATGAAATCCCTTCCTAACAAACAGGCCATACTAAATGCCAGGATGGAAAATGAGCAAGGGATTAGAATAGAGAGAGAGGAGGAGGTGGTAGGGGGGTTGAGACAGCGTGATCAGAGAGGACCTCCCTTTTAAAACCTAAACAAACTTGGAAAGCCAGTCCTGTAATATCTGAGAAAGAGGGAACAGTAGGTGCAAAGGCCCTGAGGCAGAGGTGTGCTCGGCAAGTCTGAGGAGTGTAAGAGGAAGGTGGTAGGAGGTGGCAGAGTCAGGGGTGTGATCTTGGAGGACTTGTAGGTCATGATAAAGACTTTGGACTTGGGACTTCCCTAGCCATCCAGTGATTAAGGCTCTGTACTTCCACTGCAGGGGGTGTGGGTTCAATCCCTGGTTGGGGAGCTAAGATCCTGCATGCCTTTCAGAACAGCAAAGAAGAAGTCCTAAGTGTGAGAGGAGCTGGGGAGGGTGTTGAGGTACAGGCATGACATATTCCTATTTGCATTTACATTTTAAAATGCTCACTTTGGCTGCCCTGTGGAGTAGAAGCAGGGAGACCAGTTAGAAATTCTGTATTGCAGTAGCTTAAGAGTTGTTAATGAAGATGGAAGGTATCACAGGGCAGTGGTGCCTAACCTTTTTGGCACTAGACACCAGTTTTGTGGAAGACAGTTTTTCCATGGACCAGGGCAGGGTTGGGGGGAATGGTTGCAGGATGATTCGAGTGCATTACATTTATTGTGTCCTTTATTTCTATTAGTGTTACACTGTGATATATAATGAAATAATTATACAACTCACCATAATACAGAATCAGTGGGAGCCCTGAGCTTGTTTTCCTGTAACTAGAGCGGCTATAAATACAAATGAAGCTTAGCCCGCCACTCACCTCCTGCTGTGTGGCCTGGTTCCTAACAGGCCATGGACCCTTACTGGTCTGTGTCCCCAGGGTTGGGGACCCCTGGCATAAAGGGAAGTGAATCACCTTCAAGAATGAGTTGGAAGCCTCTTGCCCTTCGGCCGGGCACATAGAACCACCCGCCAGCGTGTAGGGCCCTCTGGGTCTGGCCGCTGAGAAGGTTAGGGCTTTCAGGGATCCCCTGGGTCTCTGAGCTGCTGGGGAGGCATCACAAGGTGGAGCTGAGTGCTGAGCTGTTCCTTCCCTCTCCCTGCCCAGCCCAGGTGCTGAGGGAGTTAATTGCACATGGGGGTGCTGATCCGTGCAGATGAGCTGAGCGGAACGAAGTACGATGATCTTGGGCCTGGCCCTGGAGACCTTTGAGAGGAACCAGGCGGGTCCCGCTGAGCTGTGGGCTTCCCCAAGGGGCCTGTTCTGAGATCTTTCCCTCCAACTTCTGGAAACTCATGTAGCCCAGATGTCAGAGCTGCGGAAGCTGTCTGGGTCTCTGCCTTTGCTTTTTTGGACTCCCCCTCATTTGCTTCCTTCTCTCCTTCCTCCCTCCCTTTCTCCATTCACACTTCTCTCAAGATATACTATGATGGACCTAGAGATGATCATACTAAGTGAACTAAGTCGGAGGAGAAAGATGAATACCACATGATATGGCTTATATGCGGAATCTAAAAAAGTGTTGATATGATTGAACTTATTTACAAAACAGAAACAGATTTAGAGAAGAAAGCTGTCGTTACCAGGGTGGAAGGGTTGGGGAGAGGGAAAGTTAGGGAGTTTGAGATTGACATGTGCACATTGATATATTTTAAATGATAACCAATAAGGACCTACTGTAAGAAAAAAAAAAATGTTAAATAAAAAAAAGAGGCACTATGGATCAGTGAGGACCAGCTCAGGCAGGCCCTGGGGCCACATGACCAGGGTTTGACTTCGGCTCCAGACCTGAAGCAAGTAAGTGACTAACCTGTCTGTGCTCCAGTTACCTCATCTGCAAAATGGGGACAAAATGATTCAATCAGTTAAATCGAATACACTGCACAGTAAGCCTACAGGCGCCATCCTCTGCCTTCCAGGTCACTGACCCCCGGCTAGCCTGGGTAGTGATTAGCCGTGTGTGTCGTTATTTGAGTTTTCTGGGATCATTCCCCCTGGGCCCTGTTTGAAGGAACGTGCCTGCATGTTTGGGAGTTTATAATTGGAATCGTTACCATTTGTTGACCTTTGGCCACGTCCCAGCCCTATACCAACACTCACATACATCATCTCACATTGCCCTCAAAGAAGTCTATTTTCATCTCCATTTCCCCATTTTTTTTCCTGAACTTTTTATTTTATATTGAGGTATGGCCAGTGAACAATGTTGTGATAGTTTCAGGTGGACAGCAAAGGGACTCAGCCACACATACATGTATCCACTCTCCCCCAACCCCATCCCATGCAGGCTGCCACATCACATGGACCTGTGCTGTACAGGAGGTCCTTGCTGGCTATCCATTTTAAATATAGCAGTGTATTTAAATATAGCCATCCCAAACTCTCTAAGTATCCTTCCTCCCTTCCCTGACCCCGCCCAGCAGTCATAAATTTGTTTTCTAAGTCCATCCCTATTTTTTTTTTTTTAATTTTCGGCCGCACCATGCAGCACGTGGAATCTTAGTTCCCCCCACCAGGGATTGAACCTGTGCCCCCTGCGTTGGCAGCATGGAATCTTAACCGCTAGACCACCAGGGACGTTCCCATCCCCTTTATAAAAAAAGAAAACTGAGGCTTAGAGGGATGAAGGAACTTGCCAAGCCCTCTGGCTGGTAGTGGTGGGGCCAGGATCTGACAGCCCTCCCCTGAGCTGTTTCTCTCCTGCCAGGGATAGTGTGTTGGTGCCAGCCCACCATGGATGCTGAGGGCTGTTGGGTTCCCATTCTTGCTCAAGGCCAGCCTGCCTGGTCCCTGCAGCCTTCCCTGCATCTGGCTACAGGATGGTCCAGAGAGGACCTCTCTGTAGAAACCTATGTAAGCTTAGGAATCAAGTCATGTATATCTGGGGAAATGCATTCCTGGCAGAGGGCACAGCATGTCCAAAGGCCCTGGGGCATCTTTCAGAGAGGGTATCTCCTGGCTCTTCTTAGCCTCTGCCTACATTTTGGCCTCTGATAGGCCATCAGGGACACAGAATCCTGTCTCAATGACGCTGGCTGACACAAGGAGCCTTTCTCTGAAGGTCCCTGGCATTTCTACATGACTGGAGGGGCCTGTGAGCTCCCCGGCTGTACTTCAGGAATTGAGGTCTGTCTAGCAGCAGGCCACAGAGGGTGCCGACTTGGTCACTGTGGAGTTGTTAGGCCCTCCTGTATTTTTTTTTTTTAATTTATTAAAAAAATTTTTATTTGTCTGTGTCGGGTCTTAGTTGCGGCATGCAGGATGTAGTAGTTCATTGACCAGGGATTGAACGTGGACCCCCTGCATTGAGAGTACGGAATAGCCCCTGGGCCACCATGGAAGTCCCCCTTCCTGTGTCTTCAAATAGCATTTTGGAGAGTGGGCTTTTGTTTTACCACAATGAAAAGATACAAAAAGGAAAAAAACAAGTCCACTCTCTCTGGTGGCTCAGACAGTAAAGAATCTGCCTGCAATGCGGGAGACCTGTGTTCAATCCCTGGGTTGGGAAGGTCCCCTGGAGAAGGGAATGGCTGCCCACTTGGAGTATTCTTGCCTGGAGAATTCCATGGACAGAGGTGCCTGGCAGGCTACAGTCCATGGGGTCGCAAAGAGTCAGATATGACTGAGTGACTAAGCACAAAATACACATAAGATTGACCACTTTATCCATTTTTAAGTTCAGCGGCATTAATTACGCTCAAGTTGTTGGGTCACCATCAATAGCACCATCTCCAGAGCTCTTTTCTTTCCCCAAAGAGAAACTCTGTCCCCATTAAACACTTAACTCCCCCCGCCCCCGCCGCCCCGACCACCATACTCACCTTTCCACCTTCGGTCTCTAAGGATCTGCTGACTCTAAGCACCTCGTATGAGTGGAATCATACAGTATTTGTCCTGTGGTGTCTGCCTTCTTTCCCTTAGCACAGAGCTTCCAAGGTTCACCGCTGCTGTTGGGGGAGGGAGGTGAACTTTTTAGAAATATATGTGATGCTTGAGGGCCTGTGTCCCAGGAGCTGCAGAGCAACAAGAGGAAAAGAGGCCCAGGTCCCGGGTAAAGTGACCTATGCCATCCTTACACCTGAAGGCTGGGGCTCCTTAGCTCCTGGCTTCACCTGTTTGCATTTCTCTAGTAGTCATGTGTGGATGTGAGAATTTGACTATAAAGAAGGCTAAGCACCGAAGAATTAATACTTTTGAACTGTGGTGCTGGAGAATACTCTTGAGAGTCCCTTGGACAGCAAGGAGATCAAACCAGTCAGTCCTAAAGGAAATCAACCCTGAATATTCACTAGGAATGACTGTTGCTGAAACTGAAGCTCCAATACTTTGGCCACTTGATGTGAAGAGCTGACTCACTGGATAAAACCCCAATGCTGGGAAAGATTGAAGGCAAAGGGAGAAGGGGTGCAGCAGAGGATAAGATAGTTAGATAGCATCATCAACTCAATTAACATGAGTTTGAGCAAACTCTGGGAGATAGTGGAGGACAGAGGAGCCTGGCGTGCTGCAGTCCATAGGGTAGCAAAGAGTCGAACACAATTTAGGGACTGAACAACAACAAATGGGCACATCTTGAAATCAAGACCCTCAACCCACATTTAGTCCTCTGTGGGCCTCGTGTTTAGATGCTGCTCATCTGAGCTCATTTTTCCCATCTGTGAAATGGATCTCACGCACTGATTCTCAGATTGTCCTTGGCCCGAATGAGCTGGCTTCCCATGGCCGACCTGGGAGCTGACCCTTGTGTGCCAGGCCGACTGGGAGCAGGTGGAGGAGGAGTGCCTTTTAGACTATGACTGTTTTATTTATTAAAAATTAATGAAGGGACTTTGATGTATCAGGGCTTAAGAGGAGCTGACAGGTCACATGGTCTCCAAAAGCACAGGGCTGGTAATCTATTTAAAAAAAAAACATTTTCTTCTTCTTCTTTTTAATTTAATGGAGGAAATCATTAGCTGGGAAATTGGTCGAGCTGATTTATTCCTGTTTTGGGGAGGGGGAGTGGAAGAGCAAATCTGCTCTAATTGCCGTTTGTTCTAGAAATATGTCAGCAAAATATTCCCATTAGCCAGGCCTGGTGGGAGATAGGGCCTCCAGCTTCCTTCTCTTCAAAGCCTGCTCCCGGCAGGAGAAGGGGTCTCTTTCTGGACCCAGGTGGGCGGCCACGCTGTCAGCGGCGAACATCTCCTTAAAGGTCCCGGCAGACTTGCCCTGGCTCCCCCGGTGTGTGTGCTTGGGTGGTGGTGGGGGGCCCCTGCTGTCTTCGACCCCCAGGGCTCTCACACTCAAGCCCCAGTTCCCAGGGATGCAGGTCTGGGACCCCCATCTGGGAAAGAAGACTACGTGCCTCCTGGGCTTCATTTGGTTCCAAGGGAGGCAACTTCGGTTGACCCTAAAAATAACCAAACATGCAAACAGCTTCAACAGGCAAATGTTTTTCATATCCGTGAGCCAAATAATTTAAAGGTACAGCTGTTTTCCCACTGTTTTCTAGTCTGTTTTCCTGGTGCAGGGAAGGGCTCTCTGGAGTGATCGGGGCTCTTTTGGGGTGACTGTCTTCCACCCCCATGGGTTGAGGTCTGGCTGGGTGCTGAGCCTTGCCATGGGCCCCTGGCCACTGCCCAAGAGGTGGACATCTCCCACCCAAGCCTGGCAAGGGCTAAGGTCCCCACATCCCTCGGAGCCAGCCGGCCTGGCTGGAGTGCTGGTGACCCTTCAGGCTCGCTGCACGTGCAGAGAGGTCCTCCTTATACATGAATTTGATTGTGTGAGCTTGTCTGGCCCCGAAACAGGAGTAAAATGAGTTCTCAGAGAGGAGGCTGTAAGAAGCCAGGCAGGATGTGGAGAAGGTGGAAGACAAGGGACCACTGAGGTGTGAACCGTGCTCCGAGCAGGGGCTGGGTCCACAGCGAACTCCAGGTCACCCGAAGCCCATGTGCGCAGCCTCCCCGCTGTGTATTCCAGGCCCTCACTCACTCTGTCCCTCCTCCCTACCCTCAAGGCCAGTGTGAGGCTCCAGGACACATCGCCACATCCACAGCTGGGCATCTGTCTGTCCCTGTCATAATCCTCCCATAGGTGCACCACGGCTAGGGGGAAAGCCCGCCATCAAATAGGCAGTTTTGTGCGTGCTGAGTGTGGTCACCCCTTGGAACAGTGGCCCTGGGACTCCAGGGCAGGGGTCTAGAGCCATGGGGCGGGGCTATCATCAAGGGAGTTGGTTCACGATGTGGGGAGGGGCAGACCCAGCCCTGTAGTGTAGGGTACTACAGAGTCTTCATTCATTCACTCAGGCGCTCATTCATTCATCCCAAAAATGTGTTCACTGCCTGCTGGGTGCCGTGGGGAGATAGCAGTGAGTACAACCCAATCCAAATCTTTGCCCCTGGAGCCCCTACTCTAGTGGGCATATCTATCAAGTCCTTTCAGTCGTCTCCAGCTCTTTGCGACACCAAGGACTGTAGCCCACCGGGCTCCTCTGTCCATGGGGATTCTCCAGGCAGGAATACTGGAGTGGTTGGCCAAGCCCTCCTCCAAGGGATCTTCCCACCCCAGGGATTGAACCCCCATCTCTTGCATCTCCTGCATTGGCAAATGGGTTCTTTACTACTCGTGCCACATTCCAGTGGGAAAGACAGTTTTTTTAAAAAAAGAACGTGTCACATCATGGATGAACCCAAAACGTGTTACTCTGAGTAAAATAAAGGAAAGAAAGAAAGGGAAGTTGGTCAGCCGTGTCCAACTCTTTGCGACCCCATGGGCTGTAGCCTACCAGGCTCCTCCGTCCATGTAATTTTCCAGGCAAGAATACTGGAGTGGGTTGCCATTTCCTTCTCCAGAGGATCTTCCTGACCCAGGGATTGAATCTGGGTGTCCCACATTGCAGGCAGACACTTTACCATCTGAGCCACCAGGGAAGCGGAGTAAAATAAGCCAGATACAAAAGGATAGCGACTGTATGACTCCACTGCTGTGGCATGCCTAAAGCAATCAAAGTAGAATGGTGGGTGTCGGGGCTCCGGGGGGCCAGGAACCAGGAGTTGGTGTTCAGTGGGGACAGAGTTTCAGTTTTACAAGATGAAGAAGTTCTGGAGATGGATGGGGTTGATGGTTGCACCACAGTATGAAGGTACTTAATGCCACGGAACTGTACATTTGAAAATGATTGAGAAAAAAAAAAAAAAGAAAGAAAATGATTGAGACGGTAAGCTTGATGTTGTGTGTATTTTACTACAATTTTTAAAATAACAGAAGAAGAAAGGAAAGTACATAGTATTTTAGATAAGTATCAAAGCTATGAAGTAAAGGGGAAAGTCAAGGGAGTGCTGGCATTGGAGTGAAATTTGAAATAAAGTGGAAGGACTTCCCTGGCAGTCTACCAGTTAAGACTCCACAATCCAGTGCAAGGGGTGTGGGTTCAATCCCTGGTCGGGGAACTAAGATCCCACATGAGGCTCGGCATGGCAAAGAAAGAAAGAAGGGTGGTCAAGGAAAGCCTCAGTGAGGAGGGGCCCAGAGCAGAGGCTGCAGGGGGAGGGGCTCTGGGCAGATGGTCCGAGGGACAGATTCTCCGAGGCGGGTAGAGCAGGGCCTCCAGATGTTCACTGTGAGTGGGGTGAGGCCAGGTCACTTTGGGGCACAGGTTTGTAGGAGATCCCTCTGGCCGTCCTGTTAAGAGAAGCAGGGGGCATGTGGGAGCCTAAGAGGAGGTTTTTCAGGGTGAAGGGGGAGCCGCCCAGGGCCCCCAGTCCTCGGCAGCAGTCTCTAGGTGACCCGTACCTGTTGGTGGGCTCACAGCACACGTGGAGTTATGGTTATTTATGGTTATGTTTAAATTTTACTGGAGTCCCCACTGCCACCCCCCAGACATCACTTCTCCCCAACTTGGGCAGATAGGGGCTGGTGGGGTTGGTGCGGGGGAAACAGGAGTGGGATGGTGGCTTGGCCAGGCTTTGGTTCCCATTGTTCTGGCTTTGAAGCCACACAGCTGTCCCCTGGGCCCTTGATCTGCCCTGGTGTGGGGTGGAGTGCTGGGGGTCCCCTCCTACCCTGGCCCATCTCAGAGTCTCCTGCCTCTCAGGAGGCCCATGAAGGCCAGATTGGGGGGAGTCGGGGGCCTGGACTTCAGCCCCAATGCCCCCCTCCCTATACCCCCACCTTGCCTTGTGTTCCTGCAGCCGCGCGTCTGGGTTTCAGCATCTGCAGAGTGAGAAGGTCGAACTGAAATCTGATCTGGACTCTAGTCCAGCCCTGGTGCCAGGGCACAAGTCTGTGAGAACGTGGGAAGGTGTCCCTGAAAAGCCAAGATAGCCCAGGCAGAGATCACGGACCCCCTGTCCATCCCCACAGGGATCCCTGCTGCTACTTTAGGAGTGCTGAGAGGGTCTGTTTCAATCCTCCAACTCCTCCCTGGACATTCCAGGGATGACCTCAGGAGTTGCTGGGGGAAACGGCAGGACATGGGGTTCTAGAATAGGGGTGTGGGGCCGGGGGAGCAGGAGGAGAGGTCAGCGGTTCAGGGCCCTACATCATCATGGAGTCTGCTGTGCCCACTCCCCAGCTGACGCCTGTTGTGTTCCCCGAGAGCCCGACTGCCCACCTTCTGTCCTTTTAGAGGGAGCGTGGGGGGCCAGGCTGCAAACAGAGGTTCGCTCCACTGCCCAGACACCGTGGGGTAAGTAGGGAGGGGAAGGGATAGAGGAAAAGACAGGAGCTGTGTGCAGGGCCTGTGTTCCCAGCCTGTTAAGACCTTAGAGCTGCTCTGTCCAGAGCAATCATCAGTAGCCCCATGTGACTTCTTAATTTAAATTTAATTTTTAAAAGCATTATTTATTTGGCTGCACCAGATCTTTCATTGTGGCATGTGGGATCTATTTCCTGGACCAGGGATTGAACCCAGGCTGCCTGCATTGGGATCTCAGCATCTTAGCCACTAAACCCCCAGGGAAGTCCCTTCATTTCAAGTTTAAGTTAAAGTAAAATATAATTAAAAATTCCATTGTCCAGTCACACTGTTCACCTTCCAGGGGCTCAGTAGCCCCTGGGCTAGCGGTAGCTCAGGCATAGAACACGTCCGTCATCCCAGAAAGTTCCATGAAACAACACCAGTCTCATCTCCAGAGTACCCCCTCAAGGTGGAGACTGTTTGCCCCCATTTTACAGATGGAGAGGCTGAGGCTCAGAGAAAGGAAAATGACTCACTAGTCAGGCAGCCAGTGAGTGTAAGAGAGCACTTGAACCTGGGGGCATTGGGTAGATGTGGGGATGCTGTGCACATGGGTCCTGTTGCCCAGAGGGCCGCTTCCTGGGACAGAGGTGACCCAAATCCACTAGCTGGCCACACACGTGTCTGGCACCCCTGCCTCAGGGCCTGGTGGAGCTCCCTGACTCAGGCTCCATTACCCAGTGGGGAGCAATGCTTTAATGAAAAGGCTGAGCAAGGATTGACATTTCCATTTGGGGCCTCCTTTTGAGACCAAATCCCATAGAAGAGGCTTCAGGAAACATCACTGGGTTCTGAAAAACTCATTCTAAAAGTGAGAGAACCATAGCCAACGGCTGGAAGCAACGCACATATCCAATGACTCCGATACTGTGATTCAGCTGTAAAGAGGAGTGAAACACTGACACACGCTACCAAGTGGACGAACCTCGAGAACCCGATCCCGATGCAGAGTGAAAGAGGCCACATGAAGGGCCATGGCGTGTACGAGCCCGTTGATTTGAAGTGTCCAGAGCAGGTGAACTCACAGAAACCGGGAGCAGACTGGTGGTTGCTGGGAGCTGGGCGGGGCGGGGGGGCGGGTGGGCAGGCGGGGAGTCAGTGCCTATCATGATGAGGCTGTGGGTGGTCAAAATGTTCTGGAATGAGAGGGGATTGTGGCAGTCCATGCCTCTGACCTGTGGGCTTTGAAACAGTAAGAATGGGACTTCCCTGGTGGTTCAGGGGCAACGGGGCTTTTCTGGTGACTCAGCGGTAAAGAACCAGCCTGCAATGCGGAAGATGAGGGTTCAGTCCCTGGGTCGGGAAGAAGGAAATGTCAACCCACTCCAGTATTCTTGCCTGGAGAATCCCATGGACAGAGGAACCCAGTGGGCTACAGTCCATGGGGTCTCAAAGAGTCAGAACAGTTTAGCAAGTAAGCCACCACCACCACGAGCAGCTAGGACTTCTCCTTCCAGTGGAGGGGTTGCTAAGGTCTTGCATGCCTCTCAGCCAAAAAACCCCAAAACCACAAAACAGAAGTGATATTATAACAAATTCAATAAAGGCTTTAAAAAATGGTCCACATTTTAAAAAAGTCTTTTAAAAAATGGTAAATTTTATGGGTGTTTTGCCACATTAAACATAAGTGAGAGGAAATGGTAGAATCTCCATGGTGCACGTATGTAATGTTCAATAGGAAATGTGTTCAACTTTGCTGTGTGTGTGAACGTTTTCATGATAAAGCATGAGGGGGAGACTAGAAGAAAATGGTGGAGAGCAAAGGTTTCCCAGATCGCGGCCTTCAGAGACCGGAACCCAGCCAGGGCCACCCTCGGGCCTGTGTGCGTCAGGGGGTGCAAGGCCTCTGCCGGTGCCTTCAGTCTCTCCAGGGCCTCAGTCCTGGCCGTGGGCAGCAAGGGGAGGTGGGATGTGTAGGGGCTGTGCCCGGCATGCTTCCGTTCCCCCCAAGGGCACAACGTTCCTAAGCTGGTATCTACGCACCTTCCCCGGCCCCTGCTGTCTTGGTATCCAACTGCCCTGGAGTTCCAGTTGGGAGGATGGTGGGGTTGTGTCCGCTTGTGGTGAGGAGTGGAGGCCCAGAGATGGGCCTGGATGTGCCCCTGTCATGTCACCTCCAAGAGGGGAGGCTGAGACCCCAGCCCAGGCCTCCCGGTGCTCTCTCTGTCCCCATTTCTCCAGTGTGGTGTGAGTGTGGGGCCAGCAGCGAAGGCCAGAGCTGGGGCTGGGGTCGTGGACTGGACTAGCAGCGGGGCCGGCAGGGGCCAGTGGCAGCAGCCCAGCGCAGGAGAGGCAGGGAGGCAGAGCCTGCGAGGGCTGTCCACCCCGGAGAGGCATCCACCCAGGAGGATTGTCCACCCTGGAGAGGCATCCACCCAGGAGGATTGTCCACCCCGGAGAGGCATCCACCCAGGAGGATTGTCCACCCCGGAGAGGCATCCACCCAGGAGGATTGTCCACCTGGAGGGTCATCCACCCTGGAAGGTCGTCCACCTGGGAGGGCTGTACACATGGGAGGGTCATCCACCCGGCACCCCAGAGTGCCTTCATCTTTCCTGCACTTCCTGCAAAAGAGGCTCTGGGTGTCGAGGTCCTCCCTTAGTTGAATGTCTCCTCATCCCACCTGAGGTTGGAAAATATGGCTGAAACTCATGGGGAAATGCACCTTAAGGTCTGGCAATGCTGATTTTTAGAGACAAGGAGACAGGTGGAGGTCAGAAATGCCTCCTCCAACACCAGGGCCCCAGGTGGTACCCAGGGCGTCGGGAGGGGCTCTAGGCCCCTCAGTCCCCAGGGAGTTTAGCCGGGCAGGTGGCCGGGCATGAGATGAGGGGCGCAGCTCATCTCGGGGTGATGGAGCGCAGTGAAGCAGGCAAGGAAGCCCTGAGCTTTCTGTCCACTCACCCCTGTCTCCTCCCAGCGGGCAGAGAGCTGCTGTCTGCCCTACTGAGTCGGGCCAGTTCCCTTCCCAGCCTGGCCGCCTCAGCCCAGAAGGCCTGGTTCGGGGGAGGCCGCACCAGAAGTGTGGGGATTGGCTCCAAGCTGACGCCTTCCCTCCGGCATAAGGTTCCTCCGCCCGCCTCGGGCTCTGCCAGCGGCTCCCCTTTCTCCATGGCAACTTAGCTCAGTGGTCCCAGTGGAGGAGAGAGAATCAATTCTTCCTCTTCCCTCCCTCTCTCTCCTCTCTCCCCACCCCTTCCTCTTGGCCTCCCTTCCTCCTCCGTCCCCGCCAGGCTCACGGCGCTTCCATCCATCGGTCCATCCCTCCATCCGTCCCTGGTCCCTGAGGCGCCCTGCCGTCTCCAGGCATGGGTTGCCGGCAGGGCTGTGTGCCGGGGGTGGCTCCCTGAGGCCGTCAGCATGGGGAGCTCAGGGATCCTCCGCAGACATGGGAGACCGTGGGACCAGCCCCCGGCCAGCTCCTATGGCATTTGGCTTCCAGCTCTGACACTTTGTCTCCCCTCTTCCCGGTCCTTACATTTTCTTCCTGAAAGGTAATGTTCTGCTAAAACTGTCAGAGCCTTGGGATGGGTTTATTAGCAAGGCAGGCTCTGTCCTGGTCACGTGGGCTGCTTGTTTTCCCTGGAGTCGCTGGGGTGGAGGGGGAGAGGGAGGGAGAGGCATGGCCCGACTCGGAGCTGGAGGGCACACAGCAGAGTTTGGGCGCATGTGGGGTCTTTCCTCCAGGGTGGCTCTAAGCGGCCCACTCCCACTCCTGGTGCTTGGGTCTGTGGCTGTCTCTTGCTCTTCCATTTTTCAGCCTCATCACTACACAGCATAAACAGTCTGCTTTCCTGGACTGTGGTCTGACCACACGAGGAGGGAGAGGGAATTTGGGGGCATGCACGTGCACCCCAGATGGGACAGGGCTCCCAAGTGGTGATGGCTTGGTACAGATTTCTCTATCTAATCCTTTCTCACCTGGAAACGGAGTTTGGTGGGGGAAATGTTACGTCCCCGTAACCAAGCATTTCCCAGAAGATGGTGTAGTCAGGCTGATCCGGGCAGAGGGAGGGTCCTAGCTGTCTGGTTGTCCCGGGCAGTACCACTGTGTGTCTGGGACAGCCCCTCAGTAGAGTGTGGCTCAGACAGAATCCTAAGACCGCTGCCCAGTGGGTTGAGGTTTTCCGTTGTGTCTACCCCGTTTCCAGCCATGGCATTCAGGACAGCTTCTCATAGCTCTCCAGAAAGGAATCGGGGAGATTACTCCATCCGCCGCCCGTCCCAGGGGTGGTCTTGGGATCCGTGCCCCTCTGGTTACCTCTGCCTCCTGGCAGTGGATGATGGAAAAAAACAACCCCTCGCTGTCAAGGAGAACATCTCTGTTGATGGAAAGTGAGGCCCGAAGAAAACAGATTTAACACTCAGTTCTTAGAAGCCACGGGTTTGAATGGTGCTTAAGAGGAAGCCCTGTGTGATCTTTAAATAGAAAGTGAATGCCAGTGACTCAGAGGGAGGCTTGAAAGTTTGGTGCAGGTATCAGAGGAAATAATAGTCAGCCGTGATCGTGGTCCCCACCTTGGGGGCTGAGGTGGCAGGGCGCCTAGACACTCAGGTATGTGTTCAGAGTCAGGCGGTTCCTTGGATTATGTGCTTGGATTATGTGCATTATCTCTGGCGGACTGCGTTCAAAAACAGACAGCCCAAGGCAGGGCTCCCCCACCCCCCACCCCAGGCTGGGTCTGTGGTCGGGTCTCTTTAAACTGTGTTTGCTCCCGAAGCCCCGTTTCGCTAAAGCCGCCTTAACCTCTGAGTCCTCCGTGTTTCCCTTTGATAATCAGATCGGTTCCTGTGGGGCAGGATGAGAGGAAGGCTTTTGTGCCTGCGGCGTCTGTGCTGTGTCTTGCTTTCCCTTTGCTGCGAGGCTGGCGTCTGTCTGTCACCGAGCCCCTGCCGGCATCTGGGCGCTGTGCAGGCTTCTTAATGACATTAGCCGCGTCTGGATTCTGGTCGGTTTGCTGTAAATTCTGATGGCTTTACGAGTCGTGAGATGGGGTGGGGAGGCCGTGTGCTGGTTGGGTTGGGTTGGGTTTGCTGAGAACGGAAAATCTGATGTGACACGGGAAAGGTCAGCCCCGTGAGTGGCGGCACCCCGTTCTCAGCTCAGGTCCCAGAACCCACGGGAGGTTGCGGCCGCTGGGGTTACTTGGCCTCCCCTCAAGGAGGGGTGTCTTTCACGGGCGTCCAGGGTTGGGGGGCAATGCTTGGGCGATCCACGTTTGTGTTTAATCAGCACGCCAGCAAGTCGGAAGGATGGCAGAGCAGGGCTGGCTTGCGGGGCGGGGATGGGGGGGGTGGTGTGGGGCGGGAGGGAAGCACGGCTCCGCCAACCCGCCGGCTTTCATCCAGAGTGAATCCTGAGTGCTCTGTGCCAGCCTCCCCCCCTCCCTCTCCTGTCCTCCAGCACAAGGAGCCAGCCTCCTCTCTCCAAGCAACCTCACAAACCGGTGCCTTACTTGAAAGCCTCGTAAAGAGCCGCAGAGGGTGTGAGAGCAGGTCGGAGAGGTGGGAGCCTTTTGGCTGCCGGTGGCTCCAGCCTCCCCAAGTGTGGAAAGCTCACTCCAGGAAAAGTGGAATAGTGGCCGTGTTGGCTGGCTTTCAGGCGGTGAGTGGCTCTCTCTCTTCTTTAATTCGACGGGAGCCCTGGGATGCAGGGGAGGGCTTGGTGGGAAGCCTGGTGGTTCGGACAGACCTCAGGAAGCCCACAGGAAGATCTCTGCGGGGAAAGTTTGGTTTGCCTTGCCCTGTGCGCTGGCGTCCCCCCTACCCAGGCTGTGTCCGGGCAGGACAGGTGGTCCTGGCTCAACATCCAGGGTTCTAGGACTTGGGACCACGACCACCTGAGAGGCTGAGACTAAGAAAATCTTAGTGGTGGCAATTCATCTTTTTACACAAATGGCTTAAGAAATTGTGCAGGAGAACAGAAGCTCGTGAACATTCAACTCTCCCGGTCTGCTTTGCAATGTGCCTGAACATACACACACACACACACACATGCAGTCATACACATGCACACTCACACACACACACACACACACCGTTTTCCCTGCTTCCATCAGGGATGCATGTACCAGCTGGCATTCTGCCCTTGATAACATGATCTCCTATAAACAGTTCCCAGTATTGATAAGATCACACAGCTGTCCTTTTTGTGCATTGCTTTTTAGCTCCGAGTCTTATGTGAGTGAGACAGACCATTTGTGTCCACTTCTGGAAAGCTCTGCCCTCCTCTCTTACCGTTCCTCTTTTCCACGTCGCCCCAGGCTTTGCTATGTTGTTAGGTGTGTTATAGACATTAGTATACTTGTGTCTTCAGTGGAAGCCCCAGGTGCGAGCTTTTCAGATTGGGCTGCTGAGGGTCTCAAGCTGAAAGGAAGAGGGGCTGTCAAAGAGAGAGAGTGCTGAGCTTAAGAGGTGCTGAGCCGGAGGCCGTGCGTGTACGCGTGCGTGCAAGTGTGTGTGTGCCTTCCCACGTTGTTCGTACTTAGGCATCCTCAGCTCTGCTTTCCATCTCTCCCCATTGTCTGGTTCAGCAGACTCTGAGCTGGGATCTTAACACCCACCTCACAGGCGCCTTCACAAATCTCATCTAATATAAAAATTTGCAACCACACTGTAGAAGTGGTTGGTGTTGTCCCATTTTACAGGTGAGAAAACTGAGGCCAGGAAGATCCCCTAGAGTAGGAAATGGCAAGCTGCTCCAGTATTCTTGCCTGAGAAATCCCATGGACAGTGGAGCCTGGCAAGCTATAGTCTATAGGGTCGCAAAGAGTCAGACAGGACTGAGCGACTGAGCAGAAGCATAAACTGAGCATCAGAGCAGTTGAGTAGCCCACCCTATGGCAGAGCCAGAACTCAGCTCTCGGACTCATTCATTCACTCATCAGTTACACATGCAGCCTGCTCTGCATGGGGTCCCCTGCCTCTGGGCTTTAGGATGAAGGGAAGATCCAGTCCTTGCTCCCCCAGGGAGGAGGCCCTCCATCCCAGCTGTCTAAGGAGAGAAAAAGAAAGAAGCAGAGGGCAGGCCCTGAAGGAGGAGGTGGTGCAGGGTGGAGTGGGGAGCCCCTTACTCACCCACCGCCCATCACTCCCGCCCTCTGCTCTGTAGAGAATCTTGATTCTCCGGGTGCTGATCTGCTCTCTATTGTGCTGTGGGGGCAGCCTGGCTCACATTCTTGTAAAACTTAAGGTAGGGACTTTCCTGGTGGTCCAGTGGTTAAGACTCCATGCTTCCACTGCAGGGGGCCGTGGGTTTGATTCTTGGTCAGGGAACGAAGATCCTGTGTGCCAGGCCAAATATAAATAAATGAGAGCACATGAAATGTTCTTTGGGAAAAAAGAAAAAGAGTTAAGACATCGTCTTATCATCCAGAAGTCTGCAGAGTGGGTGTGTGTGTTTTATGAGACCTTAGGTGTGGGTGGCTTGGTGTAGAAGGAGGGCCATGTACCCCAGGACACTGTGCCTCAGTTTCCTCATCTGTAACCTGGAGAGAGCACCACCCACTTTATGTACCTCAGCCAGGAGGAGAGGAATGTGAGGGTGTGTGGCAGTGAATCCCAAGAATTGGCATCAGAGGGTTGTTATCATGCATTTAGATATCCTGGTATTGTACTATCTGATGGCTCAGAAAAGACTGTAAGCATTTGGAGTATGTAGATATATGCATATAGATACGCAGAGAGAGAGTGCGCCAGTGGTAAAGCAGATGATTTAAACAGTGATTCTGGGTAGAGAGAATCTAAGAGTTCTTATGTTATTTTTGCAACTTTTTGGTAAGTTAGAAATGAAAAAAAAAAAAAAAAAAAAAACAGAACAGCGTTTGAGAGCTTTTCTCTAAAACTGGACAGAATAGTGACATAACAGAGGAGGGTTTGTACCTTAAGAAGCCACATGAACAGAGCCAACGGCTGGCCAGCCTGCGGGCGAGAGGGAGCTATGGTCAGGGAGCTTTCAGATTGTGGCCAGGCCAGACTCTCTCAAGATAGGGCTCTCCTTGGACTGGAGGGCCTCTGAGGTTGGGGCTGGGCGAGGCCTTCCCCGGGGCCTGAGTCTGCTTGCCCCAGGCCTGGATGAAGTTGATGGTTTCTTGACGGGATGCTGGTTTCGTTTGGGTCCAAGCTGCAGCCTCCCTTCCCGTGCTGTCAGCCTTGTGGCCTTCCACTGAACCCCTGGCTCCAGAGAACCCCTTTCAGTAAATCTTGGCATGCTCGCTGGGAGTTCCGGCTCTGCTGCCCGTGGGCCACCCCAACCTCCAAGGTGAGCGTGGTGGTACCCGAGCCAGCACCCCCAGCGAGTTCTGTTCCAGGTTCCCCACCTTGCTGCAAGAGGATCATTTCTCATCAGGTCCTCCTCACCTCTCCAGGAGTCGCAGGGAGGACAGAAGGCAGCACAGAGCGGGAGTGTGGGGCTCATTCTGGGCCATCTCACACCATCAGGTGCCCACTGCCCACTGGGGAAACACGGAGGTGGAAGCGAGACCGAGCCCCTGTCCTGTCCACTCTCTGCCATCAGCCTAGGCGTGAGACCTGGGAGATCCCCCAGGCCTCTCTGAGCTCAGTTTCCTGGTCTGCACAACAGGGTTAAGGACGGTGCCCTTGGGAGGCGGGAAGGACCAGGGAGGGTATATGCAGAGCCTCACACTCCTGGCCAGCACCTCACTCCACCTGTCTCCCCGTGCCCTTGTCAGGCACTTCACAGCTTTCGAGGCGTGGACACACCATTATCACTGCCTGCGGCTGTGACTGGGCTTTGTCAGGGCCACAGCAGGCTGCGCAGACAAGGAACCAGGAACGGGGAATTCAGAACGCAAGCCAGCTGCCTGGTTTCCTTTGCCCACTGGGCCCCTGCGAACTGCATGGCTAAAGTCCTACCTTGAGACTCCAGGTTCCTGGATGGGGAGACTGGGAGGTGGGGGCTGCCCTGGGGAGACAGGAGGAGCAGAAGTCGTTAGCCACATGGACCCGGCATTGAGTCCCGGTTGTGAGGCCTGGCGGAAGTCACTCAGTGCCGCCAGCCTGAGTTGTGTTCTGTGCAGAACAAGGGCGATCCTCGTGCCAGGGGCGCTGGGTGAGAACGGGCCGAGAGAAGGAGCGAGATGATGCCAGTGATTGCGTTATAGGGCTCTCCTCCAGGGCAGGACTCAAGAAAAGGATTAGTTTCAAATAGACACTCTGTACCAAAGGTCATCCGAGGATCGGGGCCAGGTCAGCTGCTGCTTTACATGTTCCCAAATGTTTGGAGAGCCAGTGCTGTGCCATGGCCAGCGGGAGCTTCCATCAGAGGTGTGGTCACTCAGCTGCCTGCGGCTTAGAAGAGGAAGGCCTGGGCCTCGCCAGCCAGCTGAGGGCACAGGGCCCCAGCAGTGTCCCTGGTGGAGAAACCAAGGCACAGGGAGTGTGTCTCATTGCTGGAGCCGGATGTGGCCACAGTGCCAAGGAGGGGCCTCCCCAGACCCAGAAAGAGAACAGAGAGCAGAATCTATGCTTGAATCACCTCCTGGCCTCTTCCCCCTGGGGTAAGAGGGCGGCTTGAAGCTGTTTATAGCCCTCTGCCCTCCCGGGTAGCAGCCTACGCACTGGGGATTCCAGGTCAGGCCCAGAAGTTGGGGAAGTTGGCACAGAGACCCAGAGAGGTTCTCTTGAGTACCCCAGAGCCAAGCTGGGCTGGGCTGGGCAGCTCCAGGGCCAGGGAAGAGTCCCCCTTCCTCTCCGCACTGGCCCCTGCTCCCTTCTACCTGCCCCCCTCCCTTTGCAGCTGTGGCGAGACCTCGCTGGTGACAAAGCACGGGCACGAGCCATCACATTCTTGGGCTGCTTCTTGCCCCACAGCCAATGCTGGCTGGGCCGGTGCATACAGAGCCTTTTCAATGCTGAGCCCTTAGAGGTATACCCCCTACTGGTCCTGGCTGAAGAACCAGTTGGTCCTGTTTGTTGTTGTTGTCTTTAAAAAAAAAATGTTTACTTTTTGGCAGTGCTGCCCAGCATGTGGGATCCTAGTCCCCTGACCAAGGATCGAACCCACACCCCCTACATTGGAAGCATGGAGTCTTAACCACTGCACCCCAGGGAAGTCCCCAGGCGGTCATTTAGCAGGCAGGGCTGCCTCGTGTGCAGCCTGAGGAGGAGATACTGCCCGGTACTCCTGGGAGAAGAGCCTCCGTGCCATGGACAGCTGTGCTCCCTCTAACCACCTGGCAGTCTGCGAGGACTCAAGTACGGCAGCCAGTGGGAGGGCTCCTGCCTGGGCCTGGCCAGTGCCACATTCCTTGGAGCCGCCTGGCCTGGGTGCTCCATGAGACCTGTCTCTGCAGGCAGTTGACAGCAGCAAGCGCCTTCTAGGGGGGCCCCAGGGGGCCCTTATTAGTTGCAGCAGGCAGGTCGTTCATTTCAGCGCACATACTCTCTAGTTGTGGTGGGCAGGCTTAGTTGCTCTTCAGCATGTGGGTCTTAGTTCCCTGAACAGGGATTGAACCTGAGTCCCCTGCATTGGAAGGTGGATTCTCAGCCCCTGGGCCACCAAGAAAGTCCCAAGAATCTTGATTTTGAACAAGCTCACGAGACATTTCTAAAGCAGCTCATCCCTGGACTTCAGTTGCAGAGATGCTGCTCTTGGCCATGGCAAAGCCCTTTGAGCGCCAACTTCATCAGTGCTGTGATGGCCCTAACCTTGCCCCTTGGCAAGCATCCACAGAGCTGGGAGAGGGAGAGCCCCTCCCCCGCACAGGGCGCTGATGCTCAACTGTCTGAGCTCCCTTACCCAACAGGAGACCAGGGTAACCCCAATCTCAGTCCCAGAGCTTCCAGAAGGCTCGGCCAGCTCCCCATCCCCCAATGAGAGGTTCTCCAAAAATGGAGACAGGTAGGGGACGCGGAGCCAAAGGTCAGGGTGGAGGTCAAGCATCTCTCACCAGAGAACCTGCAGTGGCTGGGACTTCCCTGGTGGTCCAGTGCTTAAGACTCAGGACTCCCAATGCACAGGTCACGGGTTTGATCCCTGATCGGGGAAGTAAGATCTCACATGCCACATGACATGGTCAAAATTTTTAAAAAGGGAAGAAACAGCAATGCTTGGGTTAGGCCTGTGCTTCTGGTGCTGGCTTGGGGCTGCACCCCTGAGAACTCAGACAGGGCTGGGCTGGGCTGGCCTGACCGGGTGTGGGGGCATGGAACAAGCTGTCTAGACACCAGCGTGGGGAAAGCAGAAAGGCCGTGTGGCCGCACATCCAGCAGCCACTTCATAGCAGACAGAGAATGGTTTCTCACAGCCTTGCATGGGCTCCTCAAGTGACCTTACCTAATTGGGCTGCAGCCCTGGTGAGAGCCTGGTGACAGGCGTGCTCTGTCCTGCTGAGCTCCGGTGTCACCCTCCTGGCCAGGACGCCATTGCCTTGTCTCCTGAAGGCTCCCAGCGCAGGGGCACACTGGGTGATGCCCATGTGGTCAGCTCGGGCTACATCCTGTTTCCTGATGCTGCAAACCAGTGAACCAGCGTCCCAGAGCTGCTGTGACAATAGACCTCAGGCTGGGTGGCTTAGAACCACAGAGATGGATTGTCTCTCCGTTCTGGAGGTCAAAAGTCTGAAATCAAGATGTCGGCAGGGCTGTGCTCCCTCTGAAGATTCTAGGGGAGGATCCCTGCTGGCTTTTCCCAGCTCCTGGTGGCCCCAGGTGTTCCTTGACTTGTGGCTGCGTCTCTCCGATCTCTCTGTGTTCACATGGTCGTCCCCTCTGCGTGTCCTCCTCCTATGTCCTCTCCTCTTCTTATATGGACACCCTTCATTGGATTTTGGGTTCATCCTAAATCCAGGATGATCTCCTCTCAAGATCCTTAACTAGATCTGAAAAAGCCCCTATTTCCAAATCAGGTCATATTCTGAGGTTGCAGGTGGACACAAATTTGGGGGGACGCACTGCCGTCCACTCCACCCAGTAGGCAGGGCAGGTCTGTTGCACCGGCAGGGGAAGCAGTAGTCTGGCAGGGGGAGGTCCCAGGAAACAGATCTGGGGCTTTTAGCTGCCTCAGGCTCTGTTGTCAGCTAGGGCAGCTTTGCCTCTGTGAGTAGAATCAGAGCCCAGGGCACAGGAGGTGATGTAATAGCCAGTGGGGAGCGTGGGTAACTATCCTGGAGAGGGTGTGGGGCTTGGACACCTGTTTTGTTTTGTTAAGGTTGGTTTTATTTATTTATATATTTATTTTTAATTTATTTTATTGTTTTTGGCTGCACTGGGTCTTCGTTGCTGCGCATGGGCTTTCTTTAATTGCGGCGATCGGGGGTTACTCTCTAGCGGTGTGCGGGCTTCTCACTGCGGTGGCTTCTTTGTTGCACAGCACGGGCTCCAGGGCACACGGGCTTCAGTAGCTGCAGCACAGTCTCGATAGTCGTGGCTCCCGGGCGTAGTCACTCTGTGGCATGTGGGATCTTCCTGGACCAGCGAGCGAACCCATGTTCCCTGTATTGGCCGGCAGATTCCCAACCACTGGACCACCTGAGAAGTCCTGGACGCATGCTTTATGGTGTCCTGGGCAAGAAAAGCTAAACAAAGCTCTGAAGAGCTTCAGGACCAGATTGAGTCCCAGGGAGACAGATTGCTTGACATAAGAGCCTTCCGGCAGGACCTTGTAGGGTTGAGCGTGCCGTCCTGGGAGATGCTTTCCCAGCCCTCAAAGGACTGGTATTGCACACAGCATCCGAGTCCCCATCCCATGAGCTCTGAGCCTGAGCCTGAGACTCACCCCAGGACAGCCAAAGGGACATGGCAGTGCCAGCCCCGGACCCCTGGCTCATGGGTTTGCAGGGGGAGGAGTGCTCCCACATGCTGCCATCGACTCCTCTGCAAAGCCCAACCACCCCCCTCCCCCAACGTGCCGTCCCACCCCATTGGCTTCTGCAGCCGGGTCTCCCTCCCTCAATCTCTTTGGAAGCTCCACATCCTGCCAGCTTGCCCAGGAACCTTGTCCAGGGGCCAGCCGGACACCCTGCCTTCCCCCGACTCTGCCTCTCTCTCAGCACTGGGCCCTCACGGGGCACTACACTGGGGGGGCACAGTGTGGAGTGGTCATCTAGGTGCTTGGCACCTGCAAGAGCCTTCATCCCCGTGCGTCCAGGGCCTGTCCCAGACGAGATGCACTGAACACATCTCAGCCATGGGGGGATGCTGGTCTCCACACCTGCACGCACAGGCTGGATGCTTTTGAAGAATATAAGGTCCAGCCTTGCCGTGACCTCCTGCAGACCTTGGGTGTATCCCTCTCCCTCAAAGGGCCCTGAGTCCCCATCCACCAAGGAGCAATGGATCCTGCTGCTGTGTGAAACCCTTCCTGTGTCTGACTTCTAGGAACTGCTTACATCAAGGGGTGATGGAGGGACCCTGCCATGGTGCCATGCATTCCTCTTTGCCAGGACCAGGTGGCCTGTGCCTGCCTGGCTGCTGGCATCTCAACCACCTGTCTGCATCCCTGCCCACACTGTGATGTCCCTTAGATGCTCCTGCTCAGAGAGAAGTAATAGGCTCAGTGGTGGAAGACACTGTTAGCTCCCAGCCCCGCCCAGGGTGCCTGTCCACTGGAGCCACCTGCCTCATCCTCAGCAGCTTAATTTTTTTTTTTAGTTGAGATTCACGTAACATAAAACTGTTTCTAAAGTATACAATTCAGTGGCATTTAGTACACTCACGATGTTGTACAGTCACTTCTGTCTAGTTCCAAAATATTTTCATCACCCCCAAAGAAAACCCTGTACCCAATTCTGGGGCTTTTTCTCCCTTTTCTGTTTTATTTTAAAATTGTGATAAAGTACACATAACACACATAAAATACACGTAACAGGCTTCCCTCATAGCTCAGTCAGTAAAAAAAATCCGCCTGCAATACATGAGACTGGAATTAGACCCCTGGGTGGGAAAGAGCCCCTGCAGAAGGAAATGGCAACCCACTCCAGTGTTCTTGCCCGGAAAATCCCATGGACAGAGGAGCCTGGTGGGTGACAGTCCATGGGGTCGCAAAGATCAGGCACGACTTAGCGACTAAACCACCACCACATATAACAAAATTTACCGTTTTAATCATTTTTAAGTGTGCAGTTCAGCGGCTAAGTACATTCATATTCTCATGAACCATCACCACCATCCATCTCCAGACCTCTTTTCTTTCCCTGAGCTGAAAGCCTGTCCGCATTAAACACTAAGCCCCCACTCCCCCCAGCCCCTTTCTGTCGCTATGAATCTCTCCAGGCACCTCATAGAAGTGGGATCATACACCACTTGTTCTTTTGCGTCTGGGTTATTTCACATAGCATCATGTCTTCCATGTTGTAGCAGGAGTTAGAATTTCCTTCCTTTTTAAGACTGAATAACATTCCATTGTATGCATCGACCACATTTGGTTATCAGTTCATCCATCCCTGGACACATGGATTGCACCCACCTTCTGGCTATTGTGAGTCCAAACCTGGGGCTTTTTTTTTCCATTTCTTTTATTAGAGTATAATTGCTTTACAGCGTTGTGTTAGTTTCTGCTGCACAACATCACAAGTCAGCCAATGTATACATATATCCCCTCCCTCATGAGCCTCCCTTCTACCCTCCACCTCCATTCCACCCGTCTAGGTCATTGCAAAACATCAAGCTGAGCTCCTTTTTGAGAGTCTAATGAGAAAAGTACGGGGGTAGGGGGTCTGACTAGGCTGTCAGCTTCCCAGTACATGCTCCCACCCTCCTTGGTCCATAATTAGCTCCAGACCCCTGAGCCCAGGCCCCTGGGCAAAGATGATCCTTCAAGAATGTCCTATGCCACCTGTACCTTCCTCTCTGAGCCACGCTGTCTTCCCTGCTCTTAGGCCCCAGTTTCTCCTCCAGACAAATCAGAGAGCAGCTTGCTGAGGACCTCAGCCCTCACTGGGACCAGCTGGGCTTCCCTGAGCTCTGACTCGCCAAGTGACCTTGGGCATGTCACTTCCCTTCTCTGAGCCCTCACCTGTCTTCTGTCAGAGAGACATGATAACCTGTGACTGCCACTCCCGTGGTCCCAGCTCCTTGGAAAAATGCCCTACATGACCATTCCCATCCTTGTCCTCCACTCTCTACTGCCAACCCTTTCCCCACTTTCATTCTACCCACAGGGGTTTTCTGAGTACTTGCTTTGGGTGGACTGGGGCTGCCCAGGAGAGGGGGCTTTGAGCTGCCTTGGAGGGATGACCAGAGTATCAGGCTGAGGCGAAGAGTTCAGTTGTCCAGAAGGAGGTACCCAGTGCCCCAGCATCATCTTATTTAATCCTGCCTAACCCCGTGAAGTGGATGATGTTCCTGCAAACTGGTGAACTGAGGCCTGGAGGGGTTGAAAGACTGGCTCAAAGACAGAGCTTAAATTTGAACTGGAGTCCATCTGTGCCAAAGCAAGTCTTCCCCACCGCATCTTGCTGCCTCCCACTAGCTTTGTTTGTTTGTTTCACCACCTCGTTTTATTTTATTTTTTGCAGGGTGGTGCCTGCCCCCACCGCCCCCACCACCCCCAAGCCTGCTGTTCCGTTCAGGGCTGTCGAGTGCCTCCCCCCTCCCCACCCTGTTGACACGGGGCTGTTGCTGGGCTGGTTTTGTTTTTGACCCAGTCAGCCTGGCAGGGAAGTGGCGGGCTGTGTGCAGAGCTTCCAGAAATAGCCCCAGGCTCCCCGCCAAAGATAGAAGAGCCAGACTGTGTGCGATGGGCTTGGACCGGTTAAGATGACTCAGTTCCCCGCACCCCAGCCACCCCCTCTTCTTCTTGCCCCCCCCCCAGCTCACCAGCCCTGCGCCTCACTCAGCCCGGGCCACCGGATGTGGCTTCACATCCCTGTGTCCCTAAGGTGGCCTTACTCCCAGGAGTGCCCAGAGGCTGCTAAGGGCTACCAGCTTCAGGATGCTGGCTTCGGTGGGTAACCCTGGGCTCAGAATCAGGGGTTCTTGTTTCCTCCCTGTGACTAATTTGCCCGGTTTGACCTTGACCAAGTCCCTTTGGACTGCAAGGATATCAAACTAGTCAATCCTAAAGGAAAGTAGTCCTGAATATTCATTGGAAGGACTGATGCTGAAGCTCCAATATTTTGGCCACGTGCTGCGAAGGTCTTTTCTTTTCATTAGAAAAGACCCTGATGCTGGGAAAGATTGAGAGCAGGAGAAGGGATCGACAGAGGATGAGATGATCGGATGGCATCACTGACTCAATGGACATGAGTTTGAGCAAGTTCTGGGAGATGGTGAAAGACAGATAGGCTTGGCATACTGCAGTCCATGGGGTCATAAAGAGTTGGACACAACTGAGCGACTGAACTGACTGAAGTCCCCATTAGCCTCTTGGCTGCAGTCTTCCAACAGAAGATGCGGAGAGGGCATCTGTCTGCCTGCCTCGTGTCATCATGCAGGCAGGGGTCCCAGCCGGTGGTCGGAAGGTTGGTGAGGACAATACTGATGAGTTACTTCTCTACTCCTGACTATTGTGAGTGTGAGGATACAGGTCAGAGGGAAGCCGTCCCTTAGCAGGGCTGTCTCAGCATTACCGTTGCCATCATCATGGTACTGATGGCAGCCGCTACTGTCCCTTGGGTGTTGTGTGCTGGGCACTTTACGTTCATTGTCTCTCTCTCATTTTTAAAGGCATTTAACAATTTTTTTGTTTATTTATTTATTTTTGGCTGCACTGGGTCTTCGTTGCTGTGCACGGGGGTTTTCTTTAGCTGTGGTGAGCAGGGGCTACTTTTCATTTTGGTGCTCAAGCTTCTTACTCCAGTGGCTTCTCTTGTTTCAGAGCATGGGCTCTAGAACACAGGCTTCTATAGTTGTGGTGCACAGGCTCAGTTGTTCCGGGGCCTGTGGAATCTTCTTGGAGCTGGGATCCAACCCGTGTCCCCTGCACTAGCATGCAGATTCTTAACCACTGGACCACCAGGGAAGTCCCCATTCATTGTCTCTTAATTTACCAAACCCCACCTCCGCTGGACTACCCTACGGGATGTCTATGACATTGGACCTACTTCTATAAACGAAGAACTGAGGCTCGGAGAGGGAGTAAATTGCCAAGACCCAGTGAAGGGTGGAGCCGCTATGGGAATCCTGGTCTGGCTTCAAAGCTGGGCTCTGCCTTTGATGTCTTACCCCCTCCTCCTGGGTAAGCTTGTCCCTGCTCTCGGCTTCCCTCTCCAGACTGTGAGACCAGTCTCTTGGGGCTGCCTAGAACCAGCAGCTTGAAGGTTCTGTCTGTGTTCACCCGGGGAACCTGGAATAGGACAGAGATCCACTAGGGCTTGGCCTCAAAAGAGAGCCTGGGGGCATAAGGGCATCTCTGGGACTGAAGATGCTGCCCTTTTAATATCACCCTTAGTTAGTTATTTATGGGAGCAGAGCTGATTTACAATGTCGTGTTAGTTTCTGGTGTACAGCAAAGTGATTCAGTCATACATATATGTACATATGTGTGTGTATGCGTGCTAAGTCACTCCAGTCGTGTCCAACTCTTTTCGACCTTATGGACTGTAGACCACAAGGCTCCTCTGTTCACAGGATTCTCTACTCAAGAAGAGTAGAGTGGGTTGCCATTTCCTACTTCAGGGGATCTTCCCAACCCAGAGATGGAACTTACGTCTCCTGCATTGGCAGGCAGGTTCTTTACTAGTGCCACCTGGGAAGCCCCGTATACATACATATATGTGTGTGTACATATATATTCTTTTTCATGTTTTTCCCCACTGTGGCCTATTACAAGATATTGAGTATAGTTACCTGTGCTATACAGTAGGACCTTGTTGACTATTTTTGCTACTCTCAAACTCGTAATGTATCCCTCTCCCACCCCCAACACCTCCTTTTATTTTACTTATTTTATTTTTTAAATTATTTCCTGTCTGTGCTTGGTCTTCCTTGCCATGGATGGGCTCTTCATTGTGGCACGGGGA
This sequence comes from Bos indicus x Bos taurus, assembly GCF_003369695.1. Taxonomy (NCBI): domain Eukaryota; kingdom Metazoa; phylum Chordata; class Mammalia; order Artiodactyla; family Bovidae; genus Bos; species Bos indicus x Bos taurus. Next base: position 20,333,628 of record NC_040092.1, on the reverse strand, counting down.
CTTTTAGTTGCCCCACAACATGTGGGATCTTAGTTCCCCAACCTGGGATCAAACCCAGTCCCCTGCATTGGAAGGCAGATTCCTAACCACTGGACCACCAGGGAGGTCCCCCCTTTTTATTCTGATCACTGAAGCAACTTCACAGAACATGTCGATCAGCATTCCCAAACAGCGGGCCCCGAGGGCTCCCTCCCCATCCTTGAAGCACCGAGAAGGCCGGATTGGGCCTGCGGCTCGGTTTGCCTCCGCGCCTGCGGCTGGTGTGATTATGTTTACATGCATCGTCGTGTGTTTCTGCGTGTGCGCCTTTGTTTTTGCTTGCTGACTGGTCTCCTTGTGAGTGTCCCCGGGGTCAGGGCCTGGCGGGTGTTGGGGGCAGGAGGCTTGTGACTCTGATCCGGACCTCGCCGGCTGCGGGATGAGCCAGGGCTGACAGTCAGTTGTTTCCCTGGTTTGAGATGAAAAACACTGACGTGCAGAACCGCAATTCCTTATCCTCAATTCCAAACTCCAGCAAGCTCTGAAAAGCAAACACTTTTTCATAACTCACTTGGCAGCAAACTCCCGCCTGAACCGAGGTGAAGCTATTTATAGTCCAAATGGGGCTATTTATAGCCCTTATGTATTCTGGGTTCACTTATTTCACTGCAGAAATGTCCACAGAGTTGATTATTGGATGCTGCTGAAATATGCAGCGTTACCATCTAACGTGTGGGGAGCTCTGAATTCTTAAATGTGTCTGGCCCCAAGGATAAACCTGCTTTTGTTCTGGTTACAATTAGCCCCTGCCCCAGCACCCTCAGTGTCCCTCCCAGTGGGTCTCTTTCCTGGAGCTAAAGTGGTGATGCCACCCACAGGGGCCTCCAGGACTCCACCCAGCACCACCAGCAGTGCCCAGGAGGTAGACATTTTTATGATCACCGTGGGTGATAGAACACATCCTTATTGCCAGGCATACTGTGGGCTTCTCTCTGCACGTATGTCTGACCCTTCTCTTTGGATGTATTATCACCATCCCCTCCCCTTTACAGATGAGTGAACTTTATATATCTTATCTAAAGACAGAAAAGAGAAAGTGCCAGGGCTCAGACTTGCTCTTCCATCTTGCTGCCTTTCTGGGAGGGAGTATGGGGACATAGCATACTGGATTTGTAGGCAAAGCACGTTGAATGGGGAGGAGGCAAGCAGATGGTTCCCAGGTGCGAATGGAGGGAAGAAGACAGATGCGAGCTGGGCCCTTCCCTGGGCAGGGAGGAGGGGAGCGAGCCAGGAGACGCTCTGTGCTGCAGGGCCTCCTTGGGGACCCACCACCCACCCCCTGCTGCAGTTCCTGCTTCTCAGATAGTCCTTTTGTACACGCACCTGTGCCATCTCCTTACCTTGCCTGTTCGCGGCAGCTGGCGGCTGCGAGCACTCAGAGCTCCTCGCCCCCGAGCCTCTTCTGCAGTGCTGTCTGAAGCTGCGGGCGCACAGGGAGCTGGCATCACTCTGCTCAAACCCCATCTGCCTGCCCTTCTTGGGGACCAGCTCTCCCTGTAACCTTCAGGAGCTCCCTTGCATATGGGAGCGTTGGCGGGCTCCGAAGTCCCCGAGTGCATGCTCCCTGATGTGCAAGCTCTTCCCCACACATCTCCCACCATCCTGTAGCAACCCAGGGATCCCCTCGCCACCTGCCTGCCGTGGCAGTCCTGCTAGAGAGCCTTTGCTTGACCTCTTGCCCACCAAGAGTGTCTCCCACCCCCGCCCCACCCCTGGCCAAGCCACACCTGCCCCACGTCATAGTGCAGGGAGAGAGCGAATCCCAGGAGGGCAGCCGTTTCCTGATCTGCAGAGTGGGCTCTAAGCAGTTGCCTGCCCTGAGCTGTCCGTGAACAGGCTTTAGGGCAGGTGCCTGAGATAGTATGTACTTTGGCATGAGCTCCACTAGCAGGGCTTGCTTCTTTCCTACCTAATGGGGTCAAGAAAGTTCCTCTGTGCGGCCATGGACTTGAAAGCAACTGTGGCCCCTTGTGGAGAGCTTAGGGTTGAGAGGCTAGGGCTATGCCCTGGCTCCCTAGAAGGAGAGGAGGGAGGGATGGATAGACGGATGGACGCGCGTGTGTGTGGATGTATGGGTGGATGTGTGCACGCATGCTTGATAGCTGATGGACGCATGGATGGATACATGAATGCATGTGTGGATGGATGAGTGGATAGATGGGTAGGTGACAGATGAATAGATGCATTGAAGATTGATGCATTGATGGGTGGATAAACAGATCAATTCCTTGCCCCTCTCTGGGCCTTATTTTTTTGCTGGCTACACTGCATGGCATATGGGATCTTAGTTCCTCAACCAGGGGTCAAACCCTAGTCCCCTGCAGTGGAAGCACAGAGTCTTAACCGTTGGATTGAGAGGGGAGTCCTCTCTGGGTCTTAAGGTCCCATCTATACAATGATGAGGTTAGGTAACACGTTCCTCTTCAGTGTCTGAGTTCTGTGATCCCATTGGTGTCAACCTAGCACCCTTAAAGATCCCTGCACTACCCCAGGCCCCTGTAAGGAGCACCACATCTGTACCCTGGGCTCTGGAAACTTTTCTCAGTTGTACTTTCCACCACCCATCTGGTATTCCCTGTGGTGACCTCAACCCCAGCCTTCATCCTCTCCCTGAGTGTATACTGTGGACTCTGCAAGTCTATTCGACCACTCTAGTTGGAGGTGCACTTGTGTTTTCTTCTGACTTATATATATATATATGTAACAAAACCATTTGTTTATCTGTGGTAGGGGATTGTATGTCCATTCAGGTGAAACCATTAAGTGAACAGTGGGTGAAAGCATTGTTACGTAGAAGAGAGCGACCCTGCCCTTGGAGTTGGGCAGCATTGTGGTAGCATCAGGAGCATCCACAGGAGAGGATACGTGGTTTCTGGTTCTTGGAGGACTCACACTTTTGTGGGGAAAATGAGATCTCGAAGCAGCCCAGATGTGAAAAACACACGTCCTTCATGCAGAGAGCTTGGTGGAGGGAAGGGGCACTGGTTGAGGAGGCTTGGGCTAGTGATGGTTTTATCAACAAGGTGGGGCTCAGCTCTATAGGCTGGGCATCCCCAGACCATCTGGGGACCTCCATGTATGAGGTTGCTCCATCGCTAGTTTATCCAAGCCCTTGAGTGCCAGGATACGGAGCTCAAGTGTTCTCTGGTGAATAAAGGTGAATTTTTAAAATTTTTGTTTAATGATTGATTTATTGGCTGGGGGTCATTGTTGCTGCTCAAGGGCTTTCTCCAGTTGCGGCGAGCAGGGGCTACTCTCTAGCTGTGGTGCTCGGGCTTCTCACTGCGGTGGCTTCTGTCATTGCAGAGCACAGGCTCTAGGCATGTGGGCTCAGTAGTTGTGGTACACAGGCTAAGTTGCCCGAGGCTTGTGGGATTTTCCCGGATCAGGGATTGAACCCGTGTCCCCTGCATTGGCAGGCAGACTCTTAACCACTGGACAGCCAGGGAAGTCCTAAAGGTGAATTCTTGACAATTGTAAGCAGGAAGGTGACACAGTCAGTCCCCCTCTCTTACAGTGTGCTGTGGGAAACAAACAAACAAACACAGGGTAACATAGAAAACGCGCCCATGGTTGGTGCTCTGAGCCCTGGGGACCTAAGAGCTGGGATGCTGGCTCAGCAAAAATGGGGTGGCTGCCAAGGCATACTGGATAAAGGAAGGTGTGACTTTATTTTTTCCTAAAAAATTTTCTGGAGATGAAATTCATATAACATTAAAAACAAAAAAGAACTAACCATGTTAGGGTGAACAATTTAGTGGCATTTAAGATGGCTCAACAGGTAAAGAATCCACCTGCAATGCAGGAGACACAGGAGACACGAGTTTGATCCCTGGGTTGGGAAGATCCCCTGGAGGAGGAAATGGCAACCCACTCTCAGTTCAGTTCAGTTCAGTCTCTGAGTCGTGTCCGACTCTTTGCGACCCCATGAATTGCAGCACGCCAGGCCTCCCTGTCCATCACCAACTCCCGGAGTTCACTCAAACCCACATCCATCGAGTCGGTGATGCCATCCAGCCATCTCATCCTTTGTCGTTCCCTTTTCCTCCTGCCCCGAATCCCTCCCAGCATCAGAGTCTTTTCCAATGAGTCAAATCTTCGCATGAGGTAGCCAAAGTACTGGAGTTTCAGCTTTAGCATCATTCCTTCCAAAGAACACCCAGGACTGATCTCCTTCAGAATGGACTGGTTGGATCTCCTTGCAGTCCAAGGGACTCTCAAGAGTCTTCTCCAAAACCACAGTTCAAAAGCATCAATTCTTCGGTGCTCAGCTTTCTTCACAGTCCAACTCTCACATCCATACGTGACCAATGGAAAAACCATAACCTTGACTAGACGGACCTTTGTTGGCAAAGTAATGTCTCTGCTTTTCAATATGCTATCTAGGTTGGTCATAACTTTCCTTTCAAGGAGTAAGCATAGTAGTATTCTTGTCTGAAAAATCCTATGGACAGTCCATGGGGTCACAAAGAGTTGACCACGACTGAGCAACTGAACATACACACAATACATTCATGGTATTGAGAACATTACCACTTCTTTCTAGTTTCAGAACATTTCTGTCACTCCCCAGAGGAAACCTCATATCTCCCGCAGCCCCTGACACCCACCAACCTGCTTTCCTTCTCTAGGGATTTGCCAGTTCGGATGTTTCCTATCAGTGAAATCACACGTACATCAGATGCTGGGGGCCATTCAGCCTGACTTTTCTGTTCTGGTTTGTCCCCCTGTGTCCTAAGCTCACCCTGTACTTTCTGCTCTGTGGCCCTCAGGCCAGCCCTAGGTCCAGCCTGGCTATAGCTCCCAGCCTCACACTGGTCCAGGAAGGACGTTCAGATACATTCTGTAAAGAACAGATCAGTGAGGCGCAAGCTGAACCTGCGGGAGAAGCAGGCCCGGCACCTGCTGGGGCATTAATTGTGTGTGTGGCTGTGTGTGGAAAGACTGGGGTGAGCCTGGGCCAGTGCCCCCACAGCTGAGAGCACAGACCCAGCTCCCGAAGACACAGTGGTGGAGAGTCAGAAACTCTGCCTTCTGCCCAGAAGGTTTCACTCAGGGTCCCTCTAGGGCACTTTGTAAATATTTATAGGATGAGGAGACCAGTGGTAGTGGTCTCAGGAACACTTGCATACTCAGAAACATTCCTTCCCAACCTTCTCTGGGCCCACCCTCTGTTTAGATCCTTGACCAGGACTCAGGCTAAGGGCCCCCCATGTAAGCTGCCCACCAGTGTAAGGGGGCAGGGGCTAGTCCAGGGGGAGGTGGCCTGTCTACTGGCTCCTGTCCAGACTGCCTCCTGGAAGATCCCCCAGAAGTGACCCCAAGCCTCCAGCGCCTCTCTCTGACTTTCCCGAAACATGGGCTCTGTGTATCCTGCCACGTGCTGGGGATTGGTCTTCTTCTTCCCAGGGACCACCACGCCAGGAGGTGGTCCCTGAGCATCTTTGCAGCTCTATAGTGGTACCCAAGACTCAGGACACGCCAGAGTCCTGCCCTGGAGCCTTCTGGTCTGGGGCCAGGCAGTGGGAATGGGCTGTGTGAGGGCTGGAGGCGAGGTGCTCCCTGAGAATCCCGGGGCACCCAGCTTCGATCTAGCGGGGTGCTGGCAAGGCGCGTGCCCGATTAAGTTTTAAAGGACACTTTGGGAGTTTGCCAGGGAGACCAGGTGGGGAAGGGCTTTTCGACAGAAGGACAAGCAAGTGTGAATCTCAGCACATGCTTCAGGCAAAGTGAGGGAGCTCCCGCCGCGCGCCAGACACTGGAGAACCGGTGAGCCCGTGAACGCTGCCCTTGATGGGGACGCGAGGTGCGAAGCGGCCCGCAGCGCGGCTCCAGGCGGCCAAAAGGTGGGCATGTCCCAGACGGCGGGGGCGGAGCCTAGGGCCTTGAGTGCCGTTCGGGGGCGGGGCTCTGACCCTGGCGGGCGCTGCAAAATTCTCAAACGCGGTGTGTCTGTTGGCTTCTAGAGGGAAGATTTTGGAAATGAGGTTGAAATCCAAACTGGAAGCTTGGAGGCCAACGAGGAAGCTGTTCTGCCCCCCAGGGAGGGCTGACAAGGCCTGGAACCGAGGCCGGGAGGAATGGGGACCGCAAGTGGGGCGAATTCGACATTCTGTTCTGCCTAGCGATGGGCAGTCCACGGGGAGGGTCTTCAGGTGGCGCTTAGGGCCTGGGATGCATGCCGGTCCTTGACAGTTGAGAGATTTTGGCTGAACTGCCTGATCTTGTCCGGCCTTGCTTTAATCTTCTGCAAAATGCCCCACAGGAAGGAATGAGGAACACTGGTTCATAACTACTTGGAAAAGTAAGCTCGGAGAATGAACCTTGGTTTAGTTTTTGCAGGCTGGACAGGAAAATCGCCTCCAGGCTCATAGCCCAGCTGCCACCAAAGGTCACAGCCGAATCTCTAGATCCCCGGGACATGTGTGGTCAAAGGCCCTGCTCCACCTCCCTGACCACCCCCTCCCTCCAGGGCGGGGTCAGCTGCTCCTGGTTCCCCTGCCTTGGTCCAAGGCCTTGCCTGCACCTCCTCCTCCGCGGTTAATAATTCAGGACAAGACAGATGGCTCCGCCTCCTGCTCTCCCCGGACTTGTTCCTCACTTGGGGTGGGCGTCAGTGGTTGGGGAACCCTGGAGGCTCCCTGCAATTAGCCAGGCGTCCAAGTGTCTGAGTTCTCACCACCAGTGCCCACAGCTTCCACAGGCCCCAGGACGCCCCAACTTCAGAGTCTGTAGGCCCATCGCCTGTGGAAATAGAGTCCTTTATTAAAAAAAAAAAAAAAATGGCTGCTCTGGGTCTTAGTTGTGGCAAGCAGGTTCTTTGATCTTTAGTTGGGGCATACAGGATCTAGTTCCCTGACCAGGGATTGATCCTGGGCCCTATGCATTGGGAGCTCGGAGTCTTGGCCACTGGACCACTAGAGAAATCCCTGGAGAGAGTCTTAAGAACCACTGGTCCTGCCTTCTGCCCACCCCTGGTTTCATTCGGGTCTGTGTAGGGCACTTTGTAAATATTTATAGGATGAGAACAGTGGTATGAACATTCCTTCTTTTGCTCTTCTCAAAGTCTCTGTTAGAAAGGGATACACATACATATACACACTTACTGCATTTGGAATCTGAGGCCTTAGAGCTCCCCAACTTGCCCAAAGCAAATGATGACTTCAGTCTATACCCACTTGGTCCCCATTCACAGCCAAGGGCTAGACCTCAGTGAACAATGAATTCCCAGGACTACAAAGCCCTAAAGAGGAAACTTTAAGGTATGTTCCTTGATGGTTGTTGGCCTCATTCTTAATGGAATCCTGTGACTCCCCACTTGGCCCAGGTTGTGGACCATCACCCCAATGCCCAAGGGCAGGGACAGGATCCAGTGTTACACAGGGACAGGAGAGTGCAAAAAGACTGTGAGCGTTTCTCACCCAACCCAGGAGGACTTTCTGGAAGAGGAGGGCAGGGCAGTTCAATTCTTTCATGCTTCCAGTCTAGCAGAACGAGGCAGCAGTCTGGGCCCGGGCTTCCTGGTGTTGGCAGGAGCTGCTGACACAGTGAACCCAACCCCGGCCCACGAAGGCAAGTAACCGCGGTGGTGCTGTCCCCACATCTGTCTGCTCAGGTGAAGCCCTCTCGGTGAGAAGCCAGCACGGAACATTCTGGGACAGCTCCAAATAGAAGAGGAGTTTGTCTCCCAGGCAACGTGAGCATAAGCTATCAGCCTACGCTCTTCCACTGGGGTACCTGGCATCGCCTAAGAGATCCCAGAGTTCAGGTATTCGCTCTGCTTCCCAGATGAGTAAACTGAGGCCAGGGCTACGTGACAAGTACAGGTCAGCAAGCTCAGCCTGACGTTCCTTCCACTGACCCTCTGCTCCTACCCAGGGACCTTAGAACTGACTCAAGGATGCTCAACGGGCCTTGGGACTGGGCAGTGTTCCAGGAACCTGTGGACCCAGGAGCAGAGAGAGGTTAGCGCCACAGAGAAGAACCCCAGAGAGAGGCAGGGGCCTGAAACAATGGCCAGTGTGGGTGTGAACATACAATTTAAAAATGCTGCTTCCTAACTACCTTCTCTCTACTTCTTTTTTCTTCAAGGTGTTTTATTTTTGTTTATTATTTGTGGCTGCACTAGGACTTTGAGCAAACTCCGGGAGACAGTGAAAGACAGAGAAGTCTGGCATGCTATAGTCCATGGGGTCGCAAAGAGTCAAGCACAACTGAGCAGCTGAACAACACGGTCTTTGTTGCAGCACAAGGGCTCAGTAGTTGCAGTGTGTTGGCTTCTCTAGTTGCCCCAGGGCATGGGGGATCTAGTTCCCCAACCAGGGATCGAACCCATGTCCCCTGCATTGGGAGACCGATTCTCAACCACCGGACCACCAGGGAAGACCCTTTCTGCTTCTTCTAATCTTGCTTTCACACAGTTTCCAGTAACATCTTACAAGTGTGCGTGTCTATGTTTAAACTGTCATATCAATATATGGAGGAGACTTTTGTAGACAGGGCTCTTGGAGGCAGGGGGGGCAGTGCTGGTTCCCCCTGCCCTCTCTGCTTCTGCTGGGGAGGGATGCAAGATGAAGATGGCTTAGGGGTCTGGGAAGACAGAATTCTTAGGGTCTCGTGAAAGGATTCATCTGGTTTTGAAGTTGATCCAAAGATCCCGTAGCCCAAGCTCCCCTCAGAGTGGTCCAGAAACCTGTGACTCTGAGCAGAGTCTTCTGACGTGTGATTAATTTACAAACAGGCATGCAGGGTGGGGGAGTGTGTGCACAGGAGCCCGCTGTTCCTGCAAAGCTGAGTCAAGATCTTACCGAGATGCGTTTTATTTTGGTCCCCGGTGTTGTGTCTGTTTAGCACCAAGCCCGAGTGGCGCTGGACACACCGGGCAGGTCCAGCTGGTGGTGTTACCACCTCCTGGGGGTGGGAAGAAGGCTTTGAGGTAGTTCGGCAGGTGGAACTAGATTTGTTAGAAGCCCCGAGCAACTCCCCAGACTCACAGAGAGTGCTCAGGCTTCACAGATAATATCTACGTGTGATGTAAGGGAGGCGGATGTCCCGTCATCTGCTTCACCCTTTCCCCGACCAGATCAACTCTCCATTGCATGGACAAAGACAGCAGTGTGAGAGAGTTCAGAATAACTGAACATGTAAGCTGATTTGGATTTTTTTGTTTTTTTCATCGTTTTTTGACCTCAGGGCAGGGTGAAATTTATCTCTATGCCCTTTAGGAGAAAGAGATTTGCTCAACAAGTGAAAAACATGCAAAAGATCAAAAGAAGATATTATCCTATATTAGTCAGGACTTGTCTGGTTGTGAGTAACAGAAGTCCAGCTCCAGCCAGCTCCAGTAAAAAGGGACCTACATGGATGCTCACGTCACCATGGGAGGGAGAATGGGGCAGCCGGCATCGGCAACGGCTGGAGTTGCATATCCAGATGCCCCCGGGGACTAGGGCTCAGCTCTGGTGAGGCCCAAGTGCCAGATCCCTTGTCCCAGACTGGCTACATGGAGAGGATATAGCTGTTGACAGCCTCCGTGCCTTTGTCATCACTGAAGGACTGACTGTGTTCCCTTTGTCCTCTCATTTTTAAAAAATCCTTGGAAGTTTAAGCAGGGGCAAGATCATTGTTTGCAGACTGAGGGCATCCCATAGCCCTCTCTTCTTGCTCCACATCTTTCCGTGTGATAGAAAAGATACTAGTAAATATTCATGTAGGGCTTCCTGGGTGGTACAGTGGTAAAGAACCTGCCTGCACATGCAGGAGACGCAAGAGACACGGGCTCTATTTCTGGGTTGGGAACACTCCCCTGAAGTAGGAAATGGCAACCCATTCCAGTGTTCTTGCCTGAAAAATTCCATGGACAGACAACCTGGTGGGGTATACAGTCTACGGGGTCACAGAGAGTCGGACACAACTAAGCGCGCACACACGCAAATATCCATGTAGGCAAAGAGATGCCTTTAGTGAAGAACAAACCATGAGGGAGTCCCGAAAGATGGAGTGAAAATGGGATTCAATCGAAAAAGGAAACAGTGGCCTGTACTGTTTCCAGGAGGTAGAGAGGTTCTCAGTGTGCTCTGAGCCTAGCTGTGAGTGATGAGCAGGAAGGGGTTCTGGAATGACCCCCACAGTTTGGGGGATCAGTGAGGAGCTAGAATGAATACAGCTATTGTTTCTTTTCTTGTTGGAGAAGGAGAGGTAGACTTTTTTTTTTTAATTTAAAGTTTCTCTTTTAAAAGTTGTATTTATTTAATTTTTTGGCTGTGGTGGGTCTTCGTTACTGTGCACGGGCTTTCTCTAGTTGCTGTGAGTCGGGCTTACTCTTCATTGCAGTGCACGGACTTCTCATTGCAGTGGCTTCTCTTGTTGCGGAAAACAGGCTCTAGGGTTCGCCGGCTTCCGTAGTTGTGGCACACGGGCTTAGTTGCCCCAAGGCATGTGGAATCTTCCCTGACCTGGGATCAAACCCATGTCCTTTGCATTGGCAGGCAGATTCTTAACCACTGGACCACCAGGGAAGGCCAAGATAGATTCATTTTAATCTAAGCACCCTAGAGAGTTATATGTTTAAGTACATGTGTTTAAATATTGAAAGATGGTCACTGGAACAAGAGTCATTAAACTTTGGCCTGCAGTTGAGATCAAGCGCACCGTCTTTTGACCTTATTTGGAAATAGAGTCTTTGCAGATGTAATCAAGTGAAGATGTGGTCCTACTGGAGTAGGATGGACCTTAAGTCCAGTGACTGGTTTCCTTATAAGAAAGCCCTGTGAAGATGCAGGGACCCAGAGACACAGGGAGAAAGCTGTGTGATGACAGAGGAAGCATTCCAGTGATGCAGCTACAAGCCAAGGAATGCCAAGGATTGCCAGCAACTTCCAGATGTCGGGAGACAGGCATGGGACAAGGAGCCAATCTCAGTGACACCTTAATATCGGACCTCTGGTCTCCAAAACTGTGAGAGAATACATTTACGTTGCTGAAAGCCACCCAGTTTGTGACAGCAGCCCCCAGAAACAAATAGACTTACTAGCTATTTGGGCAGAAGAGTAGAAGAATGAGAAAGAGGAACTCAAACTTCCTAGTAGTTCAGATTGACCACTAGGCACTTCCCTGGTGGTTCAGTGGTTAAGACTTTACCTTCTAATGCAGGGGACAGAGGTTCAGTCTCTGGTCAGGGAACTAAGATCCCATATGCTGCAGGGCAACTAAACCTACACTGCAACCACTGAGCCCAAGTGCCACAACTGGAAAGAAGCCTGAGTGCTGCGCCTAAGACCTAATGCAGCCATAAATAAATGACAGTGTTACTCGCTCAGTTGAGTCTGACTCTTTCTGACCCCATGGGCTGTAGTCTGCCAGGCTCCTCTGTCCATGGAAGTCTCCAGGCCAGAATACTGGAGTAGGTTTTCTTCCCCTTCTCCAGGGGATCGTCCTGACCCAGGGATCGAACCCGGATTTCCTACATTGCAGGCAGATTCTTTACCATCTGAACTACCAGGGAAGTCCATGTATAAATAAATAAATACTTTTTTTTTTAAAGTATTGCTTAAAGAAGCAAAAATATCCCCCCAACAAACAAAAAACACATACACACACAAAACAAACCACTAGCTGATGATTTAAGGTGAGAGCTCAGGTGAGTTCAGGGTCGCAACCAGGCATTTGATGAAGCAAATGTAAATTCTCTCAAGAAAAATAGACCCTTGTTCTCAGTCTCAGAAGATTTCTGCCGAGAACCTCCACAGAAAATGATCAGTTCATAGTTAAGAGTAACTGAGCCCAGAGGAGAGGAGGTGCTGTGAGCCAGAGGCAGCCCGGACGGTCTGCGGCACAAACAGCCCCTCAGTACTGCAGACACACCAATATTTAGGACTAGACCTTAAACTGACTACATTTGATGCATTTAAATAAATAAAAGGCATGGTTGAAAATATGTGCAGGGGATAAAAAGCTGTACAGAAATGAAGCAGTGAATTCCCTGGTGTTTCAGTAGGACTCTGCGATTTTACTGCTGAAGGCACAGGTTCAATCCGTAGTCAGGGAACTAGGATCCTGCATGCTGTGCAGCACAGCCAAAAAATAAAAGCAGCAGCAGATCTGGAAAAGAATCAAACAGAACTTCACTAGGAGAGTAGTCATAGCTGAAAAAGGGATTAATGACTGGAAGCCAGATGTGAGGAAACTGTAGAGGAGATAAGACACGCAGAGGAGGAGAATACCTAACATTTATCTAGTCAGAGTTCCAGGAAGAGGAGAGGACTATAAGCCAGAGTTCATATTTGAAGAGAGAGCTGCTGAACACTTTCCAGAACTGATCAGAGGCAGAGGTAGGAATGGAGAGTGATTTGTAGAGAAAGGAGAAAATACTGGAGAAGAACGTGAATCTCAGCTCATAGAAGATGGTTAATTTCTTCTCTTAGGTCCTGGGCTTCAGTCCCTGAGAACTGAGGAGTCCTTATGCTAGGGCAAGTGTTAGTGAGATGTGGGCCTTGAAACTAGTGAAGACATTCCTCCAAATCAGGCAGGGCCCTTTCCCTGTACTGCCCAACTCAAGGGAGTGCTAATCCAATGGTAGTCCATGAGCATGTCACTGCTTAGACTTGGGCAGTGAACAGCCTATGCAATGAACTAGGCAACCCAGCTACAGCTGATGCTTTCTCTTCCCAAGTGTGGACCCAGATTGTTGTTCAGTCACTAAGTCGTGTGCGTTTCTTTGTGACCCCATGGACTGTATGTAATCCAGGTTCTTCTGTCCTCCACTGTCTCCCAGAATTTGCTCAAAATCATGTCCATTGAGTCGGTGATGCTATCTCACCATCTATCCTCTGCCACCCTCTTCTCCCCCTGCCCGCAATCTTTCCCAGCATCAGGGTCTTTTTCAATGATTCGGCTCTACACATCAGATGGCCAAAGTACTAGGACTTCAGCAACAGTCCTTCCGATGAGTATTCAGGGTTGATTTCCTTTAGGGTTGACTGGTTTGATCTCCTTGCAGTCCATGGGGCTTTCGAGAGTCTTCTCCAACACCACAGTTTGAAAACATCAGTTCTTCGGTGCTTAGCTTTCTTTATGATTCAACTCTCACATCTGCAGAGGACTACTGGAAAACCATAGCTTTGACTGTATGGACCTTTGTCGGCCAAAAGCATATGTCTCTGCTTTTTAACACACTGTCTAGGTTTGTCGTAGCTTTCCTTTCAAGGAGTAAGTGCCTTTTAATTTCATGGCTGCAATCACCATCCAGTTATTTTGGAGCCCAGGAAAATAAAATCTGTCATTGCTTCCATTTTTTCCCTTTCTATTTGCCTTGAAATTATGGCACCAGATGCCATGATCTTTAGTTTGTTTTTTTTAATGTTGAGTTTCAAGCCAGCTTTCTTACTCTCCTCTTTCACCTTCATCAAGAGGCTCTTTAGTTCTTCACTTTCTGCCATCAGAGTGGTATTACGTGCATTTCTGAGGTTGTTGATATTTCTTCTGGTGATCTTGATTCCAGCTTGTGATTCATCAAGCCCTGCATTTCACATGATGTACTCTGCATGTAAGTTAAATAAACAGGGTGACAATATACAGCCTTGAACTCCTCCGATTTTGGACCAGTCCATTGTTCCATATTTGGTTCTAACTGTTGCTTCTTGACCTGCATACAGGTTTCTCAAGAGATAGGTAAGGTGATGTGACATTTCCATCTCTTTAAGAATTCTCCGCAGTTTGTTGTTGTCCACAGTCGAAGGTTTTAGTGTAGCCAATGAAGCAGAAATAGGTGTTCTTCTGGACCTTCCTAATTTCACCAGTTTGTGTGTGTGTGTGTTTTCTTTCTTTCCCTTCTCCCTTCCTGGAGAGGAATGACATCTATCATCAGCAGGAGGATTTTATGGGGCGATGAAGGGAAACTGACAGCTGTGAAGAAGAGCCAGTTACCTGGGAAACTTTCCAGGAAGGTTGTGTTCCCTGGCAGTCCTGGGAGGCCTGGCTCTAAAGGCCACAGCACTCACATGGTGAGGTGGAGCACAACCTGGCCAAAGTCGTACAGAGCTTTGCATGTGCACTCACGTGGGCAACTCCCCCTGGGGACACTGCTGGGCCTTCTGGCTCAGCATCCAGCTCACCCTGCCTGCTCCCTTCTGAGTCGGGTCTTCGGACCCAATTGCTGAAGCCTGCGGCACCTGGCCCCTTGCTTACCCAAGGGCACAGTAGAGCAAGCTCTGGGTCACAGGCCAGGAAAGAGCAATTCCAGGGAGATTCTCTGCCCATCACTCGCTGTGTGGCCTCACTGAATGACAGCCCTTCTGGGCTTTTGTCTTCCTGCCTTGCTCAGGCTGCTTCTGAGCATTGACTTTCTGAGCATGATGAACTGTAATGTACCGTGCACATCCGAGAGGGGGTGGCAGCCTCTCTAGGGGCATTAGGGCTGCCGGGCTTTGCCATATCTCCTTCAGGGCCATGCTGGTCGCTCCCAAGCCCACCCCCATTGGAGGAGGGGCCACTACAGCCCCAGATGCTGCTGTGTACCCAGGCTGCGGATAACAACACGCAGCTCTCTCTCCGCCTGTCTGAGGTCTATACTCCTGTGCACACTGTTGGGGGGAGGCAAGTCTGGCTCCGTGAACAGTCTGAGTCACAGACGCTGTCAAGAAAGCCGGTGTGTTCTTCCAGGGACGTGACAGGGAGGGTACGCTATTCTTGGAGAATCCTTTGGTTGCTCTCAGGAACAGCTAAGGGAGCAGTTTGTAATTAGCACTTTGGCTGCTGAGCAATGTTATCTGCCTGTCGCAGGGCTGCGTGAATGTTTGCCGGGCAAGCCTTCCTGAGTACCCACTAAGCGCGAGGCCCCTGCTCCCTGGCACCTGCCGAGAATGACAAGATGAACAGGGTGAATTTGCTCTCCTTGCATCATCCCCAGTGCTCTTCTACCCATCAGCAAGACAGGTGAGGCCCCAGCCGTGGGGTTGGCTGTGCTGTGGGGAAGGCACAGCTGTGTGCAAGTGGATCGGACCGTCCCAGAGGGTGCTGAGCCAGAGGGCACATGGCATCAGGACCACGGCCCATATCAGGACAAGGGGTCACCTGGGCCGTCACCTAGAGGACGGGCATTTAAGGGGGATGGCAGAGGCCTGGATCAAGAAGTAGCCTGGCATATTCCATGAAGAGAAAGCAGCCCAGGTGGCTAGAGCCATAGGAAGGCAGGCAAGGCCCAGGTAGTAGAATCTCCTTCCTTTTTAAGGCTGAATAATATTCCCACCAGGTCTTCAGTGACTTGTGAAATGTCTGTCTTCCCCAGTGTAGGCCGTGGGCTGGTACCTCCTGTCAGATCAACAATAGCATTAGATTAGAAATAAAGCACACAATAAATGTAATTATTCTGAAACCATCCCCCAGTCCCCAAGTCCATGGAAAAATTGTCTTCCATGAAACTAGTCCCTGTTGCCAAAAAGATCGGGGACCGCTGACCTAGGGGCTCCCCAAGGGCTCTGTCTTGGTCCCCTGCTTCCCCAGCACCTGGCACAGAGCTGGACCTCTGGCTTAGTAAACACTGCTGCTTGCGTGCCATTCAGAGGGGCCCCAGTGTCAGATTTCTTGCTGGGAGGAGAGGTGGGAGGGACTGATTGAGACCTGATTTTAAGGACTTAACTTGCAAGGTTATGGAGTTAAGATTTTAGCCTCTAGGTGCTTTTCTGTTCTTACGAGCCACACAGGGAACTTATTAAAAATACATATTCCCAGGTCCCACACTCTGTAGTGCAGCACTTTTGGGCTGGAACCAAGGAATCTGTGTTTGGAAAGAAAAAGCATCCTTGATTTCCAAGATCAGCCAGGAACATTAAAATAAAGCCAAGTAACGACTCTTGGGCAGAATCTACATGGGGTTGGCCCTCAGGTCCAAGGTTTGCCCTCATGACAAAATAATCCAAAAGAAAAAGACAAAAATGATTTCACCAAGTCATGCATCTTTGTAAAAAGCATTAAAGTTTTTTTTTGCTTTAAACAAACATTTTTTTGCTGTGAGCAAAAAAACCTGTTTGTGCACGGTATATCTGGATTCGGATGCAGTCACTACTAACCCCTCAATAAATATCTCTAGCCTTGAATACACCACTTAAAATTTTGATTCCTTTCCAAAATGGGGCACACTTGCCTTTTCCACCTTGGAGAACTGAGCTGCAAAAGTGAGAGTATGAAGCTAAAAGCATTTGTAAACTATAAAATGTGGTTATTTGTACTTGGGGGATAGATTTATATAAATTGATGTAAATTTAGAAGAATTTGTTCAGTTCTTAAGCTATTTCTATCCTGGCTGCAGAGAAAAATAGATAAACCTGACTGCAATGTGTACTGAGTAACCAGGCACAAGATGCCTTAATGACAATGAGCCATGGTTTTCCTCAGCTATGTGTGTGTGTGTGTGCGTGCTGAGTCGCTCAGTCGTGTCCCGACTCTTTGTGACCCCATGGACTATAGCCCGCCAGGCTCCTCTGTCCATGGAATTCTCCAGGCAAGAATACTGGAGTGGGTTGCCATGCCCTCCTCCAGGGATCTTCCCGATCCAGGGATGGAACTCTCATCTCTTAGCTCTACTGCATTGGCAGGCAGGTTCTTTACCACTAACGCCACCTGGGAAGCCCTTCTTCAGCTCTAACAATGGGTATAATAGGGACTTCCCTGGTAGTCCAGTGGGTAAGACTCCAAGCTCCCAATGCGGGAGGCCCCTGTTTGATCCCTAGTCAGGGAACTAATAGATTTCACATATCGCAACTGAAGATCCAGCATGCTACAATGAAGATGGAAGATCCTGAGTGCTGCAACTAAGACCTGGTACAGCCAAATAAATGAATATATATATATATATATATAAATGGGCATAATAGCCATGCAGTAGAATGCTATTCTGCACAAAAAGGAGTGAGGTACTGACACAGGCTACAAGGTGGATGAAACTTGAGGCGTGATGCTGAGTTTAAGAAGCCAGACACCAACAGCTATTGTACGATTCCATATGAAATGAAATATCCAGAACCAGCAAATCCATAGGAGCCAAAAGCAGATTAATGTTCCCCGGGGAGGTGAGGAGGGGATGGAGACTGAGTGATGATGAGTGTGGGGTTTTCTTTGGGGATGAAAAATGTTCTGGAATTAGACAGTGATGATGGTTGCACAGCTCTGTAAATAATACATCAAAACCCACTGAATTGTCCACCCTGAAAGACTGAATTGTATGCAATGCAAATTACACCTCAATAAAACAAATAGATAAATGAGGGTAATATATCTAACTCAAGGCAGTCATGAGGATTAAGTAGCTCATAGTTTATTCATGTGGCCTGAATGTGTAAAATGATTGAGGCAATTTATACACCAGGGGACCAAGCAGAAAATCTGATTTCCACGCATCGGGGTGCAGGGTATGATAAGGCCCTGGTAGGGTCTTCGAAAGAGTCAAGATGGAAGGGACTGTGTTTTTTTTTTTAAGAGGATTTTTAAATTATTTATTCATTTATTTATTTTTGGCTGCGATGGGTCTTCATTGCTCTCACGCGGGCTTTCTTTAGCTGGGGCGAGCGAGCTACTCTCTGGTTGTGGTGCGTAGGCTTCTCATTGCGGTGGCTTCTCTTCCTGTAGAGCACAGGCTCTAGGGTGCACGCTGTGGCACACGGGCTTAGTTGCTCCGTGGCCACGACATGTAGAATCCTTCTGGACCAGGGATTAAAGCCTGTGTCCCCTGCAGTGGAAGGTGGATTCTTAACCACTGGACCACCATGGAAGCCCCTGAACTGTATTTTCTTGTCATCCTCTTCGTGGTGCCCGTGATGAACTAGGGTGGGGATGGGGCTTAGTCTCTGAGTCTTCAGTTGCTCCAGCATCTGTATCTTCAAAGAACATTTCAGTTGGTTCTTGGGATTGCCAAGTCTGGGAAACACGGTTTCAGGCATCGTGGGCAACTGTGGGCAGTTTCTTGGAGCTAAAGGGCTCTGATGCTCACTGAAACAACTAGAGCACTGGGCCTGGGCCCCATTGGGCTGTAGCTTTTGCAACAGACACTGTTGGGGGACTGCCCCAGTGCTCCAGTGGCTAAGAATCTGCTTCCAAAGCAGGGGAGTTGAGTTCAATCCCTGGTCAGGGAACTAAGATCCTACATGATTCAGGGCAGCTAGAGAAACTCAAGTGAAAAAAAAAAAAGATATTGTGGGGACTTAGAGCCTTGGGTTAAGGGGGTAGGACCAGGGACAATGGCTCCTAAATATCCCAACATGAGGTTGATGCCCCTCCCGGTTTGAAGCCAGCCTGGCAGGGCTATGTGCAGGCTGCACAACACCAGTTATTTATTTTTTTGAAGCCAACGAAACTCATAAATTGCAGTTGATGGTTGACAGGCCCTGAATAAGCTGGCTCAGAGCCTAGATGCTGGAACCTTGCACACAGTCGGCTCCAATTGGAGGTTTGCTGGTTGGGTGTGCTGGCCAAGCAAAATGAACCTTTTCCAGGCAAAAATCTATTCAAGGTCTGTGCTACCTGCCTGCAAGCCGTGGATGCTCCATCAGTATGCGTTAGACACAGGAATTAACAAAAAGAGTGGAAATATGAGGACTGAGAGCTGGCCACCGGTTTAGCCACCTGGTCATGGCCTTGACTGATGCAGTTTCGGGGATGTAGTGGGCTGAAATCCCAGGAATAGCTAGTTCTGGAGAGGATTTTTGCTATAATGGGGAGTGGAAAGATGGGATGGTTCCAAGAGGAACTGGGGTGTAGAGAGCTGTGGGACCGAATCTTTGTGTTGTACACCTACAACTAATAGATTTTTACATGCCAATTATATCTCAAAAGTGTTAGCTTAAAAAAGATATCAAGGGGCTCCTCTGGTGGACCAGTGGCTGAGATTCCACACTCCCAGTACAGGGGGTGAGGGTTTGATCCCTGGTTGGGGAATTAGATCCCACATGCCACAACTAAGAGTTCCCATGCCGCAACTAAAATATCCTGTGTGCCGAAGCTAAGACCCAGAGCAGACAAATAAATAAAAATGAATTTTTAAAAAAATTTAAAAAAGAAAGCAAGCTATTAGGGGTTTTTTGTAAATATGGGACCTATTACCAGTACATTTGCATGCTGATGGGACAGGGGACTGCTGAAGACAGACAGAAACTGATAGGAGAGAGTTAATTTAGGAGAAGGTTCTTTTTTTCTGATCTTTACATTTCTAAATATTTATTTATTTATTTATCATTTAGTTATTTTTGGCTGTGCTGGGTCTTCATTGCTGTGCTGACTTTTCTCTAGTTGCCTCAAATGGGGGCTACTCTTCGTTGCAGTGTGCGGGCCTCTCATTGCAGTGGCTTCTCTCGTTGTGGAGCATAGGCTCTAGGGTGCAAGGGCTTCGTTCGGTAGCTGCAGCCCCTGAGCTCGGTGGTTGTGGCTCCCAGGCTCCAGAGCACAGGTTCAGGAGTTGTGGCACACCAGCCTAGTTGCTCTAAGACGTGGGGTCTTCCCGGACCAGGGATCAAACTTGTGTCTTCTGCATTGGCAGACGCATTCTTTACCACTGAGCCACCAGGGAAGCCCTGCTCTTTAATTTTCATTTGTTTTTTTAAATTAAAGTACAGTTGATTTACAACATTATGTTGGTTTCAGGTGTAAAACATACAGATTCAGTATTTTATACATTTATACCCCATTTAAAGTTATTATAAAACATTGGCTATATTCCGTGTGCTGTACAATATACCCTGTATCTTATTTATGTTATGCTGCCTAGTTTGTGCCTGTTGATTCCCCACTTCTAGCTTGCCCCTCCCTACTGGCATCCGTTGGTTTGTTCTCCGTGTCTGTTTTGTTACATTTATTAGTTTTATTTTTAGATTCCACATATAAGTGACAACATACAGTATTTGTCTTTCTCTGACTTATTTCGCTAAGCCTAATACCATCCAAGTCAACCCATGTTGTTGCAAATGGCAAAATTTCATTGTTTTTTATAGCTGAATAGTGTTCTATTGTGAAGAAGGCAATGGCACCCTACTCCAGTACTCTTGCCTGGAAAATCCCATGGACAGAGGAGCCTGATGGGCTGCAGTCCATGGAGTCGCAAAGAGTCGGACATGACTGAATGACTTCACTTTCACTTTTCACTTTCATGCATTGGAGAAAGAAACGGCAACCCACTCCAGTGTTCTTGCCTGGAGAATCCCAGGGACGGGGGAGCCTGGTGGGCTGCCATCTGTGGGTCACACAGGGTCAGACACGACTGAAGCAACACAGCAGCTGCAGCAGCAGTGTTCTATTGTGTGTGTATATAGTGGATCAGACGGTAAAGAATCAGCCTGCAATGCGAAAGACCTGGGTTCGATCCCTGGGTTGGGAAGATCCCCTGGAGAAGGGAAGGGCCAACCACTCCAGTATTCTTGCTTAGATAATTCCATGGACAGAGGAGCCTGGCAGGCTGCAGTCCACTGGGTTGAAAGGAGTCAGACATGACTGAGTGACTTTCACTTTCATATACACCACAGCTGCTTTATCCACTCATCTGTTGGTGGACACTTAGATTGCTTTCATATTTTGGCAATTGTAAATAATGCTGTTATGAACATTGGGGTGCACATATCTTTTCAAAATAATGTCTTCATTTTCTTCAAATTTATACCGAGGAGTGGGATTGTTGGATCTTATGGTAATTCTGGAGAAGGGACTGGCAACCCACTTCAGTGTTCTTGCCTAGAAAATCCCATGAATGGAGGAGCCTGATGGGCTACAATCCATAGGTTGCAAAGAGTCAGACGCGACTGAGTGACTAAACAACAAAACAACATGATAATTCTATTTTTAGTGTTTTGAGGAAACTCCATATTGTTTTACACAGTGGCTGCACCAATTTATATTCCCACCAACAGTGTTCAAGTGTGCCCTTTTCTCCACATTCTCTCCAGCATTTGTTGTTTGTGGTCTTTTTGATGACAGCCATTCTGACAGGCGAGAGGTGATAGCTCTTGATGGTTTTGATTTTCATTTCCCAAATGACTAGTGATGTTGAGCATCTGTTCATGTGCCTGCTGGCCATCTGTATGGCTTCTTCAGAAAAAATGTCTATTCATGGAGTTCTCTGACGGTCCAGTGGTTAGGACCCTGTGCTTCCACTGCAGGAGACATGAGTTCAATCCCTGGTTGAGGAACTAAGATCCCACATGCCATGCGGCATGGCCAAAAAGAAGAAAAATGTCTGTTCAGTTCTGCCCATCAGGAAAAGGTTCTTTCTACTGCACTGGGTCTTTGTTGCTGTGCAAGGGCTTTCTCTAGTTGTGGGGAGACTTGTTGCAGAGCATGGTAGCTCTAGAGTGCTGGCTCAGTAGTTGTGGCACACAGGCTCAGTAGTTGTGATTCTTGGGCTCTGGAGCACAGGCTCTGTAGTTGTGATACACAGGTTTAGTTGCCCCAAAGCATGTAGGATCTTCCTGGACTAGGAATCGAACCCATGTCCCCTGCATTGGCAGGCAGATTCTTAACCGCTGGACCACCAGGGAAGTCCAGAAGAAGGTTCTTAAATGACGAGGATGGGACTCAGTGCTCGAGAGGTTGACCTCTCTTGGGAGCCACGATGCTCTTCCTTTGTATTCATAGCAGGAGCAGTAGGTACTGGTGGATTAGTGGATTCTAGGGTGGGAATTTGGAGAAGGTGATGGCACCCCACTCCAGTACTCTTGCCTGGAAAATCCCATGGACAGAGAAGCCTGGTACGCTGCAGTCCATGGGGTTGCTAGAGTCAGACACGACTGAGCAACTTCACTTTCACTTTTCACTTTCATGCATTGGAGAAGGAAATGGCAACCCACTCCAGTGTTCTTGCCTGGAGAAACTCAGGGACAGGGGAGCCTGGTGGGCTGCCGTCTATGGGGTGGCACAGAGTCGGACATGACTGAAGCAACTTAGCGGCGGCAGCAGCAACAGCGTGGGAATTTGAGGGAATAGAGAACAGTTGAGGAGAAGGTATAAAATACTGGGGTGGGTGTAGGAGCAGAATCACTGGGGCAAGATTGCCAGGTGCTGAGTCCTCTGAGGTGTCCACGAGCCCCTGGAGCCCAGGCTGGTATGAGAAGTGAGCATTCGGTGCTGGGAGCCTGATGTTTATTTCATGTTGTCGTTATCACATCGTTATCGTCACATAAGGGGTCGTCCCAGTTTGGGTGAAAATCTCAGGTCTGGCTCTCATTACCGGTTTTTCTTATTAACTCTCCTGCCCAGAAGCTTATGTTTCCCAGGGATTCATGAGCGGAGGTGCCCTGGGGTACAGCCTGCAGCAGAACCCCAGCCTGTGATGGATGGCATTCTGAACACCAGCTTAAGCACAGCTCCCGGCTCCCCCACTAACCTGGAGGTGCTCCCACCTCCTAGCATCTGGTTTGGTGGGTTCCTCCTCCTCCTGACCCAGTAGCTGGGGGACATTCTCCCCTCAAGGGGTGCTCATCTCTAAGGCCAGCGGACTCCCCTGAAGCCCAGATGCAGGAGCTTAGATGAACAGATGTGGGTACTGCCAACATAAGAAAGTGACCTGGGTGCCGCAGTGGTACCACCCAGGGGAGGCCACCAGGAGCCAGAACCTCTGAGCCATCCCCCCGGTGATGGCTGTGTGAGCCACAGCTTGGAGCCAGACTGTCAGCCCGGGTCCCTCTGGGTGTGTGTTTCTGTTATGACCTCTAAGCATCCAGTGGCATTCTGTGTGAACGGCCCCACCTCCTTTGAGCTGTGCTCAGTGCTAAGAGCGGGGAGTGGCTCCCGGGAGGCCAGCAGGGTGTTGGTCTTGGTGGCAGTGACCAGCAGGGTCCCCACAGGGTGATCAGCAGAAAGGGTGGGGTGAGTTCTGGCTAGTGCCCCTCTTGCTCATCTTGGAGGATCTGGATCTTGTTGTTTTTTTTTAATCTTTTTTGGCCACACTCCACAGTATGAGGGAATCTTAGTTCCTTGACCAGGGATCAAACCCATGTCCCCTGAATGGGCAGCTTGGAGTCTTAACCACTGGACCCCCGCCCCCCAAGAAAGTCCCTGGGGGACTTCAGTTTGAATTTCCTCATCTGCACATCTCCTCTCTTTGTTTCCTGACAAGCAGGGTTGGAGCTGGCAGGGAGTAGGAGTCATGAAATTGGGGAAAGTGGGGTGCCCCTCGCCCTTAGTGTTGTGGCTGTCCTTGAGAAGGGCGCCAGCCTTCTGGGGACCTGCTTTGCTGTCTGCACCATAGCGATAAAAAGTCCTCGCTGCTCAGCCCCGGCTGCTGTTTGAGTTGGGGTGTTACAGACATTATGCTGCAGAAGCCTCGCACACGTCCCAAGGGTCCCACCCCCACCACCCAGCATGCCCAGCCTGCAGAGCACTGTGAGCTGCCCGCAGGTGGCCCCTGTCCCTGGAGGGAAGGGCTGATGACTGAGTCCCGCAGTGGCTTGGCAGTCGTCCCCAGGTTGGCACTGCAGGGAAACAGCGAGGAGACGTGTGGCCTTTCCTGGGATGTCAGTGACTGCAGGGGTACTCGGGGCTTTGGGGCTCCATGGGGCCCCCTTCAGCACTCAAGCTGCAGGGTGCTGTGCCATCATCTTCTAAGGTTACAGGACACGGAGGGAGTCTGTGTCCTCCAGCTCTTCACACCTGTGAAATCCAGGCGTCAGTCTCCCCATTTATAAAGTGAGGGTTGGACTGGAACGGGGGTGTCCTATACTGTTCCGCATAACCTTGGAGGAAGTCCAGTGTCTAACAGATAAAGGTGAGACTACTTGGGGGCAGGAATTGCAAGCCCCTGCCCTGTTCCTTCCAGCTCAGAATTTCATGGGGGGATATGTCTGCTCCTGCTTTTACCCCAGGGGACAGAGAGGCAGCTAATTAGTGGTCACACTCTCCCCCCCACCACCCCTCATCCCCTCCACCCAGGGCCTGGTGCGCTGGTCCCTGGGACACTGCCCCTTTCCCCTCTACACCCTCTCCCATTCATCTGGAGCCTGCCGTCCCTGGATCTGGATGGCAGGAGGAGGTATGGAGGGAAGGAGTTGCCCACATGGGGGCAGCTGAAGTTCTTTTAAAATATACCCACTTTGGCCCCTGATTGGGGCCCTGTAGGCTGGGGAAGCAGAGAGCAGAAGAAGGGGGCTTCCTAAAGACAGCAGCAGAGAGACCCAGGGGATCCAGAAAGTTCGTTCCCAATGTGCCCAGGGCCCCTCCCGTCCCCACCAACCGTCCCCTCCTCTGTTGTGAATGTGTAGGCAGGCTCCGCTGGCCTGGCTTGGAGGAACTTCCAGACCTAATGGCCAGAATGCAGCTGAATTGTATTTGGATGGATTCCATCCTCCGCTGCCTCTGCACAGCCTCACTCCTAAATTCCATCTGTGACGTCAAACCCCAGCTAATCACGGAAAAACAGATTAGGTTCTCTGTAAACTCAATTCTCTTGCTCCCCCTCCCAGTCCGGGTGTCTTGCCCTGGCCTCCGCTCAGAGCCACTGTTGTATCTTCCCAGCTGCCCACCCTTCTGAGCCAAACCCTAATAATCCACCAGTCTTCTCTGATAATGCCCCCCCAACCTGGGGTCCCTGGAGACCTTTGAACTCCCAGCTAGGGAGGTCCCGAGAGCTGTCCTGCCCACAAGTCCTTGAGCAGAATCAGATATTCTGGGTCAACTGCAGGCCCATTTTCTCTGTCTTCCCATGTTAGTTCTCAGGGGATGAGCTACCTGAAAGGGGGAGGGTCACCCCCCACCCCTGCTCTCCCCAGCTCCCAGCCCAAGCCAGGGCTCTGGGCCCAGCAGGACACAGTCTGAGCCGTGCATCTTGACCAGAGGTGGTTCTGCCCCTCGTGACCTCCCTGATCGCCATGCCAAGTGGCCCCCACTCTGACATCACCTGGCCCTTCTGCTGTTTCCTGATGAACATGGAGCCTGGGAGTCTTTTCTAAGGTCATGAATACAGGGATTCTGGAAACCCAAGGCTTTTCTAGAGACAGGTGCCACATCTGAGGGGCCCTCTAGGAGGTCTGTCACTGTTCTTGCAGAGAGGCTGGGGGGAAGGTAGTGGTTTGTGGGGGACGGTCACACAGACTCCTTGCCTGGCTTCCCACGCAGGCGAGCCTCTGCAGACTTGTATATTTCTTTCTTCCGTCTCATTATTCTAGCCCCAAAAGCTGCCCTGTGGAAGGCAGTAAAATATAATTCTGTCTAACCCATCACGACTCCAGCGGGGACCGAGATGAAATGTGAGTCTGCCTCTCGAGCCCAGGCAGCCGGAGTGGGTGTAATGAGATCATCTGAGGGTTCAGGGCTGGGTGAGGAGGCACAGTGGACAGGCGGAGACCAAGTCACACTGCCTTCCCTCTTTAGGGGGCTGGGGTCTGTCTGTGCCCCACCCCTGGCTCCAGACTCAGCCAGAGAGGGAACACAGGGACTCCTATGTGCCCTAACCAGGTCTGCATTCTGGCTGCAAAGCCAACCAGCACCTGCCGTTGGTCCTGCGGACACTGTTGTCCTGGGTGCTGGGCTGTCTTTCCCTGATGCTGGTGGGTGTAGTGTCTGCACCTGTGCCTGCACCTGGCAGCCCAGCCAGGCACCCACGGACTCTGTTCCCCAGGCCCTGCCTTCCAGACCCTGCTCAGCACAGCAGCACCTCCTAATTGCTAAGCTGAGTGCTGGCTGGAACCGGACTAAAGTGTTTTATGGGCACAATCTCATTTAATCCACAAGACAGCCCAATGGGGTAGGTGCTGTTCTCACCTCTTATTTTGTAGAAGATCAAATGAAAGAGCAAAGAGATTAAGCAGTTTGCCCACAGTCACTGCTGGGAGGTGGCAGAAGGTCTGACTGACTCAGAGTCCATCATTTTCACAACTACGCGGACAACCTTCTCTGGCCGGTTATACACATACTTCTCACGCTCTTTTGCTGCTGCCTCATGAAAACGTGAGTGATAAAGAAAAATGCTAGTAAAAGTTGCCCAAAATTCCATCAATTTGCGATAACCCTCTCCAGCATCCAGGCTTCCCAGGTGGCGCTAGTGATAAAGAGCCACCCTGCCAATGCAGGAGACATAAGAGACTTGAGTTCGATCCCTGGGTTGGGAAGTTCCCCTGGATGAGAGCATGGCAACCCACTCCAATATTCTTGCTTGGAGAATCCCATGGACAGAAGGGCCTGGCGGTCTATCGTCCATAGGGTTGCAAAGAGTCAGACACAACTGAAGTGACTTAGCGTGTGCATGCACAGCATCCATTGAACACTTTTCCAGATTCTGTATAGATATGCATGGCATGATACAGATATGTACAGAGTAGTAAAAGCTTTTTAAAAAATGCTCTAATATTTTAATGCTCTAAAATATGCTTTTTTATGTATTTATGCATTTTATTTTTCGTTTATGGCTGTGCTGCACAGCATATGAGATCTTAGTTCCCCAACCAGGGATTGAACCTGGGTCCTTCACATTGGACGTGCAGAGTCTTGACCACTGGACTGTTAAGGAAGCCCCTCTACATGCATTTTAAAAATAAAAATCAAATTTAATTTTACTTGAATTTAACCAACGGCAAATCACCTATTTGCATGTATTTGTTAAACTTCAGAAAAACATTTATTCAAACATTTCAACATTTCTTCAGTGATAATAATTTCTAACAGGTTAGAGTTAAGATGAGAAAAGAGGAAGCAAACTTAACAGCTTTATTATTATTATTATTACTATTATTACTTTGACTGCACCACCAGGCTTGTAGGTTCCCTGATTAGGAATGGCACCTGTACCCCCTGCAGTGGAAGCACAGAGTCTTAACCACTGGACCATGAGGGACTTCCCTTAAGAGGTTTGTTAGATATAATTCACATCTCATACAATTCACATTTAAAATGTACAATTCAATGGTTTTTGGCCTATTACATTAATTTTTTAAATTGTGATATATATTTATATATGACAAAATTTGCCTTTTTAACCACTTTTTAAGTGTAAAATTGTGTGGCATTGGTACATTTACAGTGTTGTACAACTATCCCCACTGCTATTTTCAGGATTTTTTTTATCACCAAAATTGAAACTCTGTAAGCATTCAATAATGACTCCCCATTCCCCTCTTCTCCCTTGCCCCTGCTAACCTCTAATCTACTTTCTGAGAGAAAAACTTTAAAAGGTTTGAGTTGTTAATTTTTTAAGTAATAAAATTTATTTTTTAGGGAAGTTTTAAATTCACAGCAAAATTGAGAGGAAGGTACAGAGATTCTCCATATACTCCCCACCCCCACCTATAAAAGCACAGCCTCCCCTATTATCAACATCCCCCACTGGAGTGGTTCATTACAACTGATGACACTACATCGATATATTGTTACCACCCAAAGGCCATCAGTTCAGTTCAGTTCAGTCTCTCAGTCGTGTCCGACTGTTTGCAACCCCATGAATCGCAGCATGCCAGGCCTCCCTGTCCATCACCATCTCGTGGAGTTCACCCAGACTCAAAGGCTGTCACGCTTTCTGTGTTGTACCATCTGTGTGTTTTGACAAATGTAGGATGATGTGCATCCAGCACGGTAGCATCATGTCCAGAAATTCTACTGCTCTAAGAATTCCTGTGCTCCAACTATTCACTCCTCATTAGTTTTTTAATCTACATAATGAATCAACTTCCATGCCATGGAAGTTGAGGAAAGTATCGTCAACTTCTGTTCTTCCATTCTCAATTTTTCTTAGTTATGTTATTTATATACCATGTCAAGGTCTTTGTGTTTTATTCAGTAACCGTAACTGTCATGATTTCAAAAATATGACTTAGTATTCACCAGGATCTCTCCATTGATGAACTTACTTTTATTTATCTTTGGGTTGAATGGATTTTAGTATCAGGCAATGTTAAAGACACCTCATGGATGTCTAAGCTCCTAAATTCATGTTTCAGAATGTCTATTCACTTTATGCTTAAAGGACAGTTTAGCTGGATATAAAAATTCTGGCTTACATTTTCCTTCTCTTAGAACTCTGTAGATATTGCTCCACTGTGTTTTGAAATTGTGTTGCTGAGGAACATTTTGATTGTCCTCAACCATCTCCACATCCACCCTGATTGTATGATTCTTTATCCTTTAAGCTCAACCAGGTTTTTAAGGATGTCTTGATGTTTGTTATACCGTCAGGTTTTCCTGGACCACAGAATGGCAGTTAATCTGCAGAGTCAAATCTTTTTTTATTTCAGGAAATTTTTTTCATTATATATTTGAATACTTCTCCCACTTCCATTCGATTATTCTATTTTCTCAGAGAAGCATACCAATTAGATATATGTTGGATTTCCTTCTGCCTCCCATATCTGTCATTTTGTCTTATTAGTCTTCACTTAATCTTCTGTGAGTTTCTCAAGCCCGCCTACCATCCTTGATTGTTCACACTATGTTTTGCCTCTTTATTCATTGCTTATGATAAGGCTCTAAAAAGTATCTGTGATGTATTTATTTTTCTTTTCCATTTTCCCCTGAACTCTGCTTACCAGCCTTTCAGCTTTCATCTCTTCTGTTATCCAGTAATTTCTTATTTAAATTTCTGTTTACTTTCTTCCACTCCTCTGCCCCAACTTGTTTCTAAGAGATTATATCTGTAATTTCTCTGACTCAAGGGAGAGCTGTTTTTCTGAAATCTTTCTGCATTTTTCTGGATGATTCCTCCTGTGATGCATGTTCGTCATTTCCCGCCCCCCACCCGTGATGCACACGACCTATGTGAATTTCTTTCTTATTATTGTTCTGTAGCTACCTTCTAAATAGCAGCTTGCAGGAAATGCAGGGAATGATCCAGGGCAGTCTGCAGCTGCATTTTGGGCTAATTTATTGTCTTCCTCCCAGAGCTGTTATTTATCCTGTGCCCATGGATTCCAGCTCTCTCAGGTTTGGGGGTTCATGCAGTCATTGTGGTTCATAAAAAAGCTCTTTAAGTCTCTGATTCTCTGTCTTATTATCCATCCCCTCACTGCCCTGCTTCCCTCCCAAGCCCCATTCACTCCTTTCCTTGGAAAACTTAAGTTCTGACATAGAAATGGCATATTGGTGTGATTTGCCCATCGACTGTCACTCCCCGTCCATTCCATAATGTAAAATTGCATTTGTAAGTGTATTCAGTTGTTCACAGCAGCCCTATTCCCAATAAGCTCCAAATTGAAAATTACCCAAATGCCCATCAACGATGGAATAGTTAAATCAATTATAGCATATTTGCGGAGTGAAATGCTAGATAGCAATGAGACTGAGCCCTCTACAATCACATGCAGCAAATTGGATGAACCCTGGGATCATGATGTTTCAAAAGCAGCTTAGAATCAAAAGTGCACTTACAGCATGATTTCATATGAAATTGCTCATTTGGTGGGTCAAAGACAGTTGGATATTGGCAATTTTGTAGCCTTCAACCTAGTGCATGTGTGCAAAGTTGCTTCAGTCATGTCTGACTCTTTGAGACCCCACAGACTGTAGCCTGCCAGGCTCCTCTGTCCTTGGGATTCTCCAGGTAAGGATACTGGACTGGGTTGCCACTTCCTCCTCTAGGAGATCTTCCTGACCCAGGGATTGAACCTGTGTCTTTTATGTCTCCTGCGTTGGCAGGCGTATTCTTTACCACTACCTGGGAAGCCCAGGCTTCAACCTAGTACAAAATACAAAACAGGCAAAGGCAGGACAGTGGTTGTCCATGGCTGGGGAGGTTGTGCCTTGGTGGGTTGAAGTGGGGGCTCTGGGTTGTTAACTTTCTGTTTTTTGACCTGGGTTCTGGTCACATAGGTGTGTTCAGTATGTGAAAATATACCGATGTGTACTTATGTGCATGTTTCTGGATCTATGTAATAATTCAATAAAAAAAATAGAAAAGAAGGGACTTATCTGGTGGTCCAGAGGTTAATAATACTCCATGCTCCCAATGTGAGGGGCCTGGGTTCCATCCTTGGCCAGGGAACTAAGATCCCACATGCTGCAGTTGATAGCCTGCATACTGCAACTAAGACCCACTGCAGCCTAATGAAAGTGAAAGTCTCTCAGTCGTGTCTGACTCTTTGCGACCCCATAGACTATACAGTTCATGGAGTTCTCCAGGCCAGAATACTGGAGTGGGTAGCCATTCCCTTCTCCAGGGGATCTTCCCAACCCATGGATCAAACCCAGGTCTCCCACATTGCAGGCAGATTCTTCACCAGCTTAGCCACCAGGGAAGCCCGAAAGTACTGGAGTGAGTAGCCTATCCCTTCTCCAGTGAATCTTCCCAATCCAGGAATCAAACTGGGGTCTCCTGCACTGCAGGTGAATTCTTTACCAGCTGAGCTACCAGGGAAGCCCACAGCCTAACAATAAATAAAAATAACTTTTAAAAACTTAAAGTAGAAAACAAAAGGTGGGGTGATGGCTGTCTTCCCCTGGGGGCATCCACAGCCCTAGACTCCATGGTTCTGTGTCTTCCAGGAGGTGATGTTATTTGTTTGGAGGTCCGAGGTGGCACATGTTAGCTCTCAGCATGTCCCTTGCTGACAGCTCTGGCCTCGTGGCGTCTGGCTGCTGTCCTTCACGGACTGTGGTTAGGGGGTGCAACCATTTCCTCGCTTCACGGCCATGGTGACTTTTCTGTGTCTTTAGTCATTCGGTGTCATTTTGAGAACGGAAGTGCCCCTACTTCTCCATCAACAGGAAGTCAGGATGGTTGTCTGAACCGACTAGTGTAGGTGTAGAAAGGAACAGATCTGATTTTAAGTAAATAAAATGCAAGTACCTGACGAGGCAAGAGACTGCCAGGCCCTTCAGAGTGATCTCCTTGAAAGAAAACCCCCAGATGGCCCATGTCCCTCTCCTGAGCACTGCTCCTCTGGCCGAGGCAGAGTGACCTGAGACAGGCAGAGCACTGGTGGCTTCCCAGAGATCAGCCTGGACGGGCGTGGATGACCGCAGACCTTCCCCAGGGCTGTTCGGAAGGACAGCTTGACTAATGTGCAGAAGTGCTAGTTAAGAAACATGGGCTTTGTGGTCATACCCCGTCTGGCCAGTGTGTCTTTCCTCCCCTGGGAGAAAGCCCTTCTGGAAGCAAAGGCAGATCATTTGTCACCCTGCTTCCACTCAGCCTGACACTGGACTCCATGCACACGTGAGTGGGCTGTCATGCCTGGCTTCAGGGAGTAGCCACATCTAGGCCTTGAACATGTTCTGCCCTGGGGACAGTGGCTGCCAGTGGCCTTTGCACCCCAACCCCTGCCCCAGTACCATCCTCCAGGGACACCATGTGACAATCCTGGGGTTGCACCATTCAGATGGGGCATCACGTTCTTGCCCCAGGGCCTTTGCACATGCTGTTCCTTCTCCCAAAGCATCCTCCTCCCACCTGCTCTGCTGAACAGAATCTCACAGACCCAGGAAACCCCACTCATGTCATCTGGAAGCTCCACATTCTGTAAAGCCTTTCTGAAATCCCCTCTGAGTGATGAACACCCCCTGGCATGCAAGCACTTCACCTGCCCTTATCTCGGTGACCCTGATGATGACTCTGGACAGCAGGTGGTGTTATCCCCATTACGTGTATAGAGAGACTGAGGCACAGGTCACACAGCTGAGAAAGGCATTGTCAGGTTATGACCTCAGATCCCAGGGTGGAACTCCACTGTGACTGCCAGTGCATTTTTTAAAGACTTTTTTTTTTAACGTGGACCAGTTTTTCCAAAAATCTTTATTGAATTCATTACAATATTGCCTCTGTTTTATGTTTTGGCTTTTTGGCCGAAGGGCAAGTGAGATCTTAGCTCCCCTACCAGGGATCCAACCCGCACCCCCTGCATTGGAAGGTGAAGTCTTAACCACTGGACCACTAGGGAAGTCCTTGCCTGCACATTTTGTGTCACTCTTAGAGTTCTGATTCCTCTCCCCTATTGTTAGTTACCATGCAGTTAAATGGGCTTCTCCTGTGGCTCAGTGTAAAGAATTTGCCTGCAGTGCAGGAGCCGCAGGAGACGCAGGTTCAATTCCTGGGTCAGGAAGGTCCCCTGGAGGAAGGCACGGCAACCCATTCCAGTATTCTGGCCTGGAGAATCCCATGGACAGAGGAGCCTGGAGGGCTATAGTCTATAAGGTTGCAAAGAATCGGACGCGACTGAGCACACTTGCAAGGAAGGAAGAAGCGTAGTCCAGCCCCACAGCCTGCCCTGGTGCCTAGCAGGTCACAAGAAGCAAACCAGCAAACACTTGGTCTGACTTGTGTACAGGCGAGTATGGGCAGGTCATCTACAGTGGAGCTCTGAAGAGCCCAGAGGGCAGATTGCTTAGATTCCTACAGTTTCTCAAGAACATTTAGAGTTTGCGTCTGACCTCTTTGTTAGCATCTGTCTTCTTTGTTATTTAGACAATGTGGGTCTTGCCCAAGGTCGTTCTCGGTCATTGCATTTATCCCTTGCTGCAGAAGGAGCCCACAAAACAGTGGAAACGCTTTGGAATCATGACACTTACTGAACCTAGGTTTTCCCTTCCTTGTCTCCAGTCCTTATTTCATCCAACCTCTCAAACATTAATTCTTTCTCGTTTTGAGTGTGTGTGTGTGTGTGTGTGTGTGTGTCAGGAGGTGCCCAAATTGGTGTCTTACTCTCTTGAGAGTGTCAACCTAGGTGTTGTGCTGCCCCAGCTGAGCCCAGGGGTTGTTTCTCTCTCTCTCTCTCGCTCTTTTTTTTTTGGCTGCACTGAGTCTTCATTGCTGCATACAGACTGCTTTTATTGCAGAGCATGAGCCCTAGAGCTCTTGGGCTCTAACGTTGTGGCTCATGGTCTTAGATGCTCTGGGACATGTGGGATCTTCCTGGACCAGGGACGGGACCCGTGTCTGCTGCAATTAGAAGGCAGATTCTCAACCACTGGACCACCAGGCAAGTCCATAGATGAAGTCTTAATTGGCTAAAAAGATGCTTATCTGGACTGTATTTAAAGCAATTGGATATGTGAGAAGTTGAGTTTGATGCTGGAGGTTTTGCAGGGGGGCTAATAGTCCGACCTGGGCTTCCCAGGTGGCTCAGCAGTAAAGAATCTGCCTGCAGTGCTGGCAGTGCAGGAGACGCAAGTTTGATCCCTGAGTCAGGAAGATCCCCTGGAGGAGGGCATGGCAACCCACTCCAGTATTGTTGCCTGGAGAATCTCTTGGACAGAGGAGCCTAGTGGGCTACAATCCATAGGGTCAGAAAGAGTCGGACATGTCTGAGGGACTGAGCACAATACAGACCTACCTACTGTAAAGAAGTTAACAGCATGGGGGTTATTTGGGGCTAATAATGCAGGGCCATCTCTGACCTATTTATATACACCCCCCAGCTCCATCTCTCCTGTTAGGTGGTTTATTAAGGGATTTCTTTTCCATCTTATGTACTGATTATCCCAGGAGTTCTGGTATATATGCTTTTCCCCGTCTTGTTAGTTATCCAGTAATGCATTAGTGCCTGGGCGATGCTCAGGCCTCATACACTTGGTGCCCTGGGGAAGCTGCCTGCCTGGTCAGTCCCTCACTTTTATCACTTAGCTGACACCCTGCCTCCAGTCACCTTGAATCCTCACCAACTGCTATCCCCGGTGTGATCCTTCTGAAGTACTATCCTGATTCTGCCACTGCCTGTCTTGGAAGCCTTCACTCAGCTTCCAGTTAATACCATCTGATCTCTCTAGGGGTAACCAAATATATTTACAGCGAAGCCCCTGCCATCTAGGGGAAAGACTCTGATGGGTGATTTCATTTTCCAGATCGCTGAGGATATGCCTCCTTCAAGGATTAAATTTGTTTTTTAAAATATGATTCCTTTCGGTGCAGGTCTTCATCAAATATATTGTTGTGTTAAATACAAGCTGCTATGAATACATTGCTTGCTTATAGTTTTTAATTAAAAAAATTATTTTTAATGTGCACCATTTTTAAAGTCTATTAAATTTGTTACAATATTGCTTCCATTTTATGTTTTGTTTTTTTGGCTGCTAGGCAGGTGGGATCTTAACTCTCAGGCCAGGGATCAAACCTGCACCCCTTGCGGTGGAAGGTGGAATCATAACTACTGAACTGCCAGGGGAAGCCCCTTGCTTATGTTTTCAATGAGCTTTATTGATACATAATTCACATGCTATGCGACCCCACCGTGTATCTTACTTTCCTCTTCTACCTCCAAGACCTAGCCCAATGTCAACAGTAGAGTAGGTATCAGTAAGCAGTGGGTGGTGGATTGAACTGAAACTACATGTAACGCCACCTCCTTTGATAACCCGAGATCTCCTGCTGGAAGTGGTGCTGCCATCTGTGCCCAGTGACAGGAGCAGAACCAATTGCCCTGATGCTGAAGGGTCCCAGACCGCCAGTTTTTAAAATTGTTCACTTTTGTTTTTCATAGTTTCATTTGTCCTGCCTTCTTATTTTTTATTATATTTTATTTATGTATTATATTTCATTTTATTTATATTTTCAAGTTGTACCCTTTTAAAAACAATTTTGGCCATGCAGCATGCAGGATCTTAGCTCCCCAAGCAGGGATCAAACCCGTGCCCCTTGCATGGGAAGTACACAGTCTTAACCACTGGACCAGCAGGGAAGCCCCTGTCCTGACTTCTTGCCAACCATCATCACTTGCTGCTATCACCATGCCTGCCTCCAGCTACCCCGAGCACAGGAGAGCTGAGGCTGCTGCTTATTAGACCTGCGAGTAAAACAGGAACGCAATGCTCTTGACTCTTAGGGGATGCGATGCCCTCTTGTTGCCTGGCTCTCGCTGGCAGGAGAACAATCCTTTATTTCCACCAGACTGATCAGTTTATACATGTCCAGTACACAGTTGCTGAGCCAACAGGGAAAATGGAGGCTGGGGAGGTTGAGGGAACCTGCTCAAGGTCACACATTGGTCTCAAGGTCATGCTGTGGGCTTGTGGCCGAACTGAGGTCAGAATTCTAACTTGGGATCAAGACAAGGTCCTTCCTGTGCCACTGTACTCACCAGCCTTTGCAGAAAGTGACTCTCCTGTCCTCTCTTTCTCTCTCAGGGGTCCTTGGTGAATTTTGTCATGGTTATTTAAGGAACCTCGTCTAGAAGTCCCAACACGCAGTTCCCCATCAACGGGAAGGCTTGGACTCCAAGATGATTATAAAGGAATATCGGATTCCTCTGCCGATGACCGTGGAGGAGTACCGCATCGCCCAGCTGTACATGATACAGGTGGGTGGTGGGGCCAGGGCAGGCCCCACCATGCCCACAGCGGCTCTTAGCACCAACGTCGGGGCGGGGTGGCACCGCGGCCTTCACAGCAGTGTCTGTCCAGTGGGCTCCCGGTCAGTGTGTGAACTGCACCAGAGCTCTGGCTTCCAAGCACAAAGCCAGGCACATGCAACACGCTGCAGATGTTTGTGGCGTTTGGGTTGTCTCACCACCACAGTATTCACAGCATTCGTAAGACTAGCACTCTGTATTTAACACCCATCTTTTCACTGATCCAGATATCACCCTTGCGTTTCATCAGCTTGGGCTGTAAAATGCTGCAGATGAGGCAGCTTAAACAACAGACGTTTATTTCTCAGAGTGCTGGCGGCTGGAAAGTCCAAGATCAAGGTGCTGACAGATTCCGTGTCTGGTGAGGGCTCTCTTCCAGGCTTACAGACGGTCACCTTCTCACTGTGTCTTCACACAGTGGATGGAGCCAGGGAGCTCCTTGGGAGGGTCTCTTTATACTGATCCCATTGTGAGGGCCCCACCTTCATGACCTAAACACCTCCCAAAGGCCTGACCTCCCAGCACCATCACATTGGAGGTTGGGGCTGCAACATATGAATTTAGGGGGACAGGGGACACAAACAGTCAGTCCATAGCAACCCATTTGACAGACAGGAAGGTGTGAGGCCCAGAGAAGTTCAATGACTTGTCCGGGAGCACACAGCCTGCCTCCTGGCTCCAGGTACACACTTTCCTCTCTACCCTAGGCTAAGTGGCTGATTTACAGAGTCACAGGTGACTTTGGGGTTTCCCACGTGACGCTAGTGGTAAAGAACCCACCTGCCAGTGCAAGAGACGTAAGAGATGCCTGTTCGATCCCTAGGTTGGAAAGATCCCATGGAGAAGGGCATGGCAACCCCCTCCAGTATTCTTGCCTGGAGAATCCCAAGGACAGAGGAGCCTGGCAGACTGTAGTCCACAGAGTTGCAAAGAGTTGGACACAACTGAAATGACTTAGCATGCACACAAATGGATTTGAGGATGATTGGTCCTGTGAAAAGCCAGAGATGAGCACCCCATCCAAGACATTGCTGGGCTCCCTACTCAGTGCCTGAGTAGCCTGGAACCCAGGATGGGGAGCCCCAGGATTGGGTCCTTATGGCCCAGATGGGACCAGAGCTCCTGCTCCTTGAGGTCTTGGCTAGGGTCCTGCTCAGTGGAGGGTGGAGTCCCATCCCAGCTTCTCTGCCAGCCTCTCGCTCATTCTCGGTGCCCCAGCCCTTTGCCTGGCCTAGCAGCCTTCCTCCCACTTGGGGGACTGATTGTGAACCTGCTTCCCTCCTGGCTCTGGCTCTCCGGGGTACAAGGATGCCTCAGTGCCGCCCCTGGCTAAGCAGGCCCCCATCATGGCAGGGCAGGGGGAGCCCAGCAGGGCCTCCACGTCCATTCCGAGTTTGCCCAGAGCACTGCATGGAATGCTTGGCCGGGAAGAGAACAGAAGGCAAACTCAGCCTCTCTGGGGGGCTGTTTGCTTCATGCCTGTTCAGAAGCGCCACTCGATTCCCTCTTGAACCACTTACCCCATAATTATTCCTAGAGAGTGGAGAGAGGCGAGACTAGCATCAGCCCCCCAGTGCCAGGCACTCGGGAGATGGCTGAGCCTGCTCAAGGACCAGCTGATCTGCCAGAGGATCTGTGTGTCCTGTGGCTTCTTCATTCCTCCTTGAGCCGGCAGGAAGCCCTGGCCCACAGCCTATGGCTCAGCTCTGCTGGGAGGCTGGGGACATCAAGATCCTGGGGGCTGGCTTTTAGCTTCTAGGGTACCCCAGGCTTTTCTGAGTATATAGCCACCTCTGACTCAGGGCTCCTCAAACACCTGCCATCTGTCTGCAGCCCCTGTTTCAAGTTGCTTGTTTTTCAACATCTTTCCTGTACCTCCAGTTAATGTGAAATGTCCCCAGCATCCTGTGTGTTGCCTCCTACAGCCTCACCGACACCGTCTGCCTCCCAAGGCCAGTCACCTCTCTCCCACTCTGGAATTTATCTTACCCACCTCTGGCCCCGAAGTTCTGGGGGGGCTCCATCCACTGTGGGGGTGATGGACATGCCTGTTATCTCTACTGCGTGACAGTTTTAGGGGCATGGACCCACATCACAGCTCAGTGACTGTACCTTTACATATATATGGTTTACTATTTGTCCGTCATACCTCAATAATGCTGTTAAAAAACTCAGTTGAGGGACTCCCCTGGTGGTCCAGTGGCTAAGAATTCGTGCTCCCAATGCAGGAGTCCTGGGTCCCATCCCTGGTCAGGGAACCAGAACCTACATGTCACAACTAAGACCCGGCACAGCCCAATAAATAAATGAGTAAATATTTTTTTAAAAAAGAAGTTAAATTCACCAGACTCTTCTGTGCCCAGCTGTGGCTGAGGATTGGGCTACAGAGATGAATGAAAAGCGCTTTTTGTGCCCTGGGATTGCCTGCAGGGAGAAAGATGTGTATGCAGCCCACTGAATAGAAACCAGACCAGTGGGCCTGGGGGCACAGGAACCCGGTGCTCACGTGGGCTTGGGGCCAGTGCTCCAGGAGGGCCTCTGTTCTGAGCTAGGCCTTACGAGGTGGATGGACCATCAAGGAAGGCAGCTTTGTTTCTGCAGAAAGAAGAGCAAGACCATTCATCCATTGCCCAGTGATCCTGCTTGCCAGCTGGGGTGGCAACTAGGAAGAGGCCTGCCTGCTGAACAAGCCACCTCCTCCCTGAGGTTGTGAACAAGATGGGCTCACATGTCACAGTGCCTCGCACCTGCCTGAATGAAACTCAATATACATGTTGTTCAAGGTTTCAAAAGAAGAAGAAAAATCAGTCTGTCTGGCGGAGAAAGAGCCTTCCATCCTTGGAGGTGCTCAGCAAAGTGAGGAAGTGATCGGAAGCGGCTTGGCCAGGACCCTGGACAGCGCTGAGAGCTGCCTGATTGGCCGGGGGTTTCTTGGTCTTTGAATCTTTTAAACCCACCCCCTCCCCGCCCCTTCATCCAGAGCTTTCTCTGCACCAGACGCCAGGTGGCCCAGACTTCTCTCTTGCATACCCCAGGCTCCAGGGATGCAGCAGGGGAGCACAGGAGGAGGGGAAGGTTCTCCACCCAGCCTGTGTGGGTAGAGTAGGCAGGGGGACCCGTCAGTTCTCACGCTGGGCATCTGTGCCCCTGGGAGCCGGGCCTGTCTCTCCTGCCTGTCCTTCCATGGTCTCCGGGGGAGGCACCAAGCGCCGCCTGCCCTCCCCTCCTCCTCTTCTCCCCTGCCCCAACCCTGGGACCTGGGGTCTGTGCAGCCCCACTAAGGCCAAGCAGGAAGGACCCCACCCCCACCCCCACCCCCATCCCTGCTCCCTCTCTGTCCTTCTCTGCCCTCAGATCCCAGCTGGCTGGGCACCTTCAGAGACTCCCTGTGCCCTGGCCCCTCCGACCTGCACATCCTCTTCTTGCGAGCCACCGGGAACCCCAGACCTTCATTCCATGCCCTGGGGCCGTCGTAACAAACCACCACAAACTAGGTGGCTTAAAGCAATGGAAATGTATTCTCTCAAAGTTCTGGAGGGTAGAAGTTCAAAATCAAGGTGTTAGGGGGCTATGCTCCCTCTGGAGGCTTTGGGGGGCTGGGGAGAATCCTTCCTTGTCTCTCCTAGCTTCTGGTGGTGGCCCACAATGCTCGGCATTTCTCACTTTAAGGCTGTCTCACTGCAGTCTCTGCCTCCATTGTCACATGGCCCCCTGCCTCTGTGTGCGTCTGTCTCCATCTTCCCTGTGTGTGTGTCTGTGTCTCCGTTTCCTCTTCTTTCTGTCGCTGTGTCAGGTCCCAGTCGTGTCATACGGGATCTTCCTTGCATCACGCAGGTCTTCTGTTGTGGCGCACGGACTCTTTCGTTGTGGCACGTGGGCACAGACTTAGCTGCTCCTCGGCATGTGGGATCTTAGTTTCCCGACCAGGGATCGAACCCCCGTCCCCTGCATTGCAAGGCAGATTCTTAACCACTGGACCACCAGGGATGTGTCCCCCGTTTTCTTTTCTCATAAGGATGCCTTATGAGAATGAGAATGAGAAGGATGCCTTCTCATTGAATATTGCTGCTGCTGCTAAGTTGCTTCAGTCCTGTCTGACTCTGTGTGACCCCATAGACGGCAGCCCACCAGGCTCCCCCGTCCCTGGGATTCTCCAGGCAAGAACACTGGAGTGGGTTGCCATTTCCTTCTCCAATGCATGAAAGTGAAAAGTGAAAGTGAAGTCACTCAGTCGTGTCCGACTCTTAGCGACCCCAAGGACTGCAGCCCACCAGGCTCCTCGGTCCATGGGATTTTCCAGGCAAGAGTACTGGAGTGGGGTGCCATTGCCTTCTCCACATTGAATATAGGGGCCACCCTTAATTGTCCAATCCATTTACATTAAGATGACCTCATCTTAACTAATTCCATCCTCAAAGACCCTATTCCCAAGTAAGGTCATAGTTTGAGATTCCAGGTGGACGTGGTCTGGCAGGGAGACTGCAACCCACTACCCTGGGCCTTAGGCAGACAGGGAGCCCCGCCCCCGACTAGGATTTTGGGAACTGACACCAGGCGGAAGCAACCCGTCCAGGATGAGAGAAAGGTGATCGCAGGGTAAGGACTACAGTCTCCACTTGCTCAGTAACTGTTTATCAGCACCTCTCTGTGCTGAGGTGTTTTCCTTGAGGTGCCCAATGCTGTGGGTGAGCAGGCCCCGGAATCTAACAGGTCTGAGTTTGTCCCGGCTCTGCCAGTTAGTAACTGTAACCTCGGATGGGTCACTCTGCCTCTCTGGGCCTCCACCTTCCCATCTGAACATTGGGAGTGAGAGCAGTCCTGCACCTTTCTCAAGGGGCTTCTGCAGGAACTAGAGAAAGAACATGCCAGGCACTTAGCACAACCACTAATCAACAAGGATGCTGTAAGAGGCGGGAGCTTGGAAGGCATCCAGGAAACGGTTGCTGTTTTCATTACGGAATCTGGGCCACATTCCAGGAGCTCCTTTAAAGAGCAGGGAATGGGCATGTCCCTGCTCTGACCCCTCCTTGGCCTCAATCAGGGTCTTTTTTTTTTTTCTGACGGGGACCCAGTGGCTCTGGACATGGAGATACAGTACATCTTTGTGCCCTAGAGAGAGTCGTGCCCCAAGGATGAGGCAGTGCTGTTGGGGATGCCTGTGGGCGTGGGTGTGTGCCTGCACTCGGGGTGCATGCATGTGCCAGCGTGCACACAGCTGCTGTCCTGGAAGCTGACCGAAGATGACCTTGGTGATGCCAGCATGTTGCCATGGAAACAGATGCTGGGTTTAAAGTCACTAGCACCTTGATCACGAAGGTTTTGTGCAAAAGCAGAAACCCGACCTTTCAGACCCCAGGAAGGACGTTGGAGGCAGAGAGACACTTGGGGGTGACCTAGGCGTTCCGTCTCTTGGGCAGTGCCTCCGAGGCCCCTTCTTATTCCTTGTGTTTGAACTCTCTGAAATCTTAGTTGAGTGCAGGAGGCAGGGTTGGTTTTTATTTCTTTGTTTGTTTGATTTTATACCAGACTTATTGAGATGTAAGTCCCACACTGCACAATTCACACATTTAAAGTGTACAGTTTAGTGGCTTTTAGCACTTTTCAGAGTTGTGAAATTATCACAATTTTAGAGCATTTTCATCACCCCATAAAGAAGTCACTCTCCATTATCCCCCAACACCCAGGCAACCAATAATCTACTTTCTGACTCTCTAAATTTGCCTGTTCTAAGCATTTCATAGAAGTGGGGTCATACAGTATATTTCCTT
The DNA here is from genome assembly GCF_003369695.1 of Bos indicus x Bos taurus. Lineage (NCBI taxonomy): Eukaryota > Metazoa > Chordata > Mammalia > Artiodactyla > Bovidae > Bos > Bos indicus x Bos taurus. Next base: position 20,292,596 of record NC_040092.1, on the reverse strand, counting down.
AACTAAACATGTTTTCAGGGTTCAACTATGTAGTAACACGTGTCCGTCCTTCCTTCTTTTTTGGGGCCACATCACATTTCATGGTACGGATATGATGTATCAGATGTATTATTTACAGAAACTTTGCTTTCATTCTGTGTTGTCCTTTCACGCTCTTGATAGCATCCCTTGATACACAAAAGTTGCTTTTTTTTTTTTGGCCGTGCCTCATGCCATGCAGGGTCCTAGTTCCCAAACCAGAATCGAACCTGTGCCCCCTGCAGCGTAAGCTTGTGCAGTGCCTTAACCACTGGACCATCAGAGAAGCCCCTGTTCTTTCTTAAATTTTGATAAATTCCAATTTAGATTTTTTTCTCTGACTGCCGATACTTTGGGTATCATATTTGAAAAACCATTGTCAAATCCAAGGTCATGAAGATTTGCCCTAATATTTTCTCCTAAGAGTTCTATACTTTTAGTTCTAACAAGTTGGTCTTTGATCTGTTTTGAGTTCCTCTTTATATGTGGTACGGCATTGTGGGCATGTGGATATCTAATTGTCCCAGCAGGATTTGTTGTAAAGACTGTTCCTTCTCCCATTGAATGGTTTTTGCACCCTTGTTGAAAATCAGTAAATATAGTGTGTAAATATTGGATTTATTTCTAAACTCTCACCTCCATTACACAGACTTGTCCTATGCCAGGACTGCACTGTTTTGATTACTATAGTTTTATAGCACTTTTTTTTAAATGGGCCACACCATGGAGGATGTGGGATCTTAGTTTCCTGCTGCTGATGATGCTAAGTCGCTTCAGTCGTGTCCGACTCTGTGCGACTCCATAGACGGCAGCCCACCAGGCTCTGCCGTCCCTGGGATTCTCCAGGCAAGAACACTGGAGTGGGTTGCCATTTCCTTCTCCAATGCATGAAAGTGAAAAGTGAAAGTGAAGTCACTCAGTCGTGTCCAACTCTTCAAGACCCCAAGGACTGCAGCCTACCAGGCTCCTCCATCCATGGGATTTTCCAGGCAAGAGTACTGGAGTGGGGTGCCATTGCCTTCTCCTGACCAGGGATCAAACCCACATCCCCTGCTTTGGAAGGCAGATTCTTAACCACTGGACTACCAGGGAAGTCCTTATTAGCAAGTTTTGATATGAGAAAATGTGAGCTTTCCAACTTTGTTTTATTTTCAAGATTGTTTTGACTATTTGAGATCCCTCAAAATTCTGTATGAATTTGAGGATCAGTTTTTCCCTTTCTACTGAAAAGGCCATTGGATTTTGATAAGGATTACATTGGACCCACGGATTGCTTTGGGGAGTGTTGACATCTTAACAATATTAAATCTTCCAATTCATATGAACACAGATGTCTTTTCCATTTATTTTAAATCTTCTTTAATTTCTTTCAGTAATGTTTTATAGTTTTCTGTATACAACTCTCGCTCCTCCTTGGTTAAATTTATTCTTAAGTATTTTATTCTTTTGGATGCCATTGTAAATGGAAATGATTTCTTTATTTCCTTTCTGCATTATTTGTTCTAGTGTGTTGATTTTGTATCCTACAACTCCGTTGAATTCATGTATTAGATCTAACAGATTTGGGAGGATTTTAGGTTTTTCTGTGTTTAAGATTGTGTCATTAACAAATTGAGATAGTTTTACTTCTTTCTTTAAAAAATGTTTTTATTTATTTTATTTTTGGCTGGGCTGGGTCTTGGTTTCTTCAAGGACTTTTCTGTAGTTGCAGTTCTTGGACTTATTGCAGTGGCTTCTCTTGTGGAACATGGGCTCTGGAGCGCAGGCTCAGTTGTGGCTCATGGGCTTTGTTATTCCACTGCATGTGGGATCTTCTGGACCAGGGATCGAACCCATGTTTCCCTTATTTGCAGGCAGATTCTTTACCACTGAGTCACTAGAGAAGCCCCACTTCTTCCTTTATAAAAAAAATTTTTTGGCTGCATCGGGTCTTAGTTGCGGCACATGGAATCTTTATTGCAGAATCTTTATTTGCGGCATGCAAACTCTTAGTTGCGGCATGTGGGATCTAGTTCCCTGATCAGAGATGGAACCTGGCCCCCTGCAGTGGGAGATTGGGGTGTTAACCACTGTGCCACCTGGGAAGTCCCTACTTCTTTCCAATTCGAATGCCTCTTACTATTTCTTTTTCTTGCCTAATTTCTCTGGCTAGAACCTCCAGTACAATGTTGGCTAAAAGGTGAGAAAGCAAGCACATCCTCTTGACCTTGGGGACACTTTCAGGCCCAGGAGATTCAGGAGTCAGAACGGAGGAGTTTGTATGTGCATTACTGGGCCCGGAGAGGGAACCGTGGCCCTTCAGTCTTCTGCATGAATGCTGGGACACGTGGAGCCTTGTGGGGGGAGGTATTTGAGGAGGATGTGTTGAAGTGACCCAAAAGGAGCCAGCCTGGTTGGCCAAAGCCTCCCCCACCCCCCTGCACTCAGCACCCTCACCTGGGTCTCCCGAGCCCCTCCCCTTCTGCAGAGAGCTCCAGACCCACACGTGCTTTTGTCCCCACAGAAGAAGAGCCGGAACGAGACACACGGCGAAGGCAGCGGCGTAGAGATCCTGGAGAACCGGCCGTACACAGACGGCCCCGGCGGCTCCGGGCAATACACACACAAGGTGTACCATGTGGGCATGCACATCCCCAGCTGGTTCCGCTCCATCCTGCCCAAGGCGGCCCTGCGGGTGGTGGAGGAGTCCTGGAACGCCTACCCCTACACTCGAACCAGGTGAGCCTGCCCTCGGCCCCATGTCGCCCTCCCAGGAAGTAACCCAGGGGCATAGATACTGGCGCTGGCCCCCCAGACAGTCTCAGCTGCCTGGCTCCCAGGGAGCTGAGCCTCCATTCTAAGTGGTACCCTGAAGGTTCCCCCTCAGGGGAATAGACAGGACAGGGCAGGCTATACCCCTAGGTGCCTCCTAGCCTGCCAGTGGGGGGAGCCCAGGAAGGCATGAGTCCAGTGAGGGCTATCTGAGACTCCTTTGCCATCTGGGAAGGCTCAGGGAACACAAACTCACTTTAATGTTTGCCTAGGAATGCAGGACAGTCCACCAGCTGGGAAGAAACAGGAACTGAGGGTAGCCCAGATGGCTCAGAGATTCCCTCCAACCCTGACACCTTCAGCGACTATGATGATATTTTATAACAAGCCATGTTGAACATGGCTTTCTTTGGATCCCCCTGGGTAGGGGGCACTTTTCACTCTGTGCCGCCCACCCAATATAACTGAGCACTGCTTGATTAGAAGAGAGAGGGGGCCACCCATGTGCTGAACAGGTGGGGTCCCCACGAGTCTTCTGGGGCTTCTTTGTCCAGGTGGGTGAGGGCCTGGAACTTGCTGGGGAATCCATCCAGGTTGTTCACTTCCCAGCAGTACTTTTCTCCTCTGAGTTCATCTCCAGCCAAGAGAGAGAGGCTGTCTCCCTGTTGCCACACTTGGCTTCTTAGGGGACAGGGGAGAGGGTGGCATGTCACACCAAGCGCTGGTCCAGATTCAGCCCATTTGGTACTGTGCCACCTTATAACTGCATCCACACCGTGTTCACATCATGCCTCACACACGTGGACACAGGCTGCCAGCCACTTCCTGCAATGATTCCCCGCCTCCCCGTAAGTCCACCCCTCCCGCTGGCCCCAACTTGGACTTGGCTCTTCTTGGGATGCAGTGAAGGTCCAGGAGGACAGAACAGACAGGTCTCACCCACCACTCCAGCCCTCGTCCTCCACCCAGCGACCCACGCCCACCCCTCTGAGCCTGGGTCCTAGTGGATACTCTCCTTCCCCCACAGGTTCACTTGCCCTTTTGTGGAGAAATTCTCCATCGACATCGAAACCTTTTATAAAACCGATGCTGGAGAAAACCCCAACGTTTTCAGCCTGTCTCCTGTGGAAAAGAACCAGCTGACAATCGGTAACCGTCCACCCTGATGCTGCCACCCTAGGAGGGCCAGGAGCCCTTCGGGGCCAAGTTCCCAGTTGCCCTGCCCATAGGTCCCTGGACTCTGCCCCTGGTCTCCAGGCCTGGCAGGCTCCAGATCGGCTTCTGTCCTGGGAGGGGAGGTTAGAGTCCAAGCCAGCCTGGTGGGAAGTCGGGGGAGCTGGGGAGGCAGGACGGGTCTCCTTGGCCCCATTTCCCTGATGTGCCCACTGAGGCTAAGTGCTTTTCCACTCAAGCCCCTTCCCTCCATCCCTTTGAGGTGTCCCCATCCCCAGAAATGCACGTGTGCTTGGGAGCCATCTAGGGCTGACAGCCATCGGCGGATGTGGCAGGCCGGGTGGGGGATGTGCACACAGTGGGGCCTGTGTCCCCTTGATGGTGGGCGGCCTCTCCTCCACTCCCCTCCAGCTGACTACACCGTGCAGGAAATGGGTCCCATTTGTTAAGTCGTTTTCAAGAAAGGCCCGAGGGACATCCTTGGCAGTCCAGTGGTTGAGACTCTGCGCTCCCAATACAGGGGACACGGGTTCACTGGTTGGGGAATTCAGATCCCACATGCTGTATGGCATGGCCTGAAAAGAAAAAAGAAAAAGAAAAGCCAGAAATCAGGGTTTTCATGTGAAATCTCCCAGTTCCTCAAGGTTGACAAATATTTTTAAAATCTTTGTAAATATACCAGCCAGACAAAACACATCAGTGGACCAGCTGCACCTTGACAGCCCCCAGGCCCCTAGGAATGAGCCGTTGTGGGTCTCAGACGGGTGTTGGAGGGGTGGTGATGACCCTCAGCCACCCTCGGATGCCGAGATGGCTTTTCCCTGGGACTCCTCCCTCCTGCCCGAGCTTTTAGGCCCCACTGGGGTTTGGGAGATGCATCAGCTTGCTAAGACCATCAGAACAGGGTACCACAGACTTAAGGGCTTAAAGAAACAGATGCTTAGTGTCTCACGATTTTGGAGGTCAGAGTCAAGGTCAAGGTATCGGCAGGGTTGGCTGCTTCTGGAGTCCCTGAGGGAGAATCTGTTTGGGGTCTCTCCCTGAGCTCTTTTTAAATTTTAAATATTTATTTATTTGACTGCATCACGTCTTAGTTGCAGCATGCAGGATCTTTTATTGCAATGCATGGTTTCTCTAGTTGCAGCACATAGGCTCCAGAGCGAGAGGGCTCAGTAACTCCGTGGCATCTTAGTTCCCCAACCAGGGATCAAACCCATGTCCCCTGCATTGGAAGGTGGATTCTTAACTGCTGGGCCTCCAGGGGAGTTCCCCTAGCTTCCTGTGGCTGCTGGCAGTCTTTGGTGTTCTTTGGCCTGTAGACACTCCACCCCAATCTCTGTCTTCATCTTTACATGGTGTTCTGTCAGTGTTCAAGTCTATATTCACATTTCTCCTTTTTCTTTTTTAATTGAAGTATACTTGATTTAAAATATTGTGTTAGTTTCAGGTGTTGTTTTTTTTTTTTTTAATGAGCCAAATCTCTCCTTTGTTGCAATGTGGGAGACCCAGGTTCAATCCCTGGATCAGGAAGATCCCTTGGAAAATGGAATGGCTACCCACTCCAGTGTTTTTGCCAGGAGAATCCATGGACAGAGGAGCCTGGCGGGCTACAGTCCATGGGGTCACAAAGCGTCCGACCACGACTGCGGAACTAAAACTTTTACTGCTTTCTCCTTTGCATAACCATGCTGGTTAGATTAGGTGCCCTCCTTTAGATGACTTCTTTCAAGACCCTGTCTCCAAATAAGGTCATATTCTGAGGCCGACATATGCGTTTGCCAGGGGACGCACTCTACCCATAACAGGAAGGAAGGGCCCAGACCCTCTGACAGCTTTTGTCTGGCCAGCTGCAGGCTCTCCCCGGAGGCCTCCCGTCATGGTTCACGTCCCAGCCCTCCTCTTGGTGGCCATTGCCTGCCCCAGTGGACCGGGCATGTGGTCTACTCTGGGAAGGATGTAAATCCTCTCCACTGTCTGCTGCCCCCGGGCTGCTCTGACCCATTGCCTGTTCCAGTGGGGCTGATGTCTTCCTCTGTAAACCACAGCCCAGACCCGGTGCCAGGAAGATGAGACAGCCAGGGCCCGGGCCCGGCAGAGCCCCACCAAGTGCCATTGTCCCCACACCTCTGAAAGGAGGTTCTCTGAGCTACAAGCCCCGTCCTAGGTTCCTCCTCACCAAGTGTGCACACAGCCCCATCTGACACATGCATACCACAGGAGCCAGCCCAGCGAGATGGTTTTGACTTGGGGGAGGAGGCATTTGACCAGAGGTCATTCTTCCCAGAGTCACTGTCACCCCCCTTCCCCGAATCAGGTCTTACCAGCCCCCAGTCCTGTTTCCCCAGCGCCCAGCACATCCTGGACTGGCTCATGCCCAACACCTCCCTCTGGGCCCTTCAAACTTGGTTTCTGGACTCCTCCTGCTGTCTGTCTGGGAGGGGCTTCCTAGCAGACCAGCCACCTTCAGGGTGCCTGGCGAGTGATGGCTGATGAGTCCAGCTGCATCCCCGTCACCTCTCACCATGCAGACACTCTGGTGGTTCCCCAAACTGCCCCACTTCTGGGTCAAGAGTCACACTCTGGGATGTTCTCCGCCTCATAGTTCTGCGCCTGTGGCTGAAATGCCAGCTTGTCCTCTTTTACTCTCCCCTGCCCCATCCCACATCCTCCATGGAAATTCATCTTCCCCACCCGTGCTCCTCCAGCTCATCACCTGATTTATGCGCTTTGGCAACTGTGCACAAAGCAGGGGTTTTGCTGAAATGATTTGAAAAGACAACAAGGAAAGACACAGGTCCTGAAGTCAGGGGAGCTCGGGGATCAGAGTGGTCCAGAGCAGCATCTCCACTCCCATGTGGGGCCCTGGGACACATCCAAGCCTGGGGTCCTGCCAAGATTCGGGGATGGCAGGAACATGGGGGAGGAGACTGGAAAGGGAGGGGTGGGGTAGAGGTTGGGGCCGAAGGGGTCACTCACAGGGGGGTCTCCTCGTAGATTTCATCGACATTGTCAAGGACCCCGTGCCCCCCAATGAGTATAAGACGGAAGAGGACCCCAAGCTGTTCCACTCAACCAAGACCCAGCGGGGGCCCCTATCGGAGAACTGGATCGAGGAGTACAAGCAGCAGGTGTTCCCCATCATGTGCGCCTACAAGCTCTGCAAGGTGGAGTTCCGCTACTGGGGCATGCAGTCCAAGATCGAGAGGTTCATCCACGACACGGGTGAGGGCGCCCGCCTCTCCCTCTGTGTCCCTCCATCCGCCTGCCGCCCCCCAACCCCCCGCGTCTGCCTGGGACTCCAAGTTTCTGTTACTCTGGGCAGGTGACCCCAGGGCCCACGTGCAGCATCCCACCTGGTTTACCTTGACCACACAAACACTTGTCGAGCACCTACTGAAGACAGGCAGTGTGTGTCCTGCCCCAGACGCTCTGGACTAGCTGGAGTTTCTAACATGTGGTGCCCACCCCCATGGGGTGTAACGCCTCCTTCCTGCTGTTCATGGCACCTCTTGGCACCCTGGGGCCAGACCCCAGGCCCTGCACCAGTGTTGCCTCCTGCTTTGGGTTGAAAGTCCCAGCGGACAGTGGCTTGGCCATCCTCTGGTCCTCACACCCATGCTGGCCTGGCCTGGAGCAAGTGCCCAGGAAACAGAGGACCAACAGATGACCGGGGGTTCCTGGCACAGCTAGAGCTGACCCAGGGTCCTCCCTGCCCTAGAGCTACCTCGGCTCCTTCCATGTCCCCCAGGTCAGGGTAGGGGTCAGTGCCCAGGGCCTGGTCTTAGCCCCGAGGCTCATGATCCAGGAGCAGCACCCAGGCAGACACCCATTGACTCCCAGAGTAAGGGTGACTGTGTAGCCCTGAGCAGAGTCACAGCACCTCTGGTAACACTTCACAAGTGTCACATCAGCTCTCCCTGGCCCAGTAGGGTGGCCACTGTCACTCCCCGCCTCCACCTTGATTGCAGAGGAGGAAGCAGAGGGCCAGTCCTGGGTGTGACCCCAAATCTTCTGGCCCATCTGTCCTTGTCCAGACATAACGTGTCGTCAGACAGTCTGTCCACCATTAGTGCTGGCTGGCCCTGAGGGTGGTGTTCCTGAGGCCGTAGCCTGGGGCCTGGGAGCACCCTCCCAGGAACAGAGGGTGAGAGGGAGTTCCTTCTAGGCAGACGTTTGGGATTGAGAGATTTAGAAAGGACAGCAGGGGAGACAGAGCGGCCTGAGCGAGTCCAGGAGAGGGGAATCAGGAGCAAGGGTCACCGGAGACCAGCCTGGGGACAAGCAAGGACTGGGCTACCCGGGAAGCCGCTCAGTTTTCTGTAGGAAAGCGGGCGGAGGATCCAGTGACAACCCTTCTGGGTCTGCCCCAGCCCCTGGGAGAAACTCAAATGCACGTTCTGGAATGTTCAGAGCAGCAGGTTTGTAAAAGCAAAATGGACAAACAGTGAAAGTGAGCCAAAGGCCCATTGGCAGGAGAAGGAATAAATAAAATGTGGTATTTCAAACAAATAAAAATCGACCGCACAGCAACAAACCGGAAACTCACCCAGAAAAGCAAGTGGCAGAAAAATAACGTGCAGCGTGACACATACATGTAAATGTCAACAACATGTAGACCAACCCAACGTCTTGTATAGAAAAACATGGAAAGAAGAGCAAATGATAAAACACAGAACTCAGGATGGACCCCTACGGGGCGGGAGGGTGATGGTGGGGTCCGTGTTGCTGGTCACTTCTGCTCCCTTGAAGAATGATGTGTGTATCGGGGGGGAGCCAAGGTGATTTATTTCTCCTTAATGTTTTTTTAAGCAGCTTATTGAGGCCTAATTTTGCATTTGTTATAAGAGAAGTTTGAGTTCCGTAAGTTTGAGTGTATTTGCAGAGTAGTGCACATAGTTCTAGAACATTCCACCCCCCCAGAGCCTTTCCCAATCACCCCCACTCTCATCCTCACCCAAGGCAGCCCCCATCTGCTCCCTGTGCTCGTGGTCCTTCTGTTCTTTATACCTTTAAAGTATCTTATTTTCTGCCTTCTATGTATAAGATATTCCTGTATGTCTTTATCCTGTTTTATTTTATTTTATATTTGTTTATGTGGCTGGGTTGTAGTTGCAGCACATGGAAACTTCAGTCTTCCTTGTGGCACGGGGGATCATTTAGTCACAGCATTCAATCTCTTAGTTTCATAATGTGGGATCTAGTTCCCTAACCAGGGATTGAACCTGGACCCCTTGCATTGGGAGCTCAGTTTTAGCCACTGGGCCACCAGGGAAATCCCTATCATGTTTTATATGCATATATATTTATTTTAAAAAGAAAGGACCGGCACTTCCCTCATGGCCCATTGATTAACACTCTGTGCTTCCAATACAGGGGACAGGGGTTCGATCTCTGGTCGGGGAACTAAGATCCCACACACATGTCACATGGCGTGGCCAAAAGTTTTTTTAATAAAAACAAATTAAAAGTGAATTTCAAAAAAGAAAGGACCAACCTGCTTCAAACTTAAGCTTGATTTTTCTGTGGGAAATTTAAGAGAGGCGCACTAGACCAGATAGGAAACACTCAGGGAGTCCTCCTCCAGCTCCCCTTGAGGGAGGAGACCCCCTGCCCCAGTTACAGAGCCACTATGAACTCGGGAGGCCATCTATAAGCTGGATCCCTCATTTGCACATGGGGAAATGAACCTGGGGGTTGGAGAGACAGTGGCTTGCTGGAGGCCAAGCAGTGGGTGTGGAGCAGAGCCTGACCCGCAGCCTGGGGTGGCTCCCAGCCGAGGGTCCCTAGGAGACTCTGACACAGGCCTGTTTGTCTTCCCTGCACCCCCGCCCCTAGGCCTGCGGAAGGTGATGGTGAGGGCCCACCGGCAGGCCTGGTGCTGGCAGGACGAATGGTACGGGCTGAACATGGACAACATCCGGGAGCTGGAAAAGGAGGCCCAGCTCATGCTGTCCCGCAAGATGGCCCAGTTCAATGAGGAGGACAAAGGGGCTGCGGAGCTGGCCAAGAATGAGGCTGCCCAGGACCAGGCCTCCGGGGAGCCCTCCCAGCCCAGCAGCAGCGGTGGGGAGCCCCTGGCGGGCAGGGGTCTGAAGAAGCAGTGGTCCACATCCTCCAAGTCATCTCGGTCATCCAAGCGGGGAGGTGAGCACCCTGCGACCACGCTGTGGGGTCCCCCCCCCTACTCGTCCACACCAGTGACCACCCCTCAGGGCAGCTCCCATCCCAGGGCGGCTGTGGGGTGTTCTAACACTGAAGGTGGTCTGCTGCTTTCGGATCCAAGGCCACACCTGTAGGGAGTCAGAACCAGTCACCTCTTCGTAGCCTCTGCTGCAGATTGAAGCCCAGGGCGACCCCCAACCCTGGCAGGTTCCCCCAGACTCACCCACACAGCCCCGGGCAGACAGGCAGGCTGGCCACATGGGAACCCCGCTCCCAGCCCCTCATAGGACCTGGTTGGCTGCAGCTCTGAGGAGCCAGGCTTCTGAGGCAAAGAGGAGAGAGGTCTGGGGTGGGGGATACACCCAGCATACCCAGGAGGGACTTCTGCCAAAGGACCTTGAAAGCCTTCAGATACTGAGAAAATCCTTTCTCTGAAACTTATGTGAAAGTGCAGTGGCTAGTGGGAAAACTCAGGGTATTTTGTGTAAAATACCAGGAGTCCCCCTCTACGCCTGCAAATCCAGCTTTTCCTACGCCAGGCTTGTCTGTCCTGTGCTGAAGGGATCCAGGGAAACACATACACCATACCTTTAATCTCACTCCCCACCACTGCCCAGCCTCCCTACCTATCAGCATCACTGTGGCAGTCTAAAGGGCTCGCTCCTGGGCCAGCCAGGTCAGGGGCACACGAGTGGACCCCAGCCCGGGTGGCTGCACATCCTGGCCTCATACCCAATACCCTCCCTACTCCATGTCCTCACGGGACAGGACCGCGCTGTGCCAGGTGGGCTGGGAGGTGAGCCAGGGCCACCCTGCCCTCACTCCATCCCCTCTGAGCCCTCCTGGCCCCGCTCCAGTGTCATCGCACCTGCCCGCTTCCACCTGCTCTTCCCAGGGCAGCCAGGTCCTCAGTCGGTCTGCGGTTTTGCCTTCTAGCGAGTCCTTCCCGCCACAGCATCTCGGAATGGAGGATGCAGAGTATCGCCCGGGACTCAGACGAGAGCTCGGACGACGAGTTCTTCGATGCTCATGGTAGGTGGGCACCCTGGAGCGCACGGGCCTTCCCAAGAGAGGGAGGGGTGGGATCTGAAAGCGTCGGTGGGGATGCAAGTCACGATGGGAATTACCCGTGGAAAGTTCTGGGTGAACAGCAGGGCGTCAGGGGCGGAGGCAGGATAAGATGAGGTCACCAGGAGTCTGGGCTCTCATACCCTAACCCTGATATCAGGATGTGCCCTGGATCTGGTGGGTAGGGACTGTTCTCTCAAACCCCCCAAAACAAATTTACAATCATATAGGGACATTTTTTTCCATTGTTGTTGTTCAGTCAGTCAGTCGTGTTTGACTCTGCCACCCCACGGACTGCAGCACCTCAGGCTTCGAGGTCCTTCACCATCTCCCGGAGTTTGCTCAGACTCCTGTCCATTGAGTTGGTGATGCCATCCAACCATCTCATCCTCTGCCGAATTTAACTCCCTAAGGGAATTCCCTGGCAGTCCAGTGGTTAGGACTTGGTGCTTTCATTGCCAAGGGCGTGGGTTCAATCCCTGGTCAGGGAACTAAGATCCTGCAAGCTGTTGTGGCACAACCAAAAAAAAAAAAAATTCCCTCAGAAGCTTACGAAAGTGTAACTTCTGATTTTCTAATTTTTTGTAATTACTGTCTTTTCATGATTAAATTAACACACGTGTAATTCAGAAACTTCAAAAATGTGAACAAGCAGAAAATACGTAAAGAGCCCCTTTTCCCACGAATCTCAGAACAAGCACAGCAAGAGAACAGCCAGATGAATCACCCACCTGTGCTGGGAAGATGCAGGGTCTAAACAGCCTTCCTTCATACCTTGGTTGTTCCTCTCAAGGAAGTAAGAGGGGCTGGCAGGCAGGTTCAAGGAGATGGATTTGCAGTTCACAAGGCAGGACACAGGCTCAGAAAGGGACAGGGACTTGCCCACAGGCCTGCAACAGGGCAGAGGCAGGTTTGGCCCCTGCCAAACCTGGCAGGCAGGGCGGGGGGGACTTGGTACAGGAGCCAAGTGGCCCCTGAGCTGGCCTCTCCACTGGGGCCTCCCCGAGAGTAGGGAGTGGGTATGGGGCATCCCACACTCCCACCCTCCCCTCCAGCCAGGCCAAAAGGCTAAGCCCTTCCTGGCTTTGTGTCCCTAACATGAGGTAAAGACACAGGAAGAGTTTTAGAAAAATCTGGAAAAGAGAGACAGCAGAGCAGGAGATGTCACTGCTGCAGCGTCCTGAGGAAACCGTCCCAGTGACCCAGGGAGGAGGGACCAGCACATACATGCCAGGGTCCATACAACCGCTTCCTACCCAGGGGTCACGGGGATACGTTCTCAGGAAAGCAGACACAAGACTCATGGGTGGAACTGTTCACAGCAGCGCTTCTCACTAAGCTATCCTTTTGTGGACATTAAAAACAGTCAGGAACATTGTGGAGAAACAAACTGAAGTCCATCCATATGACGGACTATGACTCAGGCATGAAAAGGGATGAAGCACTGACACATGGTTGAATCTTAAAAATACCGTGTGGGGACTCCCCTGATGGCCCGGTGGCTAAGACTTCAAGCTCCCAGTGCAGAAGGCCCAGGTTAGATCCCACATGCTGCAACTAAGAGTTCGCATGCTGCCATTAAAGATCCCACGGGCGGCAACTAAGATCCGGAACAGCCAAATAAATAAATACTAAAAAAAAAAAAAGTATTGGAGAAGACTCTTGAGAGTTCCCTGGACAGCAAGGAGATCCAACCAGTCCAATCTAAAGGAGATCAATCCTGAGTATTCATTGGAAGGACTGATGCTGGCTGAAACTCCAGTACTTTGGCCACCTGATGTGAAGAACAGACTCATTTGAAAAGACCCTGATGCTGGGAAAGATTGAAGGCGAGAGGAGAAGGGGACGACAGAGGATGAGACGGTTGGATGGCATTACCAACTCAATGGACATGAGTTTGAGTAAGCTCCAGGAGTTGGTGATGGACAGGGAAGCCTGGCGTGCTGGAGTCCATGCAGTCACAAAGAGTCAGAGACGACTGAGCAACTGAACTGAAAAAAATACAAAAACCCCACCATGTGAAGTGGAAGAAGCCAGACACAAAAGACCACATACTGTAGGTACCATGTGTGGAAAATGTCCAGAATAGGCAAATCCATAAGGACAGAAAGTCCACCGGCAGTTGCCAGGAGCTGGGAGAGGGGGGCTGGGGCATGCCTGCTAATGGGGACTCCATGTGGGGAGATGGAGGAGCTCTGGGACCAGATAGGGCTAGTGGTTGCACAGCATTCTGAGTGGACTAGGTGCTACTTGAAAATGGTTAAAATAGTGAGTTTTATGTTCAGTGAATGTTACCACAATTTTTTTAAAAAACTCAAGCAGACAGCAATGAGAAGCCAGCACACCACAACTAGAGAGTTAGCCCTTGCTGTCCACAACTAGAGAAAACCCACATGTAGCACCGAAGACCCAGCATAGCCAATGATAATAATAATAATAAACCAAAAACATCAGGCAGAAGTCCTGTGAGAAGGTGGCCATGTGTCCGTCCTGTTAAGGAAGAGAGACCACAGAACCGAGTGGGGAGGGGCACACGAGCCATAGAAGCATGGGGGCCCCCCAGACTGGCCACTCCCAGGCCCTCCGCCACTGGAAGCCGGGCCTCCCAGTGACCGACACCACCCAGGTCCCCACCCTTGATCGAGGTGCTGAAGCCCCTCTCTTTCCTCCCCAGAGGACCTGTCTGACTCAGAGGAAATGTTCCCCAAGGACATCACCAAGTGGAACTCCAACGATCTCATGGACAAAATCGAAAGCCCTGAGCCAGAGGACTCACAGGGTAACCAGCTGGGGGCAGCAGGGCCTGGGGAGGGCAGCTAAGTGGACCAAGCCCTCCTCCCCGAGAAGGAGCACCCAGCCACCCGGGGGACTGGGGGCCTTGTAGGTCACGGTCACGACCTGTGTCCGGTGTTGTCTGCTCACAGCAGTCACCGCGTCTGTGTTGCAGATGGTCTGTACCGCCAGAGAGCCCCCGAGTTCAGGGTGGCCTCCAGCGTGGAGCAGCTGAACATCATCGAGGTGAGTTCCGAGGTGGCAGAGGGCCAGGGCCGCGGGGGGCAGGGGCCAGGGCGCCAAGGACCAGTCCCAAGGGGGCAATGGAGGCAGAACTTGGCACCCACAGCCTCACGTCCACTCTGGCCTGGGCACCACTGGAGAGGGGCCTGGGACCCACCCCCTCTGAAGTCCCTGACAACCAGTGGGGTCTGCTCCAGTAGGGCAGCTCCCCCAGGGAAGGCCTTGCCCTGCTCCGACCCTGGAGAGTAAAATGAGAAACTTGTAAATTCCAGATCAAAAATAAGATCTTCACCTTGTGCTCAACCTGTCTGAAGTCCCTGAAGAAAAAAAGATGGAAGGGGAGGAAACGAAAGTCACCTAGGCAGAAGTGATGTGGCTGGCCGTGGCCGCCCTACTCTCAGTGTGCAATAAAGCTGTCTTGGTAGAGTGCCTGTGTCCGCTTTGGGGGTTCTTTGCACGGAGCTCACGCCCCTTCTGCTCCTCCACCTGCGGGCGGTCAGAGCTGTTTGCGTTCGGGCGGGAGCCGGGGTGGAGTGGGGTCACCGCGCTGCTCTGGCCTCTAGCTGCCCAAGGTGGAGATGGTACCCCTGGGGACTCAGGACCCCTGGGGAGTTTGGACTAGGGGTTGGGAGGGCATCCACACTGCCCTCTCCTCTTGGGGTTCTCTTTGAGGTCTAAGGTCGAAGCAGGCTTTTCTAGAAGGGTAACTGGGACAAGGGGAGTTGATTTCCAGTTGCAAGTTAATGGCAGTGAAGCAAAGCAAACCCCCTCCTCCCCTTTGGTGCACACAGCTCTGACAGCCACCTCCCCCCCACCGCCCGGGAGGGGCAGAAGGGGGCCTCGGGCTCTGGATCTGCCTGTGGATGCGCATTTGGGCCCAGCACCGGTTCTGGAGTACCGCCATCCTGAGTCGGATCCCTTTGCTTGCAACAGCCCCCAAACCGGAGCTCCTCTCCCAACCGCAGGGAAGGAGGACGGCTTTATGGAGTCACTGATGGGGCCCTCCTGGCTCCCCAGAGCTGGCTCCCAGGCCCTGCCTCCCGAGGGCTCTGTTCCCACTAGGGTTCGAGTCTCAGGCAGGGCATGCCCTGGTAGAAAGCAGTTTGCACAGGAGGAAAGTTGTGTCTCGGGCTGGTCAGTGCTGGGTCCTGGCAGCCAGGCCCAGGCAGGCTCCCCGCACTGTCCAGCCCTGCCCATCCCAGGTGACTAGGGGTATGTCTGGGTGACCAGGAGGCTGCTCAAATATATTCCTTCCACGAGCCCCTCGCCTGACTGTATTGATAATCCTTGAGACCATCGGGCAGCCAATGACCCCACCATGCCTCAGGCCATGAGTTCATTCCCTCCCAGGCCTGGCAGCCGTGTGCAGCCCTCGGAAGAGACAGGAGTTGGACCCAAGCTCTGCTGGGCGTGCGTTCCTGCCTAGGCCCCAAGGCCCGTGACTGGCTGATGACCAGGCCCCTCCTGGGGATTGATGCAACCCAGTCTTATTTCCACTCTGGGCCGAGGACTGCCCGCCCATCAGCCTTCCTCTCACCCAAAGCCCTCTGCTGCTCAAAGGCTCCCAGTCTAGCCCGATCTGTTCCTGTGGCCTCACTGGTCGCTGGGCTCAGCACCCGCGCTGCCCATCCCTCTCCTGGGCTCTGCATTGACACTTGGGTCCTGCTGCTGCCCACTCCTGCCAGCTGATGGCCCAGTTCAGGGCCAACTGACCCCCTAGGGCCCTCCAGATGGCTTCAGCCCCTTGTTCTGTCTTGCTGGTTCCTTAGGGAGAGGCCCCTCTCTTCAGCTCCCTTCCCCGACCCCCACACTCGCTGATATCACATGGGCATGGCGAGTACTCAGCAGTGGCTCCTCTTGGGCTCTGGCCTCCCACAGTCATATACCAGGAGTTGGGGGCAGGGAGAGGCCCCTGAACTGGGATTACAGCCTGGGGTAGGAGAAGAGCACTGAGCTGGTGGTAGAAGCTCTGGGTTCCAGTCCAGCTTGGCACTGACATGCTGTGTGACCTTAGATAAGTCCCTTGGCCTCTCTGGGTCACCTCGTCTCGAAATGGAACAGTTGGATATATGCAAGTCTCACTTGGACCTCACAAGCAGGGCTGAGCAGCAAGAGGTGGGGGCATGACTCCTCACAAATGGTGGGGCGGGGGGGGGGGGCGGTTGTGGTTTCAAATAGAGATACCTGCATTGCCCTCTCTGTTCTAAGGTGCTGGGGCTCTACCTCTGCTGGACATCTCGGCTCTTGAGGACCTTGGTCTTAGAGTCTGGGAATGGCAGGGCCTGGAGGCCATAGTCCAGGGACAGCCCATATAGATAGAATGAGAGCTCAGTGCTGTTGGCAGAGCAGCCAGGCTGAGTCCCTGACCCCAGCCCCTCTTAAGTGAGTCTGTGACTGTCCAATGCCTGGACACAGACACACAGAGGGCAGGTTGACCCCAAAGGCCCGCACTGGACTGAGCTTCTGCCTCCTCCCCAAGGCCAGAAGCCCCAGAAACCCCTGTCTGGGCCCCCTTGATGGGAAGTGGAGTTTCTGCTTTGGATGGAATAGACCCCTTTCTCCATGTCCTCTGTACCCTGGTCAGGTCAGCGGCCAGGAGCTGGGATGCAGGCAGAGAGGACGGACGGGGAGGAGCAGCTGGCCTCCCCCACCAGGGGAAGGGCTTGAGGCATCGGGCACCAGGCCCCGGAGCAGAGGAACTGAGATCGCGGTTTTCAGAGGGTGTAATTGGGCCTCAACAGGCCTCTTTCCCCAGCATGACAGAAGCCTCGGCCCGGGCACAGAGCTGAGTCCCCAGGGAGTTGACCCCCACCAATCCCCCCACCCACACAGGATGAGGTCAGCCCTCCACTGGCCGCACCGCCCTCCAAAATCCACGTGCTGCTGCTGCTGTTGCATGGAGGCACCATCCTGGACACGGGTGCCGGGGACCCCAGCTCCAAGCAGGGAGACGCCAACACCATCGCCACCGTGTTCGACACCGTCATGCGCGTGCACTACCCCAGCGCCCTGGGCCACCTCGCCATCCGCCTGGTGCCCTGCCCACCCATCTGCTCCGATGCCTTCGCCCTCGTCTCCGAGTGAGTGTGTAGGCTCCACTCCTCCCCTGGCCCCGAGTGTCAGAGACCGTCCCACCTAATATTGGGACCATGGTCCCGTCATCCAATCCAGCTGTCTAACTTGTTCTGTTGGGAGGCAGCAAAACCCATGCAAGATGGCTGAGGTTAGAGTGTGTTAGTCACTCAGTCATGTCCAGATCTTTGCGACCCCAAGGACTGTAGCCCGCCAAGTTCCTCTGTCCATGGAATTCTCCCCAGGCAAGAATACTGGAGTGGGTAGCTGTTCCCTTCTCCAGGGGAATCTTCCCAACCCAGGGATCGAACCCGGGTCTCCTGTATTGCAGGCAGATTCTTTACCGTGTGAGCCACCAGGAGGATACAAGGGGGTTAGAGTTTGGGGCCCAAAGCTGAGCCTCAGTCTCTGCATCTGTGATATGAGAATGCTGCCCTGCCTCTGAGATTACTCCCCAGCCCTGTTCCCCACGCCTGGCCTGGAAGCATCCCCACGCGGTTTGCTGAGTCAGGGCCAAGGCTCTCAGGGTGTCAGGCAGCTCCAGCTCTGATGTTTGGGTCAGGGGTGAGGGTGCCCCCTGGGCAGAACTGAAGCCACCTGCTCTCTCCTGATGGGTTCCCTTCCCCCAGCCTCAGCCCCTACAGCCACGACGAAGGCTGTCTGTCCAGCAGCCAGGACCACATCCCCTTGGCCGCCCTGCCCCTGCTGGCAACCTCCTCGCCCCAGTACCAGGAGGCTGTTGCCACAGTGATTCAACGAGCCAACCTCGCCTACGGGGACTTCATCAAGTCCCAGGAGGGCGTGACCTTCAACGGGCAGGTGAGTTGTGGGGTGGGAGAAGGGGAGACAGAAACCCCTGCAGGGTGGACTGGCCTGGTCCTCCAGCCCAGGGCTCTCCCCAGCCAGCACCCCAGCAAGCGGGGCGGGCGCTCAGGGCCCTGGACCTCTCCCCACCCAGGTCTGCCTGATCGGGGACTGTGTCGGGGGCATCCTGGCGTTCGATGCCTTATGCTGCAGCAACCAGCCGGTGTCTGAGAGTCAGAGCAGCAGCCGCCGGGGCAGTGTGGCCAGCGTGCAGGTACGAGCTCCCTCCAGCCCCCAGAGCAGGGGACCTTCAGGATGGAGACCGTATCACCCTCTGACTCCAAACATCCCAGAGGCCTGCAGTAAAAAGGAAGGGTCGGGGTTGCCAACGCAGGTGCCCAGAGGCGGGGGACAGATGCATGGCACAGGTGAGCAGCTGCAGTGAGGCCAGACAGGAGCGCAAGCGATTTCAGCAGGCAGTGAAGCCGGGTCTACACCGTGGAGAGCAGATCCATCACCATGAGGGCCTGGATCCTCTGAGCCTCCTGGCAAGAGAAAGGACCCAATTTCCCTCCGCTGCAGAGTAGCAAGCAGCCTGGTGGGCTGGGCGAGGCGGCAGGATCAGTGGGAAGTCAGCAAGGCCCAGATGGATGGGCTGGGCCAGGAGTGAAGATGGGGGGAACCATAGGGCACACAGGGACGGGGCCTTTTCCTCCCCGGCTTGGGTGAGAAGCTGCCACAGGCATAGGGTCAGGAGGGGAGACTCGGCTCCCACGACACTGAAGAGGGGGCCAGGCCAGTGGCCACCGGGCAGTGAACCTGTGTGGGGCCATTCCAGGACGCTGACCTGCTGTCCCCTGGCTCGACGGTCAACACGGCACATGGCAGCAACCTGGAGAGCAGCCGGCACCTGAGCCGCAGCAACATCGACATCCCCCGGAGCAATGGCAATGAAGACCCCAAACGGCAGCTACCCCGCAAGAGGAGTGACTCGTCCACCTATGAGCTGGACACCATCCAGCAGCACCAGGCCTTTCTGTCCAGGTGGGTGGGGACGCCCCCGCTGGGTGAGGATGGGGACTCTAAGATGGGGAGACACGGACCAGGTGGTGCTGATGGCCAATGTGAGAGACCTGAAGGCCCCCTGACCTAGGTCCTGGGGTCCCCAGGGTAGGCCCACGGTTCTTCAGCCAAGAGAAGGTGTTGGGTGCAACTGTGGTCTTTTTTTTTATGGTCATGCTGTGCTGTGCTGTGCTTAGTCGCTCAGTTGTCTCTGACTCTTTGCAATCCCATGGACTGTAGCCCACCGGGCTCCTCTGTCCATAGGATTCTCCAGGTAAGAATACTAGAGTGGGTAGCCATGCCCTCCTCCAGGGGATCTTCCCAACCCAGGGATCGAACCTAGGTCTCCCGCATTGCAGGCGGATTCTTTACCATCTGAGCCACCAGGGAAGCCCAAGAATACTAGAGTGGGTAGCCCATCCCTTTTCCAGGGGAACTTCCTCACCCAGAAATTGAACTGGGGTCCCTGCATTGTAGGCGGATTCTTTACCAGCTGAGCTACCAGCGAAGTCATATATATATATATATTTTTTAATTGGGATACAGTTGCTTTACAATGTTGTGTTTCTGATATACAGCCAAGTGAATCAGCTATATGTATACATATATATATCCATATATATATCCATATGTATATATATACATATATCCCCTCTTTTTTGGATTTCCTTCCCATTTAGTTTACCACAGAGCACTGAGTAGAGTTCCCTGTGCCATCCAGCAGGTTTTCATTAGTTATCTATTTTATGAAAAAAAGTAAGTGAAAGTGTTAGTCACTCAGTCATGTTCGACTCTTTTTGACCCCATGGACTGTAGCCCACAAAGCTCCTCTGTCCATGGAATTCTCCAGGCAAGAATCCTGGAGTGGGTTGCCTTTCCCTCCTCCAGGGATCGAACCTGGGTCTCCCACCCTGCAGGCAGATTCTTCACTGTCTGGGCCACCAGGGAGGCCCTACTGTTTTATACATAGTATTGATAGTGCGTATATGTCAATCCCAATCTCTCTATTCATTCCACCTCCTTGCTCCCACCTTGGTGTCTATGTTTGTTCTCTACGTCTGTGTGTCTATTTCTGCTTTACAAACAAGTTCATCTGTACCATTTTTCTAGAGTCCACATGTATGCCTTGATACATGATATTTGCTTCTCTGACTTACATCACTCTGTATGATAGTCTCTGGGTCCATCCACATCTGAGTCAGAGAGAACAGACTGACTGGGGCAGGGGAAGAAGCAGGGATTGGCAGAGTCAGCAGGCAGAACTGACCGGGGACAGCATGGTCCCAGCCAGGGCTGTCCCAAAGGCAGTGGGCTCCCTGGAGAGGTCGGGCCCTGCTGTCACCAGGGGTGTCCCAGCAGGTGCTGGACAGCTGCACTCGCAGGACTGCACAGGGCCCAAGCTTCGTTGGGGCCTGATGAGCCCCGAGGAGCCTCTTTCAGGAGGCTGAGGGCAGGCCGGCCCGGAGGAGGGCCGTGGTGTGACCTCGCTCGTCTCCCCACCCCACCTCATACCTGCAGCCTCCACGCCAGCGTGCTGAGGAACGAGCCCAGCTCCCGCCGCTCAAGCAGCTCTACCATGCTGGACGGTGCAGGGGCCGTCGGCAAGTTCGACTTTGAGGTCGCTGACCTCTTCCTCTTCGGGTGCCCCCTGGGGCTGGTCCTTGCCTTGAGGAAGACGGTCATCCCCTCCCTGGATGGTGAGAGTCCCTGCAGGGGAGGGTAGGGGTCCATGAGCTGGGCAGAGGATCTCAGTGAACCCCTGTCACAAGGCCAGGGCCACATCCCAGGCCCCTTCCTGCATCAGCCTCCTTCCTGCACCCCCTGCCTCACCAAGGGCCCATGGCTCTCCTTTGTTCCAGCCTCAACCCAGCTTAGTCTCCAGCCCCATTTCCCAACACACTGTTTCATTTCATCTCTAAGGCACCTCTGGAAGTTGAGGACCAGAGATGGAAGGGGCTGCCCCAGGATCAGATGAGGACAGACCCAGTCTCCCATAAGGAAGCCAGGCACCTCTGAAGTCTCCCTGATGCAGTGGCCTCCCAGCCCCAGAGACAACACACACAGGGAGGTGGAGAAGTGTCGGTTAAGAAGCTGTCAGAGCAGAGGTCCCTGCCCAGTGCCCCCAGGATCAACTGGTGTGGGCTCCCTCCCATCCTACAAGAGCTGCACAGGGGGAAACTGAGGCTCAGAGAGGTTGTAGACACCTGCTCAAGGGCAAGACACTGTGCACCCACATGAGTGCACAGACTCAAGAGACAGAGATGGCAGGGCAATGTCATCTGTAATCATGGAAAACCTGAAACAACCTAAATGGGATGCAGGCTGAGGTTAAATCAACTTTGGCACAGCCGTACAAAGCAATGCCCCAGTGCAATTCAAAAGAAAGGGGCTCAGTGAAAATATTCATATGAAAGACTCCCAACATTTTTTGTGTTAAATGAAAAAAAAAGGTCAAGTACAAAAAGCATAGATCATATTTCTATTTGTGTGCAGGTTTGGGGTTTTTTGGTGTTGGGTCTTCATTGCTGCGCACGCACTTTATCTAGCTGCAGCAAGCGAAGGCTTTTGTTGCAGAGCATGAGCTCTAGGTGCTCCGGTTTCAATAGTTGCAGCCCTCGGGCTCAGTAGTTGGGAAGCACAAGTTTAGTCGCTCAGCGGCATGTGAGATCTTCCTAGACGAGGACTCAAAAACCCTGTGTCCCCTGCACTCGACCACCAGGGCATCTTCCCAACAACTGCAAAATGTTCGGAAGCGCAGAGCCTGGAAACATTTTCAATCAAGAGTGGATGAGCAGGCTCTAGCCTGCTCGGCCGCACATGCTCGGGGCTCCCCAGGGTTTGCAGGTAGGGCTCTAGCCTTAGCGCTCTGGGGGTGGAGAGGAGCTTTCCGTTATATGTCTTATATCGTATATATCCCTGTACTACAAAAAACAAAAAAATTTACCATTATCATAATTTTCTTAATTAAAACAAATTTGGTTAATAAAGGGACAGTGGCCCAAACAGAACCCCAAATCGATGGAGACACACTTTTGGGTTTCTCTGTCTTCTAAAACCCCAATTCCATCCCACCCCACCGGACCTTAGCCGGCTTTAGGCCCCGCCTCCTTAGGGCGGAGCTAACTCCAGGCTCTGCGACTCCGCCCCGCCCTCAGTTTTCCAGCTGCGGCCCGCCTGCCAGCAAGTCTACAACCTCTTCCACCCCGCTGACCCGTCGGCCTCGCGCCTGGAGCCGCTGCTGGAGCGGCGATTCCACACCCTGCCGCCTTTCAGCATCCCCCGCTACCAGCGCTACCCGCTGGGGGACGGCTGCTCCACGCTGCTGGGTGAGAGAACCTGCGCCCCACCTCCACCGGCCCCGGCCCTGGGGGAGGGTGGGAGTTGGCCCGACTCCTTGGGTGCTCCAAGTTCCGGGGGTGGCCCTGCGTGCGGGAAGGGGCGGCCTGCACTGAACCCTTTAGAAGCTGGACAGCTGGCGTAGGTGCAGGTGCCTCGCCCCAGGGAGGAAGGCATGAGACACCTCCACAGGCCTCCCCCTTCCCGCCGCTTCACACACAGCACAGAGCCAGGGCCCCGCTCCCTTTCCCACTGCCCCACCAAGGCAGAGCTGAGGACCCAAGGGACCCTGGCAGAGTCTGGGCCTGTGTCCCACCCTGTGAAGGGCCCCTACGGCAGGCTATTGGCCCGGAACTTCCAGGTCACCTGGCCTGGAGATAGGTCGCGTGAACGAGGGCTGCCCCGTGGTCCATCTCGTCCCTCCCGGGAACAGCCCGTCCTTCCTGCCCCCCGTGTGTCCCAGTCCTGTCTTGGTCCTTGAGAAGCCCTGTGTCTGTCGGAGCGTCCACACGAGTGTCTGTTCTTGTCCTCTGTTCTCTCCCCGTCTGCCTCCAGTCGAGACCGTGCAGAGAAACCCCGAGCTGGTCTTGGAGGGCGGCCCCCTGGCCCCTCTCCCTCCCGGGGACGGCTTCCTGGAAACCAGTATCCCCGTGCCCGCGCTCACCTCGCAAGACGGGCCCCGCCCGAGCCCGGGCTGCGCTGAGTGTGTGTAACCCCCCTGCTCGTGGTGGTGTCTGCTTCGCTGGCTGACCGCTGGTCCTCAGGGACCCCCCACCCACTCCTTGGCCACCCAGAGTTTGGGGGACTGTGGCGAGGAGCAGAGACCAGGCAGGACAGGTCCCTGGGAGCGGTCTTGGCACTGGGCAGTGCGGGGAGGGGACTCAAAGCAAAGAAGGAGCCCAGAGGAGAGCAGCTGTCCCGGGGTCACCCAGCACAGTGTCAGCCCAAGGGCTCTGTCTGCCACTTGTGAGGCTACCAGCAGGGGCAGCCAAGGGTTGGGGTGAGGCCTCAGGCCCTCTGGGACCCACCTGCCCCCAAGGAGAAGACTTCGGTCCCGGCACAGGGTTGGATTCTCGACCCACTCCCTCCCTCCCTGAGGAGGTCCAGGCACCTCCTGCTCCTGTCTAGAGGTGGGTCCTCTGGCCCGCCCTCAGCCCAGGCCCAGGTGAGCCTGGCTGGAGCCCTCAGCCCTCTTCCTTTGTCCCTAATGCCCATCCGGGGCTGGCTCATGTGGCCCATGTGTGAGGGGCATGCACGATGCTGGCTCATTTGCTCAGTCCTCCGCCTAGGACATGCCTAGGAAGCTGTCCCAGGCCCCTGTCGCTAGCACCCCCAAACCCAGCTGCCATGGGCTGTGGGTCAGGCCAGGCCGGGCCCCAGAGGCCAAGAAGGCTAGACTAGACCAAGAGACTAGAAGGGTGGCCGGGGTGGGGCGTGAGCCTGGCCACCTTGCCTCCCTGCCCACTGTGTCTGTATTGGTCCATCTGTCCAGCCCTGCCCCAGCCCTCCCTTCTCTCTGCCTCAGCTCAGCCCTGCCCTCTCGACCCTGAAAAGGCAGGCCCTGGCACGCATGGGCCCATCCTGTCTGCCAGTTGTGCTCAGATGCCCCCCACTCCTCTGCAGCTGGTGTTGGCCTTGCCTGGCACAGCTGCCGCTCTGGCCTGCCCCAGCCCTGGCACACACTGGGCACCCCTGCTTGGGGGTCCTGGGGCCGGGCTGGGCAAGGCCTCCTTACCCCTGGTCTCTGGTCCCTGTCCACCTGCAGCAGAGGCACTCCAGGCCCACAACACGGTCTTCCAAGAGCACGCGGCCCCCTCCTCACCTGGCTCAGCCCCCAGCACCCGAGGTTTCCGCCGGGCCAGCGAGATCAGCATCGCCAGCCAGGTGTCTGGCATGGCCGAGAGCTACACGGCATCTGGCATCGCCCAGAGTGAGTACAGCAGCGCTACCCACCCATCAGAGCCAGGGGGCTCTGTCCTATTGTGGCCGGTGTCAACCGGGCCCATTATGCCCCCTCAGAGAACAGTTGGAGACTACTGGGGTGGGTGCCACTGGCATCTGGTGGGTAGAGACCTGCTAAACACCTTATGATGCTCAGGATGGCCCCACAGTGAAGAGTCATCCTGCCCCAGTGTCCATCGAGAACTGTGGAAGGAAGGAGCATATGAAAGGGTGGCCCTGGAGTGGGGAGCCAAGTCCAGCTGGTAGGAGATCGGTGGTGCTGTCTCAGCTGCAGGGTGATGGGTCTGCGAGGAGGGGTCCTAGCCCCAGAGGGGCAGATGTTCCTTGAGGGAGAAAGTTGGGGGCCATTTCTGGAGAAGCTGGAGGGGTGGCCCAGGGGAGCCTCCTGTGCACGGCCCCTTTTGCCACCCCAGGGGGTGGATCACCCCGGCCTCCTTGGCTCCTTCCATCTTCTTAGCAGCTGGAAGCAGAGTCTGGACTATCCCCTGTCACTCTTGCCGGGGCCAGCAACCCCCTGCCGGCCTCCCTGCCACATGACTGGCTCCCCAGCCGCCTGTCAGAGCAGACGGTCTAGGCTAAGGCTAGCTGGCGTGGTAGCCCCAGCATGGCTGAGCCTCTCCTGTTGTTCTTGCTCCTCAGAAGCCCCAGCTCTGCTCAGCCACACCCCCAGCGTCAGGCGCCTGTCCCTACTTGCCCTCCCCCACCCAGCCCCCTCTACCCTGGGCAAGCGGGAGAGGGCCCCTCGCCTCCCCGACTTGGACATCAGTGAAGGTACCGGGCACCACGGGCCTCCATGCGCACACATGCTTCTCCTCTAATTGGGGTCATGCTTTGATTTCCAGACACATCTCACCCCCAGGGCCCTGCTGACGCCTAACCAGGGAGCTGGAGCTTGGGCTGGGAGCACCCTGACTTCCAGGGAGGAGGCAGAAGCCGCTGGAGTTAGCTAGGGGCTGGGAGCAGGGGGTGGGCTGGATGGAGGCTGGGTGAGGACCGGCGTCACCTATCAGGCAAGCTGTAGGCAGAGAGCTCCGACCCTGAACCAGTGCACCTCCAGCCTCCAGCCACTGGGGAGGCTCTTTGCAAACCTGGGGCAGCCCCCCAGCCCCAAGGGGGAGCCGGATTCACCCGCACATACGCACACAGGCTCCATCTGACTGAAGGCCCTCACTTCACACTCTGCCCGCCAGGGGCTGAGGGCATCAGGCCTCTGCCTTGAGGCCCAGGAACTGAGACTCCCGCTCTGGGAAGCCTTTCACAGTTTTGAGGCCTGGGGAGGTGGGACAGGCATTCAAGGAGTCCAGGAGAAGCCCAGAGAGGGCAGTGATGAGGCCCAGGGCGGGAGTCGACAAGGGGTTGACCAGGGCCAGGGAGTCCTGCCTCCACACTGGGCTCTTCCCCTCCCCCTCTAACTCCACACCTCCCTGCTGAGCCACAGCCCCGACTCCCCCTCCCCGGAGCACTTGGGATGCTTGCTGCTGTCCCGGCCTCCTGTGCCTTCTCGCCTGCTCCCCTATCGCTGAGCCCAGGAGAAGGAGACTCGCTTTGGTGGTGGTCCTGCTCCCTGGTCAGAGGAGGGTTTTGTCTCTGGGCAGAGCTGGGTCTGAGGGGCCAGGTCACCCTAGGGGGCCCAGCCCAGTCACAGTCCCCTCCTCTTGGCAGTTGCTGCGAAGTGGTGGGGCCAGAAGCGGATCGACTATGCCCTGTACTGCCCCGACGCCCTGACGGCCTTTCCCACCGTGGCCCTGCCCCACCTGTTCCACGCCAGCTACTGGGAGTCAACGGATGTGGTCTCCTTCCTGCTGAGACAGGTACCCAGAGTCCCCCTAACAGACACACCAACACCTCTCAGGTCCCTGAGTGACCCTGCTGCTGACTGGGCCCCATTTCATAAATGAGGACGATGGGAGACCCCACTTTTCTGGCCCCAGCACAGGAAGCCGTGGAGATGGGGTGAATGGATGTACACCTTCACGGGACAGATGTGAATTCTGGGGGGCCAGAGGGTGGACTGTAGTGGGGTTTGTCCCACCAAATCCTCACAAGGTTAGTTGGGCCCCTAGGGCCGCTGGCCTCTCCCCACGGAACAGGAAGCCCCAGGCTTGAGTCTGCCCTGTGACCCCCCTCTGTCCCCTCGCAGGTCATGAGGCACGACAACTCCAGTATCTTGGAGCTGGACGGCAAGGAGGTCTCGGTGTTCACCCCCTCGAAGCCAAGAGAGAAGTGGCAGCGCAAGAGGACCCACGTGAAGCTTCGGGTGAGGGATCCTCTGGGTGCCCCGGCTCCAGGGCTCTTGTCCTATTGAATCCTCCTGAGAAAACTCCATTTTAAAGATGAGGAAACTGAGTCACAGAGATGTGTGCTGTCTTACTTAATCCTCACAGTCTGAGGTTGGAGCTGTTCCCCCATTTACAGACAGGGACCCACACCAAGGCCACGTAGGTCAGTGGCCGAGCTGGACTTGAACCCTGGGCCATCTGACTTTGTGCCCATGCTCACCCCCAGGCCCCTGGGAAGTTTGAGCTAAGCCCAGGAGACCCCAGCCACCCCTCCATCCCCTACCCTGACCCAACCTTGCTCCTGCACCTCCCCACCCCAGAATGTGACAGCCAACCACCGGATCAATGACGCGGTCGCCAACGAGGATGGCCCACAGGTCTTGACGGGTCGGTTCATGTACGGGCCCCTGGACATGGTCACCCTGACCGGGGAGAAGGTAAAGACCTGGGGAGCCTGTGGGAGCCCCACCCTGCCCCGCCTCCCTCTGGCTGGGCGGTGGAGAGTCAGGGTTAGGGAGGTCAGGGGCATGGCCACCCATGACCGGCCTGCTTGGCTCCAGGTGGACGTGCACATTATGATGCAGCCGCCCTCGGGTGAGTGGCTGTACCTGGACACGCTGGTGACCAACAGCAGTGGGCGCGTCTCCTACACCATCCCCGAGACCCATCGCCTAGGTGTGGGAGTCTACCCCATCAAGATGGTGGTCAGGTAGGAGCTGGGAAGAACGAGTTGGTGGGCCGACCTGGTCTGGGGCTGGAGGAAGGGGTCCCAGTGGGTTCTGACGAGCCACCCCCTCCCAGGGGAGACCACACGTTTGCTGACAGCTACATCACCGTGCTGCCCAAGGGCACGGAGTTCGTGGTTTTCAGCATCGATGGCTCCTTCGCTGCCAGCGTGTCCATCATGGGCAGCGACCCCAAAGTGCGGGCCGGGGCCGTGGACGTGGTGCGGTGAGTGCCCCCAGGGGCAGCGGGTGGGCTCGAAGGCAGGTAGCTGGGGGCTGGGCAGAGAGGATGGTCTTGGGTGCCAGAGCCAGGACAGGGGGCAGGGACCCTGTGGCTTGGAGGGGCCAGCAGCACCACTTCCCAGCTGGGATCTCTTACTGTGGATGCCTCAGTTCCCTCACCTGGGAAGCGGGGCTTTTCCTAACAAGACCAGTTACACCTGCTGCAGAGGGTGGAAGTGGGGATTGTGAGAGGCGAGCAGTGAGCACCGTGCTGGGGCTGTTACTGTTGAAGCCTGTGCCCACTAGTGGGGCTGGCTGGGCAAGGAGACCAGGCAGCCCCAGAGGGAGGACAGTGCGGCCGTGGGACACCCAGGCCTGCCCCTCGCCCCCAGGCACTGGCAGGACCTGGGCTACCTCATCATCTACGTGACTGGCCGGCCTGACATGCAGAAGCAGCGAGTGGTGGCGTGGTTGGCTCAGCACAACTTCCCCCACGGCGTGGTGTCCTTCTGTGACGGCCTGGTGCACGACCCGCTGCGGCACAAGGCCAACTTCCTGAAGCTGCTCATCTCCGAGGTGGGTCCCCCGGTGGAAGGGAGCGGGGTAGGGGTGGGGGTGGAAGGGCTGAGCCTGCGCCCACACCGGTCTCGCCCACAGCTGCACCTGCGCGTGCACGCGGCCTACGGCTCCACTAAGGACGTGGCGGTCTACAGCTCCATCAGCCTGTCCCCCATGCAGATCTACATCGTGGGCCGGCCCACCAAGAAGCTGCAGCAGCAGTGCCAGGTGAGCGGCGTTCAGGTGGGCGGGGCAGGCGGGAAGCCCCGCCCCTCGACCGCCGCGCCGCCCTGGGAGCCCCGCCCCCTACTGCCGGGCCACCCCGGAGCCCCGCCCCCCGACTGCCGCGCCGCCCTGGGATCCCCGCCCCCACTGCCCGGCAACCCCCGGAGCCCCGCCCCTCGACTGCCGCGCCGCCCCGGGCGCCCCGCCCGGCGACTGCCGGGCCAACCCGGAGCCCCGCCCCCTGACAGCCGTGCTTTCCGCTGCCCTCACCCGCAGTTCATCACCGACGGCTACGCGGCCCACCTGGCCCAGCTCAAGTACAACCACCGGGCGCGGCCAGCCCGCAACGCGGCCACCCGCATGGCGCTGCGCAAGGGCAGCTTCGGCCTGCCGGGCCAAGGCGACTTCCTGCGCTCCCGGAACCACCTGCTCCGCACCATCTCGGCCCAGCCCAGCGGCCCCGGCCCCCGACCGCACGAGCGGACGCAGAGCCAGGCGGACAGCGAGCAGCGGGGACAGCGCAGCATGAGCATGGCGGCCGGCTGCTGGGGCCGCACCTTGGCCGGCCGGCCAGAGCCCGGCCCAGCCGCGGGCCCCAAGTAGGGCACCGGGAGTGAGGCGCTGTGGTCTCCATGGTGCTAGGCCAGGGCGGCCCGCCCTGCCAGGAGGCCTGGCCTGGGCACGTACTGTCGGCTGGGGCAAAGCTCGTCCCAGGGCCCGGCAGAGGACACGGGCTGTGCCAGACACAGCCCTCCCAGCCCAGCCTCACACTTTAGGGTCTGTGGGGTTCCAGCTGGTCGTGGAAGTTGGCAGGACGACCATCCCTGGGAAGACCTAAGGACCAGGACTCCCAACGTGGACTGGCCAGAAGGCGCTCCTGGACGCTTGCCCTGCATTGACGTCCCCGCATTCCGATGCCAGGCCTGGGCACCTCCCATCCACTTGCTCGCCCTGACCCCCAGGTCCCCTGCCATTTGGTAGCAGCTGCGACGGGGTGGGGACAGCCTGCTTCTTGTTGACTCGAGTTACTCAACTGTTTGACCTCACTGGTTTTGCACTGATTTTTGAGAGTGGAGATTCATCACCATCTCCTATGGCTACAGACTCATGGACATGCATGAAAATTCAACGTTTGCCCATCCAAGACCTGCCACCACACAGAAGGCTCCAGGGCGGAGAATCCTTGTACAAATAGGAGAGAAAGGCCATATCATAATTTCTGCCGCTCTGCCTGGCCCATGAACCCATGGCAGCCCCAGACCCCAGCCTCTTCCACCTGCCCCATCTGGAGCCCAGTTCAGCCGCGGGCCTGGCGCCATCTCTGCCCTGGGCACAGCTCAGGCTGCCAGGTCAGTCAGTGAAGCCAAGTGGCTCCTGAGAAGCCTTGCCTGGGGCTACGGGGCCTGGACAGGCCTGGCCTCTTCTCCTCGCCTGCCATCAGCCAAGGCTCCAAGCCTCGGCCCTCCCTTCCGCGTTTCTACACCTTTCTACTTCTCCAATCTGATTTCTATGAGGTTTTTTTAAACGAGCAATCCTTGGCTGCTTCCTTTTCTTAACTCTTTCTGTACCAAACGCAGCCCCTCCACATGAAAACACCCAGCACTGTGACGGAGTCCAGCCTGGTTCTGGGTCCCAGGGCCCTGTCCGCTGCCCAGGCAGCGGGGCATGGCCTCTCTGCCTCACCCGAGCCCCGTTAATTCTACAGAATTTCTACTCTGGGGTGAGTGGGGCACACCCTTAGTTTTGTTTTTTTTTTTTTTAAATGCCAATTCCGTTTCGATGCTGAATCTAAGAAGCCACAACTCGCTTAGTTAGCTTAAGGGCAGGCAGCCATGACTACACTTCCCACCTGGTAAGGACCACGCTGTCCTGTGCACTGGGTCTGAGCATCAGCTCTCTCTCCCCAGAACTGACCGCGATCTCAGCTGTGGCCTCGGCTCCAGGCAGCCCCTCTGCTGCTCCTCCACCCCCTTCATGACAGGGGAGCCTGCCAGGCCTCAGCTAGCCGTCCAACATCCAGGCTGCTTTTGTGAGAAGCGGCTGCCAACCTGGATACGGCCTCGGGGCCTCGCGGGCTGGGACGGTGAGGCACGCAGATGGATGTTAACATTTTCCCGTGTGTAGATATGTACAGCCAAAGGGTCATGTAAATGTTCTGCAAAAGTGGGTCTGTACAGAGTGAAAGCTATTTATTTTGTGCAGAGAAAAAATGTCTGGAGGGATGGGACCTTCAGGATTTATTCATATTTAAGATGTAGCTTTTTGTTGTTTCCGGCATTATGTATAAAGCGACGATTATTTTATGGACCAAGTTTTAATGTAACTGTTGCAGTGAAAGTGCAATATCTAACCCCCTGCTCCCAGCGGGAAACGCTCGGCCCGACAATCACAGCCCCAGCCAGGGGCCCCGTGGCCAGTGCCTCCTCCTGTCGGTCCCACCTCACCCCATCTCGCCTGTCGCCTCGGTGAGCAGCCATCCGGATGGAGGAGCACCTACAAGAGTCTCGGCCCGCCTGCAATAAAGGCCTGGAGGCTGCCAGCCCCAGGAGGCTGGGTGGGCAGTGAGCTTGGCCTCTCCCAGCGGGCCACTGCCCCACGGCTCCGAGCTCCCTGCCTGCCTACCCAGCCGCCAGCCACGCCAAGGACAACAGCAATAGTCCGGGCCTCTCCCAGCGGCCCTCAGCCATAGATGGTGAGGTGGGCAGCCCACCCTCCCCGTGGACGTCTCTCTTCTATATCCAGGTCGGCTTCCTGCCTCCCTTCAGATTCCTCTTGGCACATTATCCTCTTAAGGAAGCACCAGTTTTTCAGAAACTAAGAGAGGGAGGACAGAGTCCTTTAAAAATACCAAAAATGTTTACAGCATTGGGTGCTGAGCTGCAGGGCTCAGGCCCGACCAGTCATAACCAAAGGGTGAGGCAGGCCTTGCTGACTGCCACCCCACCCCAGGCCTGTTAGAGTAGAAGCCTTAGTCCCAGCCCCCCCACCCCCAGGACTGAGCCTCAGCCCACCACTCCCAGACCCCACCACCTGCCTTCTCTTTGATTTCTAAAGAGGGATTCCGCAGAGACCCCATGCCCCCTTCCCAGCTCGGTCTGAACCGCCTGCCTGCCCGCCTGCCACGTCGCAGCCTTCACGTCTCAACCTGTCTGTCTGTCTTGTCTGTCTGGGCCGCCTGTGAGCGGTGTTCTGACGTATCCCCGCCCACCCTTGCTGTCCCTGCTCCATCGGACCTGAGTGTGCTGTGTACTGTGTTGTCATCTGTTACACCGATTAAAGAAGCAGGAAGGCTTCCTTCTGGGTCTCAGTACTGCGCCGACCACCAGAGCATTGGGGGTGGGGGCTGGCTGGGGGGTGCAGCCTGCCCTTGGGAGTAAAGGCAGTCCTTCCCAGTACACAATGCCAGCTGTGCTCACGGTAATACCAACACACCCCCGTGGGCCTTATCTCTGCTGGGCTTCCTTCTAGCCCCTTCCTGGGCATGAACTCAGTCTGTCCTCACAGCAATCCAGTGACGGAGGTGGGTGCTGTCAGCCTCCACCACACAGAGGACACAGCCTGCGAGCTGGGCCAGGACTCCTCCCAGGCCAGCAGGACTCTCTTATCTGCACAGTTAACAGCAAGGGCAGCAGCCTCCCGCCAGGCCTGAGGAAATCAGCTTAAAAGCCGAGGGTTTGGGATTCAGTTGGGGTGGGGTGGGGCTCTGGTCCAGGCAGGCTGACCTGAGGGTGAGGACCGCAAGAGTGGCTGGTGTGTGCCCCCCACCAAAGCTTGCAGAGTCCTTATTTTTGCCCTGAAGTCAGGTTGCCTCCTTCCCTCCCCATAAGCACAAAAAGCAACAACACAGAGGATGTCTCCAACCAGGGAACATTTAATATCTGGGAAGGTGCGTTCTTTTGGGAGATGGAGGAGCTGACTCGGCCAGTTACCCCCGACCTCCACTCCCTGAATTGCAGAGGAAGCTGGGCCAGAGACTGGTCTGCAGGAGAAAGAACACCCAGCGGGCTCCCCGCTGCCCACCCTGAGGCCAGCCTTCAGGTCATGCCAACACTGTGTGTAGCAGGCCTTGGCCGGGGGCCAGAGGGGCCTCAGGGCAGGAGCCCTGCTCGCATCTGGAAGGCCAGGCCGTCCCCTCGGGTGGCTTGCTGGGGAAGAAAGCACACAGGAGGGGACAGGTCAGAAGAAGAGCTGGGGGTGCGCCTGGGTAAGGGGGCGACACCCACCTTATTGATCTCTCTGTGTCGCTCCTTGGTGACGATTTCCTCTAAGACCTCGCCATCTCCCTTAATGAGCCTGGGGATGGAGGTGGGCAGGCTGAGCCTCTTAACTGAGAGGCCAGAGCACCAGAACCAGAAGCACCTGGCAGAGGGGTGCCAGGCCCAGGCCCCACCACCACCCTGAGCAGGCTGCCACACCCTGCTGGCCACTCCCACTCCTCCCTCCTTACCTCCCTCCCTTTCCACAGAGATGAGGACAGAGGGTAGCTCTGCCACCAGACAGGCCAGCTGTGGCTCTTTGAAGGCCCTCCCTCAAGGCCTTTCCAGCCCCTGCAATTGCCTACTCCAGCCAATAGGGAGCAACGGCCTGAGAAGGCTCATCAACAAGGGACTTTTCCCCTGGACATCAGCCTGTTTCGAGCAGCAGCAGCCCCCATCCCTCCTCCTGAGAGTGCAGTCTGGGGCCAGCGCGCCTCACCTGGTGCGTCCTGTCTCCGGGTCCACCACCTTGCGGATGACGCTCTGCCGGGCATCCCACTCCTCCTTGGTCATGGGCTTCATGGCCTGGATGCGGGACTTCTGCTCGTCCGTCAGGACTGGAAGGGAAGATGGCAGGGAGGCGGTGGCAGGGCCTCAGGGAGGGGATCCTCCCTGCCCTGCACCCCGGGCAGCACAGTACCTGGGCCATCCTCTTCCTCCTTGGCTGCTCTGTGCCACTGGTCCAGCGAGGGCCCGGGCAGAGCCTCAGTCTGCTGCATTCTGGCCTTCTCCTTGCCTCTCTTCTTCAGCTTCTTCTTCCTTTTCTTCTTCTTCTTCTTCCTCTTCTTGTCTTTGTGCTTCCCCCGCTTCTTCCGGCCATCGCTGGAGGAAGAGGAGGAAGACGAAGAGGAAGAGGAGCTAGAAGAACTGGAAGAAGAGGAGGAGGAGCTGGATCGTGGTCTCCTCCGGGCCTTGTGCTTGCTTCTCTCTGTGATGCAGGGAGAAGGTGAGGCTGGAAGGCCAGGAGGGGAAGAAGTAAACCTTCGTCCCCTTGCTCTGGCCTGTAGCAGACTCAGGCTGACTACCTCCTGGCAGGGCTTCAGCACGCTGTGGAGAGGCACCTTCTCGACTCCGCAGTCACTGTCTGCCCAAGAGCAAGGTGGCCAGCACCCACATCTTAGGCCCTGCTACACCAAAACTATGATAAAGTTCTTGCTTCACTCCGTATTCAATGGATTGGCCCAGCCCCTGGATTCTGAGCGTCTTTCATTCCAGATAGCGAGGACACTCTTGTGTCCCTCTGAATAGTGCGCTCTGTGATTTTCCCAGTCAGTCTGGAGAAGCCCTCCCGACTGCCTGCAACGTCCTCCCTGAAGTACCCTCATCCCTTTCCCATTCCCTCTGGTCCTCACCCTCAGCCCCAGAGGAGGTGCTGCTGGCCTTGCGGCTTTGGGATCTCGAAGCCGAGCAGCTCCTCCGGACGTCCTTACTGCTCTTCTTCCTTTTCTTCTCCGACCCTCGCCCCCGGGAACGGCTGCGACTCCTAGAGCGCTTGCGGGAGCCGACGTGAGCCATAGCGCCGCGAGCTGCAGACACGAAGGCGCGCTTAAACCCGGGATCGATCACGGGGCCGGCCCGCAGACTGGGTTCCCAGGGAGGCTCTACTTTGGCCGAGTCAACCAGACTCGGCCTGGTCTTCTGGGGCCTGGCACCCGTCACTACCCGGGGCAGCGTTATTGAGGGAGAGTTGGAGGAACCGTATGATCCTCGCCCGCCCCCAAACCCGGTAACCCAAGTTCTCCGCGGACTACCGGCTCCACCGCTGCGGCCCCTTTAAGGGTCCTCCCCCGCGCGGACGCTTCACGGCTGCGCGCGCAGCTCAGGCGCCTTTAGGAACGGCTGCGCTCCTCGGCTGCCAGGTGCGTTCCTCTTCCCTTCCCATGTGCACCTACCCTCCACCCCGTGCCCTCCGCGGCCTGCCGCCTCAAAGAAGTCCCCGGGGCTATTCCGCTCCCTCTTCAACCGCCCATCCGGCGGGACCGCCACCCCTGCACCACGCCTTCGCGTGAGGAAGCAACGGCTGGGTGACTTCCGGCCCGGGCGGTGCACTGGGAGGCTGTCCGGCCGCGAAGCGAGGCGCTGCTGCCTTTAGTTCTGAAGCCCCATGTTCCGTCTGTGGGGCAGCCCAAGAAACCGAGTCTGGCGCGCTCACCTCCCAGAGAGGCGAGCTGGGGCTCCAGGCTTCCGCCTCTAGGGGGCGCTCCCGGACGAGAGACCTGCTCGCCAGCCTGGTGCCAGTCCCAGAGCTCACAGGCCCTTTGCGGCAGCTGTGCCCTCTCCCATCTCTATCCTATTCGGTCGGCGCGCAGCACCCCCAGTCCCTGTGAAGCCCAGGGGAAGAGGCGACTGTGGATTTTCTACGGACATGTCCACACCAGCAGGCCATGAGCTCCAGAACCTTGGTCTTTCCGATGTCTGCTTTCAGTAATACAGAGAGGTCACAAACTCAGACGTCCATAGAAACCAGGAAGATCATAGCAACATATGAGGGACCCCTGTGAGGGAGTGTACCACAGGCCTCGAGAGTGGGGGCAGCTGAGTCTGGTCTCCCTAGTTTCTGCAATGTGGACTGGGGCCGGGTATTTCCAGATCTTCCCACT
Organism: Bos indicus x Bos taurus; assembly: GCF_003369695.1. Lineage (NCBI taxonomy): Eukaryota > Metazoa > Chordata > Mammalia > Artiodactyla > Bovidae > Bos > Bos indicus x Bos taurus. The sequence continues at coordinate 20,257,308 of NC_040092.1, read as the reverse complement.
TTGCCAGGGGAGCCCAAACTCAAGATTTCAACATGGAAAACTCTCCCAAACATAGCATAGCTGCATGCCTCATCCAGTCTTGGGGCCACCGAGTTGCAAACTCTTTGATAGTAATGACAGCAGCAAACCCAGAGGACTGTTGTAAATTGCTTTATAAATGGGGAGTCATTTGATCCTCAAAACAGCTCTAGGACATAGGTACTTTCCAGGAAAAAAAGACTAAGGCAGAGAGAGGCAGGTGGCTTACCCACAGTCACAACTGGAAGTGGCTGAATCAGAATTTGAATCCAGGCAGTCTGGCTCCAAGTCCCTGCTTTTAATCCTTCTGCAGCAACCCCTCCATACCATCCAGAAGATGGAGGTGACCCACCCTCCATCTTTGTTGGTGACCCACCCAAATCCCCTTAGAAGACAGGTGCTCTCGACCTTAGTCATGGTGTCTGCTGCTGACACCCCACACCTGGACTCTGCTCTGGAAGATTCCCTTGGCCACTGGGAGCCACGCTGCCCTGGAGGTGGATGTTGGGGAAGTTACTCACCCGCTCCATACCCTGAAACACCCCATAGCCAATAACTGCTGTTGAGGGCAAACTGTGCTACAGTTCATGCTCCAGAGAGCCCCATGGGATGGGGCTGAAGCTGGATGCTGTGTCAAACCATCCTGGTCCAGCTCCTTCCTGCCCTGTCCTGCTCCTCCCTGGAGCGCTCCCTCCTTAAACCACTTGCACAGGAATTCCAGTCTCAGGCTGTGGTCTACAAGCCCAACCTAAGCCAGCCTGTCTGCTGCAAGAATGACCCAGAAGCCTGTGTTGTCCTCTCGAAGCAAAAAGTGCTGAGGGCTGCAGGGCGTTTATTTCCGTCCTTGCCCGCCACCCTGGCCCTGGCCAAGCTCAAGTTAGGGCACACACATCCACCGTGGCGGGCTCCTCGCGGGTGAAGCCATCACCGAAGCCCTCGTCGTCCACCAGGTCAGGCTTGCGGCAGCACATGGGGCAGAGGCGGTTGCGCACGGCCGAGGCCCGGAGCCAGACGACCAAGTTCCAGCGCTCACCAGTGCCCAGGGGCCGGGCCCCATGCAGCTGGCCCCCCCGGTGCAGGAGGCCCTGGCCCACCACGTGCTCCACCTCCAAGGGCTTGGCCAGGGTTGAAGGCACCTGTGGACAGTGGGGCTCAGGCCTGGGTACTCACGGTGGCTCCGGCCCAGCCCCACGGGTTAAACACACTAACCTGGAAGAGATCCCCGAAATAGAGGGCACCCCCTGTGAAGGCCTTGCCCAGGGATACATTGAGGGTGAGCTCGGCGTTATCGTAGTGGCAGCCCAGCTCGCGGTCCTGGCCAGGCGCGTATTTGACCACAAAGGCCCGGTGGCTGTCCAGCCAGCCCCCACCACAGTCTGGATATAGCAGGGCCATCAGCGGCTGGAGGAAGCGCTCCCGCAGTGGTGTTACCAGTGGTTCATCCAGGCCTAGCTCATGTAGCAACACCTGTGGGTGGGGGAGCCCAGAATTAGCAGGGAACCTGGTAGGGCCTGTCCCTGAGTCCCTGGGGGAGTCCCTCACTAAGGACAGTGCTGAGTGCTATGCAGACATCATCAACCTGCTTAGCTTCATAATAATACTGCCTGATTTCATCTTACAGATGGTGAGACCAAGGCTCAGAGGAGGTCTGTGCTGGGAACACGTCTCCCCAGACAGATGTCCCTGCCTCCTTGTGCCGGCCGGGTGGAACCTCACCCACCCCATAGTTGTTCATGGTGTTGGGTCTTCCCTTGGGCATGTCTGACTGCTCGAAGTGCTCCAGCTCCTCCAGCAGGGCCTGGCAGAAGGGCGCTGTGAACACTGGCAGCCGGTAAATTCGCTTCTCCTCTGCAGAGGGAGAGGGAGGGAAGTTTGGTTAGCCAGGAGCTAACCTTTTCACTTCCCGCAGCCTCAGTCTCCTCATCTGTAGAATGGGGATGACATGAGTACTCACCTTGTGATGATTAAATGGGCTCTTGTGATGGTCAAATGACATAATGTGTGTGGCAAGGGTGCCCTATTCTTGGACCCCCCCCCACCACTCATCCCTAGATCCTCACCCTGCCCTGAGGTCTGACCCCCAAATTCAGATGTGCCTCCTGGCTGGTCACCCCTCCCCCCCAGCTCCAGGTCCTGGCAGGTTCGGGAGACTTCACTCTTGCCCCCTCCTTCAGGTCTCAGGATGGGAACTGTTCCCCATTCCCACCGCCACTGCTAACCCTGGGGCAGGTCTCTCACCATCCCTTGCTGACCCCTGAGCCCACACTTGTCTCAACCATCCCCTCATTAACATCTTTAGTCACCCCAGTTTGAGGATGCCGGCTGGCTCGTGCCTGGTGCACAGCACTGAATTACTGATCACTGTGGTGGATGCGTGTGCAAGTGAGTGAATACGATGCCCTCCTCCTGATAGTTCCATCCTACCCCTCTTCTCACTCCTGCTGGGTTGACTTTTAGAGGCAGATATGGTGGGTGAAGGGACCCCAGTCTGCCACCCCCAGTCCTGCCAAGTGGCAGGCCAAGACCTCACCTGACACTGTCTCCAGCCGCTGGAGAAGGCCCTTAAGGTCTGCGCCTGAAGATGCGCTGTATTCAGCTGCAGCCAGAAATTCAGGGGCCAAAGCGGCCTCCTAGGGGCAGAACACACCAGCCATGGGGCAGACAGCCCCCAGGCCCGGATGCCTCCACCTCCTTCCAGTAACCTGCCCCCTGCCAGGTACCTGCAGCAAGTTGTAGACCTCTGGCCGTGCTGGGCGGTAGGAGCTGGCAATGAGGGCTTTCCTGGCAGCCGACTCCGGCCCCAGCCGCCGCCGCCGCTCTACCTCCTGCTCCAGCTGGGGTGACACAGGGCCTGGTTACCAGAATGGGGCCTCCCATCCCTCCCAAGGGGAAGCCCAGTCTTCCTATGTTCCTGACTCTGCCAGGGTAAATGGCAGGTGTTAAACTGTTAGCTGACGGGGATTCCTTCCAGAAGGGGGCCCATCCCACTGAGGGCTGCACCAGCTTGGCTGGATTGAGACCCATCGCTGCACCTTCACCAGCTGGGCCCAACCAAGGAGGGGAAACAGAGTCCTGGTTAAGTCTTGTGTTCCAGAGGCTGCAGATGGCTGTCTTATGAAGCTTCTCGACACTTAACACCACCCCGCCATGGGAGACAAGCAGCAGTGGCAGAAGTGGTGTCGGGGGGAGAATGAAGAATCAGGAGCCAGGTGGCACCTGGTGTGAAACCTTGAGTAGGTGACTCCTCCCCTTGAGTGCAAGTTTCTCATCTCAAAAGGGCACAAAGCAGACAACTTGGCGTTTTCCCTGCTTTCTCTTTTCCAGGTGCCGGCACCCAGGTGCTGTGGTAAGTGGGGACAGGAGGAAGTAAGGGGAGGTCAAAGGAGCCCTTCTGGGATCTGACAATGGCACACCAGAGGCCGGGAGACCCCTCAAGCTGCTGACACAAATCTAAATAGAAAGGGCCGGGCTGGGTGCAGAGCGGGCGGTGAAGGGTGGGGAGTGTTACCTCTCCCAACAGCTGCTGGAAGTCTTTAGGGCTGACACAGCCTCGGCTGCGCAGGATCTGAGAGCAGAAAAACCAGTAAGTGTGATAGTGTGACCTGGGGCAAGTCTCTTAAGGTCTCTGAGCCTCAGCTTCTCCACCTTGAAATGAAGATGATCCGATCACAGGATCATCGAAAAAATGAAATGTGATAAGCACGTTAAGCACACAGCAGCGGCTCTTGTTAATAACAGAGAGTACTCAGCCAGGCCCTGCCCTGAGCACTTTACATGTAGTTCATTCATTGATTCCTAACGACAGTCGCACTAAAGCGATACCACGATCGCCATCTGAGGTGGAAAATACGGGAGGCAGCTAGAGGTTAAGTCAATCTTCTCGTCCGATCTGAGTGCGCCAAAGGCAAAGTAAACGACCCCGGGGACTGAGATCCCGCCTCCACCACCGCTCCCCGCTCGTTTTCCCGCAGAGCCAATAGAGGCCACTCACGGGCTCGTAGTCCTGGCGCAGCTGCTGTTCGCTCCGGAAGCGCACGTGCAGCCCGTAGCGCGCCACGTACAAGTTCTCTGAGCAAAAGCAAGCGCAGCGGCAGAAGCGCCGGGGAGCCGCTGCGGTCCCCATGGTAAGAAGTGTTGCATTGCCCCACCGGCTACCGTAGGGACACTTCCGGGTACGCCCCCAGCCGGGCAGGGGCGCGGTTTGGAACCAGCGGCCAAGGGTTCGTTCTAAATTCCCAAATTCAGAAAAGAACGAAGACTCCGCCCCAGAAAACGGTCTGCGGTGCAGAAAGATACTCCCAGGCAGGAATGAGACTGGCAGCGTCGGCTAAGAGCACGCCAGCCTGATGGGCCGCTGCTTCACATTTTCTCCATCTGCGAGGCGGGGATTAATCATCCCTCTTTACAGATAGGTGAACTTGAGTCACACCCTCACAGGACTTGGAGAAGTAGGAACTCGGAATTCCAAGACCTTCGGCTTAAACGCGCTGCCTCCTTTTTCTGCTAGGAGCTTTTAGCGGACCAGCTGAAGTCACGAGGACAGTTGGAGCCTTGGGGTCCGATTTTGTTCCAATTGCGCTCCAGTTTTGTGCGTCTGAGCTTGCGTTTAGCATTCATCCCGGTCCCTGTCCGGCGCTCCCGATGCCTACGCCCCTATCTCTTAGGATTCGCATCGGATTGCCCCAGAGAGTGTCTCCACGAGAGGGCTCCGTCCAGCGAGACTTCCGGTGGCTCTCGTCACGGATTCAGGTGTGAGGGGGGGAAATAGGATGTGGTCCGTCGTGGCCACACCCCGCACAACCAGGTTCAAGTTCTGCACAGCCAAGTGTGAGATGAGTATGTTTCTGTTTGATAGAGCGTGCCCCGCAGCATCGCGGAGACCCAATCACAGTACACGCAACTCTCTTCAGTTTACTCCAGTTCAGTCGCTCAGTCCTGTCTGACTCTTTGCGACCCCATGGACTGCAGCACGCCAGGTTTCCCTGTCCATCACCAACTCCTGGAGCTTGTTCAAACTCATGTCCATCCAGTCAGTGATGCCATCCAACCATCTCATCCTCTGTCCTCCCCTTCTCCTCCCGCCTTCAATCTTTCCCAGCATCAAGGTCTTTTCCAGTGAGTCAGTTCCTCGCATCAGGTGGCCCAAATATTGGAGTTTCAGCTTCAGCATCAGTCCTTCAGGACTGATTTCCTTTAGGATTGACTGGTTTGATCTCCTTGCTGTCCAAGGGACTGTCAAGAGTCTACTCCAACACCACAGTTCAAAAGCATCAATTCTAAGGTGCTCAAGCTTTCTTTATAGTCCAATTCTCACATCCATATGTGACTGCTGGAAAAACCATAGCTTTAACTAGATGGACCTTTGTTGGCAAAGTAATGTCTCTGCTTTTTAATGTGCTGTCTAGGTTGGTCATAGCTTTTCTTCCAAGGAGGAAGCGTCTTCTAATTTCATGGCTATCCTCACCATCTGCAGTGATTTTGGAGCCCCCCAAAAATAAACTCTCTCACTGTTGCCATTGTTTCCCCATCTATTTGCCATGAAGTGATGGGACTAGATGCCATGATCTTAGTTTTCTGAAAGTTGAGTTTTAAGCCAAGATTTTCACTCTCATCTTTCATCAAGAGGCTTTTTAGTTCTTCACTTTCTGCCGTAAGGGTGGTGTCATCTGCATATCTGAGGTTATTGATATTTCTCCTGGCAGTCTTGATTCTAGCTTGTGCTTCATCCAGCACGGAATTTTGCATGATAACTCTGTCTTGGGAACCCCATTATAATCCACCATGCACCCCCAAAGTCCCAATCTGCAAAGCCCTGAGAAGAAGCTGGGCTGGCAGTCATGTTGCCAAGCTGGCAGAACGAAGGTGCACACCTGGTGAGGAAGTCTTGACCTGTAGAACTTCTTCCTGCACTAGAGTTCCCTGCATGGTTCAGCATGAAGCTGGGGTGGAGGTGGGGAGGAAGACTCTGGGGCTTTAATACCCCCCAGATAAACAGTGACTATGGATGACAACTGTTGGCTGAGCCCCACCTCGACTGGACCTGAGCTAACACGTCTACTACCAGTCACCTTAACTCCTTTCATCCCTACAGCAAACCTTCGAGCTGGGTACTGTTATATCACCATGTTACAGAGGGGCAAGGGGCTTCCCTGGTGGCTCACATAGTGAAGAATCCACCTGCAATTCAGGAGACCCAGGTTCGATCCCTGGGTCAGGAATATGCCCTGGAGAAGGGAATGGCTGGCCAGCCCAGTATTCTTGCCTGGAGAATCCCATGAACAGAGGAGCCTGGTGGGGTCACAGAGAGTCAAACAGGACTGAGCAACTAAACACACACGCACACATGGGGAAACTGAGGTCCAGAGAGGTGCAGTGACCTGCCCCATGTCATTCCCGAGTAAGGGACATATACATACGGGGATTGAACCCAGCAGTCTTCCCTTTGAGTTCCCTGTTCACCACAGTATGAACATTTTGACCACACTGTGTAGCTTGTGGCATCTCAGTTCCTGACCAGGGATCGAGCCCACACTCCTGCAGTGGAAGCGTGGAGACCCAACACCGGGACTGCCAGGGAAGTCCTTTGTTGGCATTTTCTTGATGACTCTGCTCTCCTTTCCTCTTGTGTACACACAGGTTCACACAGTCACACTCACATCCACAGTGACACACACTCTTGCACACACTCAAACACAGCCTTACATGCTAACACACATTCACACAAAATCACACCTGTGTACACACCCTCACACATATCACCAACACTCCCTCCTTTATATGCATGCAACATTCCACATTACAGTCACAATCGCACACTTGTATTAATAAACCCGGTAAACCCAAAGGCCCTGCAGTGGGCTGAGCTTGGAGTGGGCTACAAGGACAGCAAAAAGCCTACAAGAGGGTGAGTCATAGAGAAGAGGGCCAGGGTTGTATTTGGGACCAAATCTTTGGGCCACTGGTACCATTTTGGATTTTATTCTGTGTACAAAGGGAAGCTGTTTAGTCCTCACAACAAGGTAGGAACTTGAGGTAGGAGCTATCGCCATCTGACAGATGTGGAAAATGAGGTTCAGAGAGGTTAAGTGACCCATGCGAGGTCACACAGCTCATATGTGGGGCAGTCTGGAAGGAACCCAAGTCTGAGCCTGCTGGGTTCCTTCTTGGGCATGAAAACCAGGTCTTTGCACCTCAGACATTCTGGGGCCCAGACCTGGGACTCCCGAAGCTACCAGGCTTCCCCAGGGAGCAGAATGACTGTCAGGGACCTGCTTGCCCCTCAAGGACCCCACTCCCCAGCCCAGAGCTGTGGGGCCTGAGCAGGTGATTCAAGTTTTATAGCCATCTTGATTGCCCAGCGATAGTGAAGGGCCCTGCTCTCCAGGAGAGGATCTATTTCCCCAGGTCTTCATTCATTCCCCTTCTTAGCACCTTACTGTCCCCCTCCCGCCTCCCCAGGCCCAGGGCAGACCAGCTGCCCAGGCAGCCACCACACAGGCCTGCATGTACAGCCCCCAACCCCGGCTAGCTCACTTGTTAGGGTGCTCCTTTTTTGGCTGTTTTTGCAAGATGAGTGTGTTCTGCTTCTCAGTTGAGACTGGCCCTCCCCCTGCCCCACCTCTGCCCCAACCTGGGCTCCGTCACCAGAGGGAACCACAGCCAGAATAATAACAGTAAGCACCGAATCACTATGCTCACAGCCAGCACTCACTTGGACTTCTGTTGACCTTGTGAGATATTATTATACTTAATTTTGTTGTTGTTTAGTCGCTCAGTCATGTCCAACTCTTTTGCGACCCTGTGAACTGTAACCCCCCAGACTCCTCTGTCCTTGGGATTTCCAGGCAAGAACACTGAAGTGAGTTACTATTTCCTTCTGCAGGGGATCTTCCTGACCCAGAGATTGAGCCCATGTCTCCTGCATTGGCAGGTGGATTCTTTACCACTGACCCACCAGGGAAGCCCCTATCCTCATTTTACAGATGAGGAAACAGAGGCTCGGAGAAGGCAATGGCACCCCACTCCAGTACTCTTGCCTGGAAAATCCCATGGATGGAGGAGCCTGGTAGGCTGCAGTCCATGGGGTCACGAAGAGTCGGACATGACTGAGCGACTTCACTTTCACTTTCCACTTTCCTGCATTGGAGAAGGAAATGGCAACCCACTCCAGTGTTCTTGCCTGGAGAATCCCAGGGATGGGGGAGCCTGGTGGGCTGCGGTCTATGGGGTCGCACAGAGTCGGACACGACTGAAGCGACTTAGCAGCGGCAGCAGCAGGGACATAAACCTAGTGGATGCAGAAGCAGAATTGGAACATCCAACTGGGGAATTCTCTGGTGGTCTAGTGGTTGGGACTCTGCACTCTCACAGGGTTCAATCCCTGGTCGGGGAACTAAAATGCCACAAGCCTTGCAGCACAGTCGAAAAAAGGAGAACACCCATCCTTTGGATTCCAGAGTGATGTGTGTGTGCATGTATGTATGTGTATATATGTATGTTGTATGCATGTATATATGTCTATACATATTCACTTGAACTGACAGCACACATGTACAAAAGGACACAAATCATAAGTGTCCAGTTTGGTGAATTTTCATAAACTAGACACACCCACATAACCAGCACCCAGATCCAAAAACAGAACATCCCAGCCCCCCCATCACCACATGTCCCCCATCAATGACTGGCCATCCCAATGGTAGTCACTACTCTAACTTCTAAGAGCAAAGATCAGTTTTGCCTGTTCTTGAATTCAATACAGATAAAATAATGTAGTATGTGCTGTTTTGTATACCGCTTCTTTTGCTTGGCATTATTTTAAGTGTAGTTTATTTACAGTTTTGTGTTAGCTTGCTTCTGATGTACAGAAAAGTGATTCAGTTATAAATATATGCATATTCTTTTTCATAATTCTTTCCCACTATAGTTTATTTTAGGATGTTGAATTCAGTTCCCTGTGCTATACAATAGGATCTTGTTGATCTGTTTTTTATATAGTAGTTTATATCTGCTAATCCCAAACTCCTAATTTATCTCTCCCCCACCCCCAACATTATGATCTTGAGATTCATCAGTGTTGTATGTAGCAGCGGCTTATGTTTTTTTGTGGCTGCATAATATTCCACCAGGTGCCCTCCTCCACCATTCATTATATCTCCTACAGCTGATGGGCATTTGCATGGTTTCCAGTTTGAGGATGTCACGGATGAAGCTATAATGAACAGTTTTTACTGTGGTTAAAATATACATAATGTAAAATTGGCTTCTTAACCATTTTTTAATACACTTTATTTCTTCAGAGCAGTTTTAGGTTCACAGCAAAATAGAGTGGAAAGTATAGAGATTTATCATGTGTTCCCTGCTGCCTCCCACACAGAGCCTCCCCTGACCATCAACATCCCACACCGGGTGGTAGATTTGTTACAATCGATTGTCACATTGGCATGTCATTACCACCCAAAGTACTTCATTTACATTAGAGTTCACTCTTGGAGTTGCATATTCTATGGTTTTTGACAATGTATATGGTCACATATCTACTATTATGGTGTCATATGGAATAGTTTCAATGCCCTAAAAATCCGCTATGCTCTGCCCATTCATTCATCCCCTCTTCCTTTCTTTTTTTAAATTACTATTATTTAAAATTTTTAATTTATTTTTTTTGGCTGCACTAGGTCTTTGTTTATTTCTTTCCTTTTCTCCTTTGCTTTTCGCTTCCCTTCTTTTCACAGCTATTTGTAAGGCCTCCCCAGACAGCCATTTTGCTTTTTTGCATTTCTTTTCCATGGGGATGGTCTTGATCCCTGTCTCCTGTACAATGTCACAAACCTCATTCCATAGTTCATCAGGCACTCTATCTATCAGATGTAGGCCCTTAAATCTATTTCTCACTTCTACTGTATAATCATAAGGGATTTGATTTAGGTCATACCTGAATGGTCTAGTGGTTTTCCCTACTTTCTTCAATTTAAGTCTGAATTTGGTAATAAGGAGTTCATGATCTGAGCCACAGTCAGCTCCCGGTCTTGTTTTTGTTGACTGTATAGAGCTTCTCCATCTTTGGCTGCAAAGAACATAATCAATCTGATTTTGGTGTTGACCATCTGGTGATGTCCATGTGTAGAGTCTTCTCTTGTGTTGTTGGAAGAGGGTGTTTGCTATGACCAGTGCATTTTCTTGGCAAAACTCTATTAGTCTTTGCCTGCTTCATTCCGTATTCCAAGGCCAAATTTGCCTGTTCCTCCAGGTGTTTCTTGACTTCCTACTTTTGCATTCCAGTCCCCTATAATGAAAAGGACATCTTTTTTGGGTGTTAGTTCTAAAAGGTCTTGTAGGTCTTCATAGAACCGTTCAACTTCAGCTTCTTCAGCATTGCTGGTTGGGGCATAGACTTGGATTACTGTGATATTGAATGGTTTGCCTTGGAAACGAACAGAGATCATTCTGTCATTTTTAAGATTGCATCCAAGTACTGCATTACAGACTCTTTTGTTGACCAAGATGGCTACTCCATTTCTTCTGAGGGATTCCTGTCCGCAGTAGTAGATATAATGGTCATCTGAGTTAAATTCACCCATTCCAGTCCATTTGAGTTCGCTGATTCCTAGAATGTTGACATTCACTCTTGCCATCTCTTGTTTGATCACTTCCAATTTGCCTTGATTCATGGACCTGACATTCCAGGTTCCTATGCAATATTGCTCTTTACAGCATCGGACCTTGCTTCTATCACCAGTCACATCCACAGCTGAGAATTCTTTTTGCTTTGGCTCCATCCCCTCATTCTTTCTGGAGTTATTTCTCCACTGATCTCCAGTAGCATATTGGGCACCTACTGACCTGGGGAGTTCCTCTTTCAGTATCCTATCATTTTGCCTTTTCGTACTGTTCATGGGGTTCTCAAGGCAAGAATACTGAAGTGGTTTGCCATTCTCTTCTCCAGTGGACCACATTCTGTCAGATCTCTCCACCATGACCCACCCATCTTGGGTTGCCCACAGGCATGGCTTAGTTTCACTGAGTTAGACAAGGCTGTGGTCCTAGTGTGATTAGATTGACTAGTTTCCTGTGAGTATGGTTTCAGTGTGTCTGCCTTCTGATGCCCTCTTGCAACACCTACCATCTTACTTGGGTTTCTCTTACCTTGGGCGTGGGGTAGTTCTTCACAGCTGCTCCAGCAAAGCGCAGCCACTGCTCCTTACCTTGGACGAGGGGTATTTCCTCACCACCGCCCTTCCTGGCCTTCAATAGCTCCTCTAGGCCCTCCTGCGCCTGCCCAGCCACTGCTCCTTGGACGTGGGGTTTGATATAAGCATCTGAATGCAGAGTTCCTAAGAATAGCAAGAAGAGATAAGAAAGCCTTCCTCAGCGATCATTGCAAAGAAATAGAGGAAAACAACAGAATGGGAAAGACTAGAGATCTCTTCAAGAAAATTAGAGATACCAAGGGAACATTTCATGCAAAGATGGGCTCGATAAAGGACAGAAATGGTATGGACCTAACAGAAGCAGAAGATATTAAGAAGAGGTGGCAAGAATACACAGAAGAACTGTACAAAAAAGATCTTCACAACCCAGATAATCACGATGGTGTGATCACTGACCTAGAGCCAGACATCCTGGAATGCGAAATCAAGTGGGCCTTAGAAAGCATCACTACGAACAAAGCTAGTGGAGGTGATGGAATTCCAGTGGAGCTATTTCAAATCCTGAAAGATGATGCTGTGAAAGTGCTGCACTCAATATGCCAGCAAATTTGGAAAACTCAGCAGTGGCCACAGAAGAAAAGGTCAGTTTTCATTCCAATCCCAAAGAAAGGCAATGCCAAAGAATGCTCAAACTACCGCACAATTGCACTCATCTCACATGCTAGTAAAGTAATGCTCAAAATTCTCCAAGCCAGGCTTCAGAAATACGTGAACCATGAACTTCCTGATGTTCAAGCTGGTTTTAGAAAAGGCAGAGGAACCAGAGATCAAATTGCCAACATCCGCTGGATCATCGAAAAAGGAAGAGAGTTCCAGAAAAACATCTATTTCTGCTTTATTGACTAAGCCAAAGCCTTTGACTGTGTGGATCACAATAAACTGTGGAAAATTCTGAAAGACATGGGAATACCAGACCACCTGACCTGCCTCTTGAGAAATCTGTATGCAGGTCAGGAAGCAACAGTTAGAACTGGACATGGAACAACAGACTGGTTCCAAATAGGAAAAGGAGTATGTCAAGGCTGTATATTGTCACCCTGCTTATTTAACTTCTATGCAAAGTACATCATGAGAAACGCTGGGCTGGAAGAAGCACAAGCCGGAATCAAGATTTCCGGGAGAAATATCAATCACCTCAGATATGCAGATAACACCACCCTTATGGCAGAAAGTGAAGAGGAACTAAAAAGCCTCTTGATGAAGGTGAAAGAGGAGAGTGAAAAAGTTGGCTTAAAGCTCAACATTCAGAAAACGAAGATCATGGCATCTGGTCCCATCACTTCATGGGAAATAGATGGAGAAACAGTGGAAACAGCATCAGACTTTATTTTTTGGGGCTCCAAAATCACTGCAGATGGTGATTGCAGCCATGAAATTAAAAGACGCTTACTCCTTGGAAGGAAAGTTATGACCAACCTAGGTAGCATATTGAAAAGCAGAGACATTACTTTGCCAACAAAGGTCCATCTAGTCAAGGCTATGGTTTTTCCAGGGGTCATGTATGAATGTGAGAGTTAGACTGTGAAGAAGGCTGAGTGCCAAAGAATTGATGCTTTTGAAATGTGGTGTTGGAGAAGACTCTTGAGAGTCCCTTGGACTGCAAGGAGATCCAACCAGGCCATTCTGAAGGAGATCAGCCCTGGGATTTCTTTGGAAGGAATGATGCTAAAGCTGAAACTCCAGTACTTTGGCCACCTCATGCGAAGAGTTGACTCATTGGAAAAGACCCTGATGCTGGGAAGGATTGGGGACAGGAGGAGAAGGGGATGACAGAGGATGAGATGGATGGATGGCATCGCTGACTCGATGGACGTGAGTCTGAGTGAATTCCAGGAGTTGGTGATGGACAGGGAGGCCTGGTGTGCTGCGATTCATGGGGTCGCCCAGAGTTGGCCACAACTGAGCGACTGAACTGAACTGAGGTCTTTGTTGCTGTTTGGGCTTTTTCTAGTTGTGGCGAGCAGGGGCTACTCTGTGTTGCAGCAGGCTTCTCATGGCGGCAGCCTCTCCTGTTGTAGAGCACAGGCTCTCGGGCTTCAGTGGTGGCAGCACAGAGGTCCTAGAGCAAGCTCGAAAGCCTCAGTAGTGGTGGTGCACTTGTTTAGTTGTTCTCGAAGCATGTGGAATCTTCCTGGACCAGGGATCCAAGCCGTGTCCCCTGCACTGGCAGGCAGATTCTAATCTACTATGCCACCAGGGAAGTCTTCCCCATCCTCTCTTGACCCCTGGCAAACACTGTTCCTTTTACTGTCTCCATAGGTTTTGTTTTGGGTTTTTTTGGCTTCACCACAAGGCATGCAGGATCGCAGTTCCCCACCAGGGATCAAACCCGTGCCCCCTACAGTGGAAGTGCGGAACTGTAACTAGACTGCTAGGGAAGTTCCTCCATAGTTTATCTTTTCCAGGATATGCTATAGTTGAAATCATCCAGTATTTAGTCTTTTCAGATTGGCTTGTCTCCCTTGTGTGCATGAGTGCTAAATCGCTTCAGTCATATCTGATTCCTTGCAACCCCTTGGATTGAATCTCACCAGGCTCCCCTGTCCATGGGATTCTCCAGACAAGAATACTGGAGTGGGTTGCCATGCCTTCCTCCAGAGGATCTTCCAGACCCAGGGATCAAACCGGCATCACTTATGTCTCCTGCATTGGCAGGCAGCTCTTTACCACTAGCACCACCTGGGAAACCCTGTCTCCCTTAGTAATATGCATTTATGTTTCTTCCCTCTTTTCATGGCTTGATAATTTATATTTTTTAGCATAGAGTACAATTCCATTGTCTGGATTATCATTCTAGCCATTCACCTCCTGAAGGACATCTTGGTGGCTTCCAAGTTTTGGCAATTATGAATAAAGATGCCCTAAACATCTGTGTGCAGGTTTCTGTGTGGACATAGGTTTTCAACTCGTTTGGGGAGTGTGATTGCGGGATCATATGGTAGGAGTATGTTTGATTTTGCAAGAAGCCACCAGACTCTCTTCCAAAGTACCTGTGCCATTTTGCGTCCCCCCAGCAATGAAAGAGAGTTCCTGTCGTCCGCGTCTTCATCAGCATTCGGTGCTGTCAGTGCTTTGGATTTGGGCCATTCTATTAGGTATGTAGTGGTACCTTGTTGTTTCAATTTGCAATTTTCTAATGAAAATTACATTGACTGTCTTGCCATATGTTTATTTTCCATCCGTATTTTTCATTTGGTGAAATGTCTGTTCAGGTCTCTTCCCTGTTTTTCAGATTATTTGTTTTCTTATTGTTGAATTTGAAGAGATCTTTGTATGTTTTAGATAACAATCTTTATCAGATATAGATATATAAAAAACAAGTATTTTCTCCCAGTATGTGGCTTTTCTTCTCATTCCTTGAACAATATCTTTTGCAGAGTGGAAGTTTTAATTTTTTTTTTAATTTGACTATGCAGGCTCTTAGTTCCCACACGTGGGATCTAGTCCAGACCAAGGATTGAACCCCAGGCCCCCTGCATTGGGAGCGTGAAGTCTTAGCCACTGGACCAGCAGGGAAGTTCCAGAATTTTTTTAATTTTAATGAAGTCTAGCTTATCAGTTCTTTCTTTCATGGATCATGCCTTTGATGTTATATCTAAAAAAATCATCTCCATCCCCAAGGAAATAGAGATTTTCTCCTACATTATCTTCTAGGAGTTTGATAGTTTTGTGTTTTGCATTTAGATCTGTGAGCCATTTTGAGTTAACTTTTGTGAAAGATATAAGATTTGTGACAAGATTTTTTTTTTTTTTTTTTTTGCACATGGGTGTCCAGTTGTTTCAGCACCGTTTGCTGAAAAGACTGTCTTTGTTCCACTGTGTTGCCTTTCCTCCTTTGTGGGAGATCAGTTGACTATATTTATATGGGTCTATTTCTGGGCTCCCTGCACTGTCCCATTGATCCATTTGTCTTTTGTCAACAACGCACTGTCCTGATTATGGCAGCTTTAGAGTAAGTCCTGAAGTCAGGTAGTGTCAGCACAATGACTTTGTTTTGCTCCTTCAGTATGATGTTGGCTATTCTCACACAGCAAAAATGAGACAGCCTGGATCTGGTCCCAGCTCTGAGTCACTCTAGCTTTTGGATAATCCATCCAGGAGCTTCTCTTCCGGAACAATTATATATTTGCTTTTGTTTTGGCACAAACAGTATCATACTTCGGCTTGATTCTATCCCTTGTTTTTACTCAGCACATTCAGGAGGTCATTTCATACCTTTCTGTAACTTTTGTGTGTAGACTGACACATAGTTGTTTTTTTTCCCCCTGCTACAGGGTATTCTGTTGAGCATGCTCTGTAATTATTTGGCGAGTTCCCACCAGACTTTTGCTCCTCCAGTAACTATCTGCAAACTAGTATCTTCCGCTCCCTCCACAAGTCTATCTATAGAAGAACTTCCTACTGGGTCAAAAAAAAGAAGTGCATTTACAATTCTGCACTTGGCCAGATCCCCTTGAAAGAAGCTGTCCCGTGTGAGGAGCAGAGGCTGTTTTAAATTCAGGGAGTGTTTTCAATCTCTGACTGAAGGCTGAATAGAGACAGGGGCTTATCTTGTCCCCACCCCCCAACCCCTCTGGGCTTGACCTACTCTCCTGCCGATGAATGGATCCCTCTTCTGTTCCTCAAATGCCAGGTGAGTTCCCACCTCAGAGCCTTTCCACTGGCAGTTCCTCTCACCTGGAATACATCCCCTCCCGATCTTTCCATGGCTCCCTCTTTCTCCCCTTTCACCTTCCTCAGGAAGCCCTTCGGGTTTTATTTACTTTACAGGAAATAAGTAATAACCTGGCACTACCTGAGATTATCTTACCGTATTTACTTGTTGATTTCCGCACCCCACAAAGAATGGGAGTTTTCTCTTTTTTCACACCCAGCATCGAGCACCTAGACCCCAGCGATCACAGAGGACATGTAGGTTCCCTCCTCTCTCCCACTTCCCACCACCCTGGCTCTATTTTTCTCCATGAAATGTATTCCCTTCCAACAAGTATAATTTACCTATTCATTATGGGTAGCGCCTGGCTCGCTCACTAGAGTTATCAGCCCCAGAAGGGCAAGGATCTTGTTTTGTTCTCCGCAGCATCTCTTAACACTGACAAGAGGGCACAGCACATAGTGCCTTTCACCAAATATCGGTTGAATGAATGAGGATCGTAACCTCCATCCTCCAGGGCTGGCAAGGTTGTCCCTCTGGAACAAAAGGCAGATTAAAGAGCAGGCCCCCCGCAGCAGGTGTGGCCATTTCCTCCCGCTCAGAATGGGCCCCAAGCCTCTAAGGGCTGGCTGGAGCCCCCCAGAAGGTCCTTGGCCTTGCGGATGGGGGCGGGACTCGCCGCTGGTGGGGGCGGGGCTTGCCGCAGGTGGGCGGGCGGGTAGTCCTGACCACGCCCCCCAGAGGCCCCGCCCGGTGGGAGGCCCCTCCCCGCCCATCAGCGGGCCAGGGTGCCCGCCCTGCCGGGTTCGCTCCGACCTTGCTGCTGCGCAGCCCGGGGCGGGAGGCCCGGAGGAGCGGCGGGAGGAGGGAGGAGCGGCGGGAGGAGGGAGGGGCGGAGCGAGCGCAGCGCCGGGCGCAGTCTCCAATGAGCCGCGCGGAACCGGCGCCCCTGAGGACCCCAGCCCGCTGCTCCCCCTCCCCACGGCCCACCTGGTGCCAGGTAAGATAACAGGTAAGAGTGTAGCGCCCGGGACCCCCGACCCAGATCTTTCTCAGGTCGAGGTGCTATGCCTGCACAGGCTGGGGGCCACTTGGCTCTCCCTGCCCCGGGGGTGGAGTAAAGGCATCTCGGTAGAAAGTGGGAGCCTCCTGGGAGCCTTCCTGGCCCCTGCCTTGGGACCCCAGCGCCCGCAGTCGCATGTCCCAGCCCCCCATCCCTGCAGCATCCTTTCTACGCCGCAAGGAGATTGCATTTTTTTTTTTTAACCTTTCAGGTGCCGCCACCTCTTGGAAAATGTTGGGGGTGCCTTTTGGGGGTGGATCCTGGGATGACTGTTCCCCCAAGATCTGACTGGCAGCTCTTCCGAGGGCTCCCCGCACCCTCCAGCGGGGAGCTCATAGATCCTGAGAGCCTGGCTATATCAGAAACCTGGGGGCAGGCCTGGGTCTGCCGACCTTGGCGAACCTCTTCCCCCCACTCACCCTGGCTGGCCAGTGGGTTGAGCCTTCTCTGCCTCCATCTTGGCAGTTAAGCCTGTGGGTTCCCAAGGGTCTCTGCCTTGTTTCTAAGCCTCTGTTAAAGCAGGGTGCCCATCCCCAGACCTGAGGTTAATTAAATTAGCTTTCAGCTGGTCTGACAGGATTCCCCGCCCACTTCCCCGCCCCCTGGAGATTGGCTGGCCTCCATTCCCTCGCTTCAGGCGGGCAGGTGCCAGGTGACCAAAGGAGGCTGGCAGGAAAGCCACCGTAGCTCCCCAGTTCGCTTCACCCAGCGCTGTGAGTCATCTGAAACAACTCTTCGAAGGCCCAGCGTGGGCTAGGGGGCTCAGCAAAGATGGAGTCAGGGAGGAAGAAGTCCTGGCCCTGCATCCAGAGACCCCACAGTGATACCGTCCCACAGCACCGGCCCCAGTCAGCTGGACAATACCGCTGGGGGGTGAAAAGTTCACCCCAGAAGTTGGGGGTGAACTGAACAGGGTGGGCCCCTCCAGGTCCTTCATGACGCTTTCTTGGGAGCCCTGCATAGCCTGGGTCCCAGAGAGAGAAGTGTGGATTTCACCTGTTCTCTGTGCATCATTTGACTTCCCCAAGCCTTTGTTTGCCTATCTGTAAAATGGGAATGAAAACTGAGAGACCCTCCCTGAGTAGCAGTGAATAATCAGGAAGGGAGGTGCCAGGCACTTAGCACATTGTCAAACACTTAGCAATACTCCATAAATGTAAACAGTAGCTGTAACCCTTGTAAATTGTCTCCTGGCTGTTTCAGACTTTCCTTTTGTGCATCTGACAGCTGGCGATGCCCCAACCACCATTTCTTCTACCAGAAAGAAAAGGCTTTGACAGGACCATCAGTGAGGGTGGAGTCATTTGCTAATCCTATGCCATTCCTTAGCTCTTAGGGTCAAGACAAGTTGACCCTGTCTTCCTGGGCACATCAGGCCCTGGGCACAGCTGCCCTGACTTCTGGCCACCACCCTGTCCTTGTCCCTTGGGGCACACATGTCACCCATGTGCCCACAATTTGCCCTCCAGCTTCACCTGGCCAAACCCAGGTCAGGCAGATGGACAGCATGGATGTGGCTCCAAGCATCCCACTGGTCCCCATCCTCCCCTCCTCCCAGTCTGGGCTGGTGGTTGCGTCCCCTTCATTCTGCTGCTCAGTAACTTTAAAAATAACAAGAGTCGTCCCGTCTCCACTGTAATCCGACCCGAGTTGGATTCTGATCCATCAGAGCCTGGAGTAGGAGGACTCAGCACTTGAGAGCTGGGCACCCCAGTGCTGTGACTGCTCTGCCCCCACTCGCTGGGTAACCTCAGACCATCCTCTCTCCCTCCCTCTCTGGGCCTCGGTTTCCCCATCTGTACAATGTGGTTATGCCGGTGAGGAAGATAAACAGCTGGGCTCCCAGGTAGGTGGCTGGCCATCAAACGGGTTGACTTTACCCGAACCGGAGGGTGTCAGGAAGGGATTTCCTCAGTGGCTGGGAATCGGGGTGGGGAGACCTGGTGCAGCACCCCACCCCCAACCCTGCTCCTATGCTGGCCTCTGGCAGGTCTACCTCCTCTCCCACTTCTGAATGCCAGCTCCTCCCAGAGGGCTAAAGGGACTCCTCATCCCCACCCCGAGGTGAGCTGCAGCCAAGGTGGCTGGCAGGGCCTTTGCAGCTGAGAGGCCTGCGGAGGCACCAGGCCAAGAGCATCCCTCCCCAGGCTCTGTCTCATGCTCACCCACTCACCGGCTCCCTGAGGCCTCTGCATTGCAGCAGACAGGAGCCTGAGTCGGCAGCCCTACCGGGGGTGGGACGAAGGTCTGCGCAGGGGGTTTTCTGTTCCCCCATCCCCACCTCCATCCCCTCCCCTGCCCCGGATTCCCCTCAACCCGGGCTTCCCTGAAGAGTCAGCTGCTGACGGGCAACCGTCTTCTCTAGGATGGACTTGAGTCTTCCTAGAAGAGCTGCAGTGACAGTAGAGCCCCTCAGGCTTGGGGACCATCACACCCCTGTGTCCCCTCTGCATCTCAGACCCTCCTGAGCATCATTAAAAGTCTTGCCTACCCGCCTCCCCGCCTCGAGGTTGGTTTGAAGAACCACGGTTTCGGAGTTGAGAGCCCAGATTTTAGAACTCAAAAGGCCTGGGTTCACATCCCAGCTCTGCTACCTCCTCCTAGCTGGGTGGCCTGGAGCAGATCACTTAACGTCTATGCGCCTTAGTTTTCTCACCGTAAAATGTGGATAACAATGAAACATGCCTCATAGGATTCTCGTGAGGGACGACTGCATGTAAACCACTCAAAACAGCGCCAGGCGCACAGTAACATCAGTGTCTGTGTTACTGCTCTTGCTGCTGTCCTCGGCGGTGTTGTCACTGTCCTCGGTTCTTCTCCTGGTGGAGCCCCCTCTCGTATAGGCTCTGTTCTCCTTTGATGAGCATTCTGTGTTTGCGCTTGCTGTATGCGTGTGTGTGTGTATACATATATACACACATATATATGTGTGTATTTTTAAATTGAAGTATAATTGATGTTCAATGTTGTATTCATTTCTGGTGTACAGCAGTGATTCAGTTATATATATAGTCTTTTTCATATTCTTTTCCATTATGGCTTATTGCAAGATATTGGACATAGTTCCCTGTGCTATATAGCAGGTCCTTGTTTATTTTATATATCGTATCTGCTAGTCCCAAACTCCTAGTTTATCCCTCCCCCACCCCCTCTCCCCTTTGGTAACCACAAGTCTGTTCTCTTCGTCTGTGAGTCCATTTCTGTTTCGTTAATATTTGTGTCATATTTTAGATTCCACATATAAGTGACATCATGTGGTATTTGTCTTTCTGTTTCTGATTCACTTCACTTAGTGTGGTAATCTCTAGGTCTATCCACGTTCCTGCAAATGGCATTATTTCATTCTCTTTTATGGCTGAGTAGGAGAAGGCAATGGCACCCCACTCCAGTACTCTTGCCTGGAGAATCCCAGGGATGGGAGAGCCTGGTGGGCTGCCGTCTATGGGGTCACACAAAGTCGGACACGACTGAAGCGACTTAGCAGCAGCAGCAGTATTCCGTTGTGTGTGTGTGTGTGTGTGTATGTATGTATATATACCACATCTTTATCCATTCATCTGTCAATGGACATTTAGGTTGCTTCCATGTCTTGGCTGTTGTAAGGACTTGCTATCTTGACAGGCATTTTAGCTTAGCGGTTTAGAGCCTAGCTTCTAAAACCAGACAGCTCTGGGTTCAAATCAGAGCTCCACTGCTCAACAGCTGTGTGATCTTGGGCAAGTTAGTAGCTCCTCTGGGCCTCAGTTTCTCCATCAGCTAAGTGGGAATGATAGTGTAAATCTGACCAAGTTGTTGTGAGGGCTAAATAAGCGGACACACACAAAGCACGTGGCTCACATAAAGGTGGGACTGCTAGGAAGTGCTGTGCCTCATAATCGTTTGCTCATAGTAATTGGACACCTGCTGTTGTGTCTGAGGTTGTGGGTCAGGTGCTGGGACCCTTCACACACTGGTATGAGTCCCGGCTCAGGCCTTTGTTACCAGAGCGACATGGGCCATGTGCTTTTGGCTCTCTGTGCCTCAGTTTCCCCAACTGTAAATGGGAATGTGGAAGCACTGGCCTTCTGGAGTTGTGTGAGGTTTCTGGCATTCCAGAACATCGAGTCAGTCACCTTGATCTGAGCCTCGGAGCTGTGAGGGAGAGGGTCTCTCAGGCTGCCCCCCTGCCCCCCTGCCCCATTCCCAGTTGCTATTCACAGCCACCCCTCCTGTTGCTCCATGCCTTTCTCCTCCTTTGGAGACTCTGGAGCTTTGCCTGTTTTGCAAATGGGGCATCAGAGACCCCCAGGTCTCCTTGTCTCCCTCAAGCACATCAACACATTCCTACCTCAGGGCTCTTGCCTGTCCACCTGTCCAAAATGCTTTCCCCCAGGTATGCACGTGGCAGACTCCCTCACCTCTTTCAGTCTTACTCAAGTGTTACCTTCACAGCAAAGTCTTCCCTGCACCCCCATTTAAAATTGCCCTCACATCCCTTACACCCAACTCTTCCCCCCAAGCCCTGTCTCTTAACACACGGTATCACTTACTAATTGTCTGTCTCTGACATGAATGTCCCATCTCCTCAAGAGCAGGGATCTTTGTTATTTGGGTTCACAGTTAAATCCCCAGCACAAGGACTTCCCTGGCGGTCCAGTGGCTAAGACTCAGCGCTCCCAGTGCAGGGGTCCAGGTTCAATCCCTGGCCGGGGAACCCGACCCACATGCCCCAACTAAGAGCTTGAATGCTACAACTAAAAATCCTGCATGCTGCTGCTAAGACCCCGTGCAGGTAAATAAAGAATTTTTTTTTAATCCTCAGCACAAAGAACAGAGTCTGGCCCACAGAGGTCACTCAATAAATATTCCCTGAATGAGCGGAACCTTCCCCCTACCCCTGTGTAATTTGTCACTGCCATTTTACCGATGAGGAATCTGAGGCTCAGAGATGTCAAGTGACTTGCTCGAGGTCACACAGCCAGCAAGCAGCACGCCCTCACCCCTCACCCCACTGCCCCCTGCAGGTCTGGCCTCGCCCCGCAGACAATGGCCTTGCCCCCATGAGCTAGAGCCTGCCGCTCAGTGCCTGCCTACCCCCGGCCAGCAGGATGCGGCTGTGCAAGGCGGTGGTGGTGACCCTGGCCTTCATGAGCTTGGACATCGGCATGACCACGGCCATCTACATCCTCAGCCACCTGGACCGCAGCCTGCTGGAGGACATCCGCCACTTCAACATCTTTGACTCGGTGCTGGACCTCTGGGCAGCCTGCGTGTACCGCAGCTGCCTGCTGCTGGGGGCCACCATTGGCGTGGCCAAGAACAGCACCTTGGGGCCCCGGAGGCTGCGGGCCTCGTGGACAGTCATCGCCCTCGTGTGCCTCTTCGGGGGCATCTACACCATGGTGAAGCTGCTGCTCTTCTCCGAGGTACGCAAGCCGGTCCGGGACCCGTGGTTCTGGGCCCTCTTCGTGTGGACCTACATCTCACTCACTGCCTCCTTCCTGCTCTGGTGGCTGCTGTCCACGGTGCGGCCGGACACCAAGGCCCTCGGGCGGGGCGCCGGGGCCGAGGGTGAGGGCGAGGGCGAGGGCTTCCCCGGCGAGGACCGGCCTGCACCCGAACAGGCATCCGGGGCCACGCTGCAGAAGCTGCTGTCCTACACCAAGCCCGACATCGCCTTCCTCGTGGCGGCCTCCTTCTTCCTCATCGTGGCGGCTCTGGGTAAGTGCCGGCCCACGGGGCCTGGTGGGCACCCAGGGAATGTGTTTGGGGGGTGTGACCACCTCTTCTTTCCTCTCAAGTTTTTTTTTTTATACAATTTTTTAAAATTTTATTTATTTATGTATTTTGGGCTGTGCCAGGTCTTTGTTGCTGTGCGGGCTTTTCTTTAGTTGTGGCAAGCGGGGGCTACTCTGGTCGCGGTGCACAGGGTTCTTGTTGCGGTGGCTTCCCTGGTCGTGGAGCACAGGCTTTAGGCACGCGTGCTGCAATAGTTGCGGCTCCCGGGCTCTAGAGCACAGGCTCAGTAGCGCAAGGGCTTGGCTGCTCCGCGGCATGTGGGATCTTCCTGGAGCAGGTATCTAACCCGCATCTCCTGAATTGGCAGGCAGATACTTTACTACTGAGCCACCAGGGAAGCCCTGTCCTCTCCAGTTTTAAGATCTTCCTTCCATGGTTCAAACATCAAATTAATACACAAAGATAAACATTGAGTGTTTCGCCCTAATTCTGCCCCTGACAATCCTAAATCCCCCTGCCCAGGGCTAACTACAGGAAATGGTTCCAGCAACTTCCAAGTGGGCAGGAAACCACTGTTATTCATTTCTTATATATGCTTCCAGTGTTTCTTTCGGAGAAGGCGATGGCACCCCACTCCACTACTCTTGCCTGGAAAATCTCATGGGCGGAGGAGCCTGGTGGGCTGCAGTCCACGGGGTCGCTAAGAGTCGGACACGACTGAGCGACTTCACTTTCATGCATTGGAGAAGGAAATGGCAACCCACTCCAGTGTTCTTGCCTGGAGAATCCCAGGGATGGGGGAGCCTGGTGGGCTGCCGTCTATGGGGTCGCACAGAGTCGGACATGGCTGAAGCGACTTAGCAGCAGCAGTGTTTCTTTATACAGCTATAAGCAAAGAAGTCTCTCTCCCCCCACCTTTTGCACTCTAGTCTGTGTCTTGCTTTTCTCACTTAGTATATCCTGGGGACTTTCCTGCTGGTCCAGTGGTTAAGATTCTGAGCTTCCAACGCAACGGCACGTGTTCAATCCCTGGTAGGGAAACTAAGATCCCACATGCTGCGCTGTTGTTGTTCAGTCAGAGTTTGTGTCTGACTCTTTGCAGTTCCATGGATTGCAGCATGCCAGGCTCCTCTGTCCTCCACTCTCTCCCAGAGTTGCTCAAATTCATGTCCACTGAGTCAATGATGTCATCTAAATGTCTCATCCTCTGCACCCCCTTCTCCTTTTAGCTGTCTTTCCCAGCATCAGGGTCTTTTCCAATGAGTCTGTTCTTTGCATCAAGTGGCCAAAGTATTGGAGCATCGATGCTCGCTTCAGCAGCACGTATACAAAGTATTAGAGCTTCAGCTTCAGCATCAGTCCTTCCAATGAACATTCAGGGTTTATTTCCTTTAGAACTGACTTGTTTGTTCTTGCTATGCAGTGCAACTATATAAAACAATAACAACAATAATATATCCTAGAATTTTCCCAGTTAGTTCCTCATTTCGTTTTTGACTGCATAATATTCCACTGTGTGACTGTACCATAGATTATTTAGTCAATCTCCTGTTATAGGACTCTTGGGTGGTTTTGAGTCTGTTTTTTTCTTGTTTATACACATTTCCTATAAATGTGCATATATCTAAAGAAGTCATCCTATAGATAAGTGGCACTTCTGGGTTCAAAGCATTTTTTATAATGAAGCAGAATAGAGCCATCAGGGTATGTAGTCTGTGATGAGCTTCAGTTCAGTTCAGTCACTTAGTCGTGTCCAACTCTTTGCAACCCCATGAATTGCAGCATGCCAGGCCTCCCTGTCCAGGGAGTAAACTCCCTCCCAGAGTTTACTCAAACTCAAAGAGTCGGTGATGCCATCCAGCCATCTCATCCTCTGTCGTCCCCTTTTCCTCCTGCCCCCAATCCCTCCCAGCATCAGAGTCTTTTCCAATGAGTCAACTCTTCGCATGAGGTGGCCAAGGTATTGGAGTTTCAGCTTTAGCATTGTTCATTGTTCATTCTTCCAATGAACATCCAGGACTGATCTCCTTTAGAATGGACTAGTTGGATCTCCTTGCAGTCCAAGGGACCCTCATGAGTCTTCTCCAACACCACAGTTCAAAAGCATCAATTCTTCAGCACTCAGATTTCTTCACAGTCCAACTCTCACATCCATACATGACCACTGGAAAAACCATAGCCTTAACTAGATGGACCTTTGTTGGCAAAGTAATGTCTCTGCTTTTCAATATGCTATCTAGGTTGGTCATAACTTTCTTTCCAACGAGTAAGCGTCTTTTAATTTCATGGCTGCAATCACCATCTGCAGTGATTTTGGAGCCCCCCAAAATAAAGTCTGACACTGCTTCCACTGTTTCCCCATCTACTTCCCATGAAGTGATAGGACCAGATCCATGATCTTCGTTTTCTGAATGTTGAGCTTTAAGCCAACTTTTTCACTCTCCTCTTTCACTTTCATCAAGAGGCTCTTTAGTTTCTCTTCACTTTCTGCCATAAGGGTGGTGTCATCTGCATATCTGAGGTGAATGATATTTCTCCTGGCAATCTTGATTCCAGCTTGTGCTTCCTCCAGCCCAGCGTTTCTAGTGATGTACTCCGCATATAAGTTAAATAAGCAGGGTGACAATATACAGCCTTGATGGACTCCTTTTCCTATTTGGAACCAGTCTGTTGTTCTATGTCCAGTTCTAACTGTTGCTTCCTGACCTGCATATAGGTTTCTCAAGAGGCAGGTCAGGTGATCTGGTATTCCCATGTCTTTCAGAATTTTCCACAGTTTATTGTGATCCCCACAGTCAAAGGCTTTGGCATAGTCAATAAAACAGAAATAGATGTTTTTCTGGAACTCTCTTGCTTTTTCAATGGTCCAACGGATGTTGGCAATTTGATCTCTGGTTCCTCTGCCTTTTCTAAAACCAGCTTAAGTTGATGAGCTTAATTTGCATGAAACTTTTATCCTAGTTGTGTGCACCTGTGTGTGTGTCCTGGTTGGTGATATAAATGATATCTGGTCTGGTCCGAACAGTTTGAAAGTGCCACTTCAGCAACACAGTGGGAAGATGACATCGCAGGGTGGAAACTCTGTGGGTTCTGGGGGTGACAAGGCCCAGGTACCAATTCCATTCCTGCTCCAGGCCTGGCTGTGTGACTGTGGGCGGATGATCCAAACTTTCATAGCTTCACATCTTTTTTCTGTGAAATGGGGGTTGCTAGCATCCTTGTTCCAAGATGTTGTAAAGTTGGAATAAAGACAGAGAGGAGTGGGACATCCCTGGCGATCCAATGGTTAAGACTCCAAACTTCCAGTGCAAGAGTCATGGGTTCAATCCCTGATTGGGGAACTAAGATCCCACATGCCACGAGGCACAGGCAAACAAACAAACAAAAAGGACTGGGAGGAGAAGGAGAGGTACAGAGCTCGTTACCTCCGGTAAGTACCGGGATGTTCACTCCTGTGAGTTGTTACATATTTAACTCACAGAGGGAGAGAGTCTGGGAGCA
This sequence comes from Bos indicus x Bos taurus, assembly GCF_003369695.1. Lineage (NCBI taxonomy): Eukaryota > Metazoa > Chordata > Mammalia > Artiodactyla > Bovidae > Bos > Bos indicus x Bos taurus. The sequence goes on along the minus strand of NC_040092.1, from coordinate 20,231,144 downwards.
GCCACAGAGCCACAGTGATCTTAGAGAGAACTGGCGAGCCCTCAAGCCCCTTTCCATGTACCATCTATCCTCTGTCCTCTCAGTTCCAGCCCCTTGACCACTGTGTGATTTTAGGCACGTCTGCTTGTCTGTAAAATGGGCATCTCAGCAGTTGTGAGGTTCAGTGAGCTCATACAAGTAGGCTGCCTCAGACCACTCCTGGCACATAGGAAGCTCCCAGTAAGTTTTAGTGGCCGTGAGTACTGAGATGACCCCTTGTCATTTAACCAGACTGGTTCTCCTCCTCATGCTACGAGGTCAGCAGTCTGCTTGTGAGCAGCGTATTCTATTGACCCTGGTCCTTAGCTACAGCTTTGGTGACAGGAGTATCTTGGGTCTACTTTGCTGCCTCCCCTAGCAGGCTTGGAGCCCCTTGGGGTCAGAGGTCAGGTCTGACTCCTTCAGGGCCCCCAGTACCGGGCACAGAATCAGACTCACCGAGCAGATGAATGACTGAACGGCCATCCTGCTCATGTTGGCAGCTGTCTCCCGCACGGCCTTGTTTCCCCCGCCTGCCAGGGCGCTGTGGTCAGCGGTTGTGCACTCAGGGATACAGATGTCCTAAAATATAGCCGAGCAGATTGTGCCAGCCAGTAGGGTTATGTTGAGGTCAAGGGCTTCAACTTGAGAACAGGCCCCCAACTTCACTTATGGTTTTATTTTTTTGGCCACACCACACAGCATCTGGGATCTTAGTTCCCCAACCAGGGATCAAAGCTGCACCCCCTGCCTCGGAAGTGTAGGTTTTTAACCACTGGACCACCAGGGAAGTCTCAGATAGTTTTAGTTGAGTTTACTTACTATGGCCAAACTTCAGTGTCTCATCCTGTAATGAGGGCTTTGTCAGGGTTTTGTGAATTTTTTTTTTTTTTTGGCTGCACCGCAGGGCATCTTAATTCCCTGACCAGGGATTGAACTTGTCCGCAGGGCATCTTAGTTCCCTGACCGGGGATTGAACTTGTATCCCCTGCAGTGGAAGTGCAGAGTCCTAACCACTGGACCACCAGGGAAGTCCCAGATTATTGTGAAAATTAAATGAGGTGAAGCAAAGTGCCTGGCAAAACTAGGTACTTCACAAAAGTTAGAGACTATGGTTATTGGTCTTTCCAGGTGATGCAGTGGTAAAGAATCTGCCTGCCAATGCAGAAGACATGAGTTCTATTCCTGAGTTGACAGGATCCCCTGGAAGGGAATGACAACCCACTCCAGTATTCTTGGAGAATTCCATGGACAGAAGAGCCTGGCAGGTTACAGTCCATGGGGTTACAAAGAGTTGGACACAACTGAGCGACCGAGCACGCGTGCACACACACTGTGATTAACAATTATTTTTCAATCAGTAAGCATCCAGTAGGGCCCAGATTTTTCTGAAACCTTATAATCTAAAAGGAAAACTGCCCATTGTGTGAAAAAAAGATTAATTTTAGTGATGAGTGTCTCCCTCAATTCTTTAGTACGGATTTCACAGCAACCTAACTACAGTAACCTTAGGCAAACGACTTAACTTTTCTGACCCCCACTTCCCTCATCTATAAAATGGGAAGAATGATAATACTACACTTATAGGATTATTGGGAGGCATTTGAGACTTGAAAGAGGTGAAGGAGCTGCTATCTGGGGTAACAGTGGTCCAGGCAGAGGGAACAGCCTATGCAAAGGTCCTGAGGCAGAAAGCTGCCTGATTATTAAAGGAAAAGTAGAGAGAGTAAAGGGAGAATAGAAGTTAGTAGCTCAGTACCAGGGCCAGCCATGCAGGGGGTGTCAGCCACTGTGAGGACTTTGATCCAGGATGAGACGATCTGACTTGGGTTTCACAAGGTCCTGCTGTCTGCTGGGAGTGGAGAACAGGTTGATGAGGACAAAGGTGGCGGCAAGGAGAACCAAGACTTAGTTGAGACCATCCAAAGGACGTTGACAAAGCCAGGGGGGACAGTAGAGGGAGAGGCAGCAAATTCTGGAAGTATTTTGAAAGTAGAGCCACAAGATTTGCTGGCAGACCAGAGAGTTTCACCTGGTTCTTGGGCAGATTCAACAAAAGAGTTTGCCTACCTGCTTACTAGTTCAGCGCCCCCACCCAGCAAGGGCTCCACGAACGTCTGTGGCGGTTAATACCATCACTGGTGCTTGTTGGACCGAAAATTCTGCTGGAGCTCCTCAGGCCCTTTACTTCCCCGTGGGTAAACTGAGGCAGAGATTCAGCTGGGGCAGAACTTCTGGCTGGAGACCCCATCTGGCCAAGGGCAGAGGAGATGGAGGCCAGCTTTGTAGCCACCCTGTGGTTCCTGTGCCAAGACCAGCAGAGGGCGCCAGAACCCCACGGAAGGCCTCACTGTCTTGGCTGAGCCAGTTGTGCAGCGCAGACTGGGGAGGGACCCACCAGACCTGCACAGGGCATTGGTTGACTTTTATTGTGCGCTTCCTCTATGCCTGGTGCTGACCCAGGCTGTGGCTGCTGAAAGAGCGGCAGTGAAAACTGGACATAGTCTGGTCTGACCACCTCCCGTTTCGTGTCCATCATTTCTATGAGAGTGGGCCATTCATTCCAAGTTATTGGGAGGGAAGGCACAAGGAATGAGTCCCAGACTGGAAGCTGGTTTGGGTTTGCATCCTGCCATCCTCTTAATTGCTGTGTGATGTCAAGCAAGTTACTCAGCCCCTCTGAGTCTCCCATTCCACCTCAGTGAAATGGGGATGACATCTCTGCCGGATGCCCCTTTCCCCCCGCCACACCCAGGATCGATGTGAAGATACAGTGAGACACATGGGTAAGAAATTATCTGGCAAGCTGTAAAGTGCCCGACTAAGAGCAGTGGGGTGGCGGTTCTAGCATTGCTCAGAAGCAGAACATCAACATCTTCTGAGCTTCTAGAATTTGGACTCTGAACCCTCTGGCAGAGAGAAGAAAGAAGTGAACTTTTGTGGCTCTCAGCCATCAATTGGTGGTCTGACTGGGTGAGCCTCAGCTCATCTTTTTGGTCCACTTTCTTCACCTGTAAAATGGATGATAACAGGGTCACCTTCTGAGTCCTCGTGCAGAGGGGATGAACCATCACCCAGGAGCCCCATGGCTCTGTGTTCTCCATGTCTGGGAGCCATTATTCATGATAACAGGATCCAATCAGTATAAACTGAATAACTCACATTTCCCATGTTCCTGATCTCTGAAAAGAGGGGGCCCCCTCCCCGCTTCCCCGCCTGGCTACTAAGCAGGAATTTGCAGAGAGAGAAAACCCCACTAGTGGAGTAGGCAGTGAGGGTAGTCTGGGGGCTTCCAGAGCCCCCTCCTGGCTGCAGACGCCCCCATGAGCCTGCCCTGTCTCCGGCAGGAGAGACCTTCCTTCCCTACTACACTGGCCGGGCCATCGATGGCATCGTCATCCAGAAAAGCATGGAGCAGTTCAGCGCGGCCGTCATCGTCATGTGTGTGCTGGCCATTGGCAGGTAGCGACCCCTGCCTGCCCCCACCCACCAGGCCTGCAGTTGCGAACGGGGATGAGGTAGCTCCTGAGAGGAAAAAGGGCCACGGAGGCCCAAGAAACGCCCCTTGGGATGGGAGGCTAAGGCCTGTCCCTCAGCTGGTCCCCATGGTAACCAACAACCCAGCTACTGGCTTAGTTCTGCCCATTTGGTTGAGCCCCACCCTAGAGCCACACCCCTCTTGTCCCTAAAAATGACTTCAGTCCTCGGGGTTCCCCTTTCAGCACCACCCCCCACCCCCAGCTGTTTTCCAGGCAGGAAACAAGGGCCAGCTTTGTCTGTGCTGTTCTGGAAAGGCAAGAGGCCTGATGGGTGGAGCTGGGCTTCTCGCCCACAGTGAAAGAAGTCCCCCCTGTGCCCTCACCTTGGGGGCTCCTGTTGGGAACAGGGTGACCCCCTGGCAGTGCCAGCCCCAGAGAGTGGGCTCAAGGTTGGGGTCCCTCGCCCCTGCGAAGGCCCTGGCCTGCCAGCAGTGGGGAGGGAGCAGTGGGGGGCAGGGGGCAGTTGCCGGAAGGACGTCGTGCTATACATAACATCTCTTATCTGCAATTAGCTCATTTGCCGCAGGTATTCGGGGCGGCATTTTTACCCTCATATTTGCCAGACTGAACATTCGTCTCCGTAACCGTCTCTTCCGCTCGCTGGTGTCTCAGGAGACAAGCTTCTTTGACGAGAATCGCACAGGTTGGTCTTCCCGGGGGCCTCGGGTGACCTGGGGCTGGGCCCGGCCAGGTGGGCCTGCCCCGCATTGAGGATTTAACTGAGTGAATCAGTGCTCTCAGTCTGCTGACTCGCCCTGCCATCCAGTTCAGGGTGGGGATGCCCCTGGTGGCTGGCGTGGGCCTCCAGCCCCCCTGAGCCCTGGGGAGCTGGTCTGAGGTTTTGCTGCGAGCTGTGGCCACTCTAGGACCCTGGCCAGGCCACCCTGTCCCTGAAGCAACCAAGGCCTCACCTCCCGCTGGCTTGTGGGACGCACATGGGCCAGGACTCCCCCGGCCTGTTGGGGTGAGCAGGGCAGAGAGACAGGACAGAACAGGGGGCCGAGATCCAGTCTCTGAGGCAGCCCAGCCTGGGTGCAGGCCCCATCCCTGACTTCACCTCTCTGAGCCTCTGTTTTCTCCTCCGTAAGATGGGAACAATAACAGGAGCTGCCCCACGGGATTGTTGTCAAGGTCTTAGCCCAGTATCCAGCCATCAGTAAGGGGCGGTCTGGTCCTCTCTCTTCCATAGCTCAGATGGTTATTACCATAAGGCTGAAGAGGGGAGTGGCCCCTCTGCCAGTGACAGGGAGGGGCCACGGGTTCAGCTCTGGCTCAGTCACAGCCATGCTGTGAGGCACTGAGCAAGACTCTTCCCCTCTCTGAGCCTCAGCTGCCTCCTCTGTGCTCTGGGAGATGCTGAAGCTGAAACCAGATGCTGGTGATAAGGGCTGGACTCAGAGCAGCCCTCAGGGCCGTCGACTCACCCTGTCCCCCCTGCAGACCAGCCCAGAAGACAGGGAAGGTCCAAGTTCCCCAAGGGTCCCCCGCCCCCGCCCTCAGTGGCCCTGTTACTGCAGAGGGAGCTGAGAGGCCTGTGTTCCAGGGGACCTCATCTCCCGCCTCACCTCGGACACCACCATGGTCAGCGACCTGGTCTCCCAGAACATCAACATCTTCCTGCGGAATACGGTTAAGGTCACAGGTGTGGTGGTCTTCATGTTCAGCCTCTCGTGGCAACTCTCCTTGGTCACCTTCATGGGTTTCCCCATCATCATGATGGTGTCCGACATCTACGGCAAGTACTACAAGGTAGGCCCCGCCTGATCCCCACTGGGGTCCCCCACCAGCAGCTCTCAAATGATCCCTTAGGGTGGGCTCAGAGGGCTGCTGGGGGCCAGCGAGGGACTTGTCTTAAAACTGAGTTTGCATTCAGTCATTCATTCAGTCATTCAATAAATGTTTCCTGAGCACCTACTGAGTCCCAGGCACTGGGATACATCAATCAGACAGGACCTCTGTCCCCATGGAGTTGATATTCTAATAGAGCCAGCCAATAAATAGCAACAGTGATAATGATGGAAATATATAATACAGGCATAGCTGAGTTGGTAAAGAATCTACCTGCAATGCAGTAGACCCGGGTTCGATTCCTGGGTCGGGAAGATCCCCTGGAGAAGGAAATGGCAACCCAGTCCAGTATTCTTGCCTGGAGAATCCCATGGACAGAGGAGCCTGCAGTCCATGGGGTCACAAGAGTCAGACACGACTTAATGACTAGAGGTATATATAATACAATAAAAGTTGGAGGAGATAAGGAGATAAATGAAAAGAAATAGCATAATAGAGAGCATTGGATTGGTTGCAGTTTTATTTTATTTTTAAAGCTAAATGTCTTTTGCTATCCTTTTTTAAAGTTTTTATTTATTTTGGTTTTGGCTGCGCTGCATCTTCATGGCTGAGCTTGGGCTCTCTCTCATTGTGGTGAGCAGGGACCATTTCTAGTTGTGGTGTACGGGCTTCTCGTTGCAGGGGCTGCTCTTGTTGCAGAGCACGGGCTCTGGGGTGCAGGCTCAGTAGTTGTGGTGCACAGGCTTAGCTGCCGCAAGACATGTGGGATCTTCCTGGACGATGGATGGAACCTGTGTCCCCTGCATTGGCCGGTGGATCCTTAACCACTGGACCACCAGGGAAGTCCCAGGCTGCAATTTTAAGTTGGTCTTTCTGAGAAGGTGGCCTTTGAGTAAAGAGGTGGACATATTGGGGAAGCTCGTTCCAAGCAGAGGGCACGGCCACTGCAAAGGCCTTGAGGTGGGACCGTGACTGGCGTGTTTGAGGTGCCTCAGGAAGGCTGGTGAGGCCGGAACCAGAAGTGAGGAGAGAGCCGGGAGGTGATGGGTAGATGGTATAGGCCTTTGTGGGAAGTTTGGGCTTCACTGCATGCAAAGTTTTCTCTCTTTCTATAGAGTGTATTTTCAAGGTTGGGGCGGGGGGGTGGAGGCACCCAGGCCTCCATGATCGAGGCCCTCACCCACGATGCAGTGACGGGCAAGCAGCAGTCCCCTCTGGCTGCCCCCAGCACTGCCGTCAGAAGGATCAGCCTGTAAGCGAGGCCCCGGCCTCAGCTTCCTCCTGCTTCCCACAGTGGTGGGTGCCTCTGAGCTCTCAGGGCCCCGGGGTGGGTGCAGGCAGGTGCAGGCAGCCCCTTCCCCAGTGATCCAGGCCTGAGGGGGACAGGGGCGCTCCTGAGCAGGGCGCTTGGACCCTGAGGTTCCCACTTGGTCAGGACCCTTAGTGCCCACGGCCTGAGGCCAGCACCTAAATGAATCCATTACCCACAGCCCACTGTGTCACCCTCCTGCAGAGCCCAATCACCCAGGAGGGCCCTCTCCCCCGCAGCTCTGGATCACTGGCCTCGCTGTTTTCATCCCTGAGGAGGGAAAGTAAATATATGAGTTGGAGTCAGCAGTTTCCCTTCCACCCCACCCTTCCTGCCTTCCTGCCAGCCCCTGGGAGGGGCCAGGAAGCCCTGGAGCGCCCCGCATCACAGCAGCCCTGCCTCTGTGCACACCTCAGGCTCCACCTTCAGGTTCAGGGGTGCGGCCTCAAGCAAGCCCTGTTTAGGTCTCGTACCTGTACCCCATGTACAGGATGCCATCACTGAGTCATCGCCACAAGCCACACACATCGTCCGCAGCCAGACGTGACTCAAGGCAGTGTGGCTCCTCCCGGGTGCCCGAGCCTGAGTACACTGCGTCCTTCTGAGGGTCGGGGCGTGACTCGCAGGTCACGAGACATGCCAAGGAGCTTCCTGGGCAGCCTTCCCGGCTGGTGTGAAGTTCTGAGTGTGGTAGCTGTCGCAGAGCCTGAATAGCGAGGCCCAGGGACTGCTTCCGGAACTCTGTGGGCAGCAGTCCAGTGGTCATGTACTTGGAACCACTTCTCAGCCATCCATCTCCAGGTATAAGCACACGATGTGGGCAGATTTCATAGCCTGTGACTTCCACCACCATCTAGAACTCAGCTAAGAGTTCTGGAATCTCTGTGCTAGTTTTCAGTCTCTCACATAATGTATGTTGCTGGATGTAAATGGTGACTCCTTAATAGGTAGTGTTTCTTGTGCAGTATACAACCTGAACAACCATCCAGAGCATCCCTGCTCTTATGCCAGCTCAGGATCAGGTATCGAGACTCGTTTTTTGAGAAGATTATGTATGGTCATGCATAACTTCCTCTGAATACTAGAGATAACTTCACGATCAGTGGCCCATCCCTCAGGAGATAGAGGCTCAGGAGCTCACCCCCAAATCCCAGCTGGAGTCTGTTGTCTGAGCTCAGCAAATCATGCTAGAAGGAGATGGGGGAGGAAGGGGAGCTAGGTCTCATCCCCTTGTCCCTGGAACTCCCTGCATAGATCTGACACCAACTAAAGACAGAAAACCCCAGAGAGACCTGGGGCTCGGGCAGAGGGTGTGCCTGTCTGTTTTGAGGTCTCCTCCACTTTGTCCCCACTCCCACCCATAGAGGCTCTCCAAAGAGGTCCAGAGTGCCCTGGCCAGAGCCAGCAGCACGGCCGAGGAGACCATCAGCGCCATGAAGACAGTGCGGAGCTTTGCCAACGAGGAGGAGGAGGCGGAGGTGTACTCGAGGAAGCTGCAGCAGGTGTACAAGCTGAACAGGAAGGAAGCTGCAGCCTACATGTACTACGTCTGGGGCAGCGGGGTACGTGCCCCCAGCCCGGGCAGGTCTGACACAAAGACGGGGGACCCCTTAGTCAGTACATTAGCCCAGGTCCCTGCATGCTGGTGTGACACTCGACTCTGTCCCGACTTTCTGCTTGTCCTCAGAGGATCTTTCTGGAAAGAAATGTAGACTCCTGTGAATGTCCGCCCAGGACACCCTTTCTTACCTCTCACCTGGGTGTGGGGTGGCTAGGCAGGAACTTTCTTTTCCCTGTTGGGGAGACACCCCTGCCAAGGTGGGGAGTCACCCCGAAGCCACCTGGGGATGCGACCTGGGCGGCTTCCCGGCAGGTCCTAGAGTGTCCGGCTCACTCCCTGGGGACGCGTTCCAGCTCCTCCTGGAGAAGAAGCATGTGGGGCCTGTCACTGTGTGCTGGCCACGCCCGAGGGTGGGCTGTCGGGGAAGAGCTGGGGTAGGCATGAGGAGGGTTTGGGATATAGGGCAAGGAAGGAGCCGGTGGTCTACAGACAAGCAGGGGATAAGGACCTTCTGGGACCTCCCCCCACCCAGGGCAATCCCTCCTCAAAAGTGTCCAGCCAGAGGGGAGAAAGGCCTGGAATCCAGCCAGCCAAGTCTCCTGGCAATCTGCCCACCAGCAAGGGCGCCTCTTGCTGCTTGTGCAAAGGCACTGTGGTCCAGCTGTGGGTCTAGTTCCGACCCAGCATCACTGGCTTGGAATGAGGAAGGGGCAGATAGGGACCCCGAGTGGGTTGTGTCACGGGTATGCAGGTTCCACCCCTCTCGCAGACACTCCCCCGGCACCAGAGGGGGCAGGAAGCAAGCACACCCCAGACACAGCCCCTCCTTCCTGGTAATACTGACCTCATCTGCTTGGCCTGGCTTGCGGTGTGACCTTAGCCAAGGGACTCAGCCTCTCTGAACCACGCTCTTCCCAATAAGAAGGAGACGAATAGCTCCAGCTTGGCCTCGCTGAGGCGCTTGGAAACTGTGTGTGTGTGTGTGTGTGTGTGTGTGTGTGTGTGTACGCCAGGGCCTGACAAAGAAAGCCTTGTTCCCGACCAGGCTCATGGCCTGTTCCAGCAGGGGGCCTTTGCAGGGAAGAACTCCCTGGTTGGGGTGGGGAGGGTGTGAGTGACAGAGGGGCACCAGCTCGTGGGAGGCCGTCCCTGCTGCTGGCTGGACGTGCAGTTTGTGACTGTGAGTGCAGAGTCCACAGCTGCTCTCACTTCCCCTGCAGCCTGTGGGGCGGGGGCACAGAGGGAATGGGGTTGTGGACCTAAGTCAAGGCCCCGCCGTGAGTCAGACTCTGCTTTCCGTCTGCCCTCCAGCTCACGCTGCTTGTGGTCCAGGTCAGCATCCTCTACTACGGGGGCCACCTCGTCATCTCGGGGCAGATGACCAGTGGCAACCTCATCTCCTTCATCATCTATGAGTTTGTCCTGGGAGACTGTATGGAGGTGAGGGGCTGGCTGGGGGAGGGAGGGGTCCCGGGGAGGAGGGAGAGGTGAGGGGGAGGGATCTGAATGGGGGTGCTCCAGGGTCCACAGGAGGTGGCATTTCTTCCTAAAGGACATGATAATACCAACAAGGAGACTAACGTGAGACAGCAACTTTGCAGAGCAGAGTGGCAGCAACAGAGATTATTTCAGAAGATGCCCCTGAGCACCTGTATGAGGCCCAGTGCTCCCCGGGTCCCCACTTTCCGGAAAAAGCAGCTGAGGCTCAGAGTGGTTCAGGGACCTGCCCCCCATGTTCGTAGGGGTTCCCAGTTCCAAGCCAGATGGTCTGACTTTATTTTAACCCACTTTAAAGAGCAGCTCTATGAAAAAAGAACAGAGTGGGTTTGTTTTTTAAGTGGATTATATCATATATATATATATATATACACACACACACACATACAGTATTTCAATTTTATTTTAAAATTTATTTGCCTGTGCCTGGTCTTAGTTGCGGCATGCAGGATCTAATTCCTGGACCAGGGATCGAACCCGGGCCCCCCGCATTGGGAGCATGGAGCCTTAGCCACTGGAGCGGCAGGGAAGTCCTTGTAGATTAACTCTTAATTTGGCTTCTCCCACCAGCAGGTCCTGAGATGAGGGAGCTGTGGAGCTCGTGCCTAAATTGCCATCAGTCACTTCCAGAGGATGCACAGAGTGAGGGTGTTAGTTCTCTGGTCCGACCCCACCCCCCCACAAAGCCCTCCAGCACTAAGGTAGAGCCTGTGTGTCCTGCAGTGATAAAAGCCCAAAGATGTGGGGGTCAGGGGCGGGCTGGTGTCTTCTGCAGACCGCACTTTGCCTTAGCTCCAGTCAGACCCTCAGTGTCATTTGAATCAGCGTCAAGGAAGCCATGCTTCAGGAACACCCACAGCAGTGGGCAGACATGTGTCCCAGGATTCCAGTGTGGCACGGTGTATAACAGTGAGAAGTTAAATGCTTGTCAGCCAGCGATCGGGCAATACGGTATATCCGTATGCCACAAACAGTCCGTCTGTGCTACAAAAACGAGGCAGCAGCCACAGGAGCGAGGCAGAGCTGTGCACACTGGTGCGGAGAACACCAAGACACAGAATTAGTGCAAAAGCTAGTCTCTGAGTCGTAGGGATGGGCTGATCTCATGGTTTTCTTTCGTCTCAAAATTATTTAATTATGTACTTGCATGTGTTTGTAAAAGCACAGAGAAAGGACTTGAAAGACACAGTTCCTGATAACCGGGACCACCTCTGGGATGAGGGACAGAGGACAGTGTCTACACAGCACTTGTGTCTTAATATGAGTACTTCTATCTGGATGTTAACAGCTGTGGTGTTTTGAGGGCTCCCTATGTGCTGAGTACTGTCTTCACAGAACCATGATACGGGCACTAATATTACCCCCATTTCACCAACCAGGACCCGCAGTCACAGGTCATAAGGGCCTGAGCTCAGGAGCCAGACGCCGGGGTTTGAATCCTGGCTCTGCTGCTTCTCCATATGTGTGGCCTGGGGGAAGTTACTTGAGCACTCTGTGCTTCGGTTTCCTTATCACCACAGAGGAGCTAATGATAGCAGCTACCTCATAAGACATATATGCACTCAGTAAAATGAGTCATTATTCACATTTATACTTGTGTATATTTTTACCCAAGGAAATGTATAGTATACATTTAAGGCTGTTTTTATCATCGAAATTTAAAAATTCTGTGGCAGCTGAAAGAGGAAGGTCTAATTCCTGTTCTGCTACATTCTGGCTTCCCTGCAATTTCATTTCTTCTTCTGGGGGGTGATAAGGCCTACCCTGCTGGACAGTGGTGAGGTTTAGCTGTAACACATAAAGCATCAGTATTTTTTATCGCTGTCTTCATTTTTTGCATCATGGTCCTGGTCTGCTGTATAAGCAGGTGGGGCTCGGACAGCCTCCTTTGACCATGCCCCCCTGTCAGACCTGCTGCTGTGTTCTTGCTCTCTCTGCACCCACTTCATCCCTCTGGTACCATGGTGAAGGGGACCTAGGATTGGGGTGTCAATGGGTCAGGAACATGTTTCTCCTCCCCCCACAGTCCGTGGGCTCTGTCTACAGCGGCCTGATGCAAGGAGTAGGGGCCGCTGAGAAGGTGTTTGAGTTCATTGACCGGCAGCCAACGATGGTGCATGACGGGAGCTTGGCCCCTGACCACCTGGAGGGCCGGGTGGACTTTGAGAACGTGACCTTCACCTACCGCACTCGGCCCCACACCCAAGTCTTGCAGGTGAGAGAGGGCCTAAATACCCCCACCACCACCCCCAATCATCCTTTCCCTCCTCCCATCTCTCTCACACCTCCTACAGGGCAGGCCGTGGCAGTGCAGCCAAGAATACAAAAAGCAGAGTCCCTCCACTCCTGGAGTTGGGCTCTTGTTGGGGAAGGCAGAGCGTTAACAAAAGGATTCCAAGAGCAATGCTAGGAAGGCAATGAATCGGGGTAGTCTGCAGAGATGGTGCTAATAGTCCAAGAGGGCTTCTCGGGGGAAGTGACTTTTGATCTGGGACCTAAACAAGGAGCAGGAGCCAGCCAATGGCTCTCTGCAGAGAGAACATTCCAGGCAAAGGAGACGAGTATAAAAGTGCTGTCAAGGCCTAGAAAGGAGAGCCTTCTGGGGCGGCGGCAGTGGGGCAGGCTGGGAAGGGTGCCCGGGGCCTCTGAGACCAGGGCCTCTGAGTGAGCCAGCGGCCCCGCCTCGTGTCTGCGTGTTCCTTGCAGAACGTCTCCTTCAGCCTGTCCCCAGGAAAGGTGACTGCGCTCGTGGGGCCATCGGGCAGCGGAAAGAGCTCGTGCGTCAACATCCTGGAGAACTTCTACCCCCTGGAGGGGGGCCAAGTGCTGCTGGACGGGAAGCCCATCGGCGCCTATGACCACAAGTACTTACACCGAGTGGTAGGCGCACGGGCCTTTGCTGCCCTCCTCCGCCCTTTCCCTGTTTGACCTTCTCTCGCGAGCACTAACAGATGCAGGCAAGAGGGCTCAGGATACACACATAGTTAAAAGGATTATCACCGGGATTTCCTGGGTGGTCCAGTGGCTAAGACTCTGTGCTCCCAATGGAAGGGGCCCAGGTTTGATCCCTGGTCAGGAAACTAGATCCCACATGCTGTAACTAAGACCCAATGCAACCAAATAAAATATAAAGAAAAAAAAAGGATTACCACCAACGTAACACCACCCAGTTCAAGAAATAGAACATTCCAGCACTCCAGAAGCGCCCCGCCCCCCGCCGCCCCACTCCATGTGCCCCTTCTTTGCCTCCCAAGAAGCACCATCTCACCCAACCTTCATAATCATCACTTTCTTGCTTTTCTTTTGTTCTTCCCATCGCTGTGTGGCTCCCCAGACAGCGCAGCTGTGTTTTGCTAGTTTTGAACTTCATCTGACTGGCGTCATAGCACGTGTATTCTCTGTGTCCTGTTTCCTCCACTCAGCGTTATTTGTGAGTTTTCCAGGTTGAGGCTGTGTTTGTAGTTCCCTCATTTTCATTGTTGGGAGATAATCCACTGTGTAAACATGTCACAGTCCATTTACACATTCTGTTTCTTGATGGACAGTTGGGGGTGTTTCCTGTTTTTTAGTATCAATATTTAGCAACAATATTGATAGGGACAGCACTGATACTGTCTGTATGTCCTGGTATGCACTGGTGGGTAGGTTCTCCCAGAGTGGATGAGTATCTGCAGCTCTAGTAACTCCTGCCATTAAGGTGGTTTACTTTTTTCTTTTTTCAACTTTATAGTCCCACCAGCAGTGAAAGAGAGTTCAGGTTTTTCACACTTGAATGATCTCCAGTACTTAAAGGAGGCTATTCATGACCTTACGGTTTTGGGTAACCTTCTCAGACAGGTGCACTCAACATCTGATCCTGAGCTGCTAGAAGAGCAGGGACACCCTGGGCGGTGTTCAGGTTGTGCACTGTACGGGAAACACCAGCTACCGAGCGGACGTATTTACATCAGCAACAGACGTTAAGTTACGCGAGAGCCTGGGTTGGCACAGAGACTCCAGAACTTCCAGCTAGTTGTAGATGCTGGTAGAGGCCGCAGATTGTGACCTCTTCCCACTCGTGTGTATATAACCAGGGGTAGGTGGTGGAGAAGTGGTCTCAGGTATGCCACCACCGGGCTGCTGCCCACCGGAGTTCTGGCAGTGGCTCCTGGACAGAGCTGCTCAGGCTTTGCAATAGTGGACACGCTCAGATACTTAATTTCAGATACCTAGTATCAGTCCTGTTTCTGTAACCAGTTGGTGAGTGTCTACAGGTGGTTCTTTGAGGTCTTTTGCATTTTCCTGGTGACTAAAGATTTTAAGTCCTTTCTCATACGTTTCTTGGACTTTTGGATTTCCTCTTTTGTGAATATCCTCTGTTTAAATTTTTAATTTTCATAAACCCAAAGCAGTAGAACTCAACCATCTAACTATATTCCCATATATTCAGAGAATTTTGTAACAAACACATGAGAATCCCCTCCACCTCCCCTTTTGAATTCCACCCCATGGCACGGTTCAGCATTATCAGTTTAGTCAACATCCTTCCCTTTCCAGTGTGTTTCCCATCTTTACATAAACATATCTACATGTAAAGTCTTCCCTGGTAGCTCAGTGGAAAAGACTCTGCCTGTAACACAGGAGACGCAGGAGATACGGATTCAATCCCTGGATTGGGAAGATCCCCAGGAGAAGAAAATGGCAATCCACTCCACTATTCTTACCTGGGAAATGCCATAGACAAAGGAGCCTGGTAGGCTACAGTCCATGGGGTCACAAAGAATCGGACACGGCTTAGCAAGTAAACAGCAGCAACAACAATATATAAAGACACATATACTTTTTTTTAAAACAAAAATAGAATCATTTTATATTTATTAAAAATATATATATAGCAGCTTGATTTTATAGAAGTATTATAATCATTTAATCCTCAATTTATGGACAATTAGATTTTTTTTCTTTTTCCTATTTACAGTATTGTAGTGACATCCTCCAACTACATACACATTCCTGAAGCTGGGACCCTGAGACAATAGTTCCTTTCTGTTGGTCTCTAAAAGGGAGGGGGCACCAACCGGGAGGTCCCTGTGGCCTCTGCCTGCTCTGGCCTCTTGCTTCTTGCCATGGACAGACTCACAGAGGCACACTCCACACTCTATCACTCTCTTTTCTTCCAGGTCAGAGGCAGCCAATGAGCTCTGTCTCGGAGGTCAGGGAACTTGGCTGAGCCCAGAGCAGCAAGCTTAGCGGGGCCCCCAGTGTGTTGGTCAGGGAGGCTGAGGGCTTGTGCAGAAAGTCGACTCCACTGTTTGGAAAGAAGAGAGGCCACTGAATGCAGCAGCCGCCGGCCGTGGGCCCTGATCAGATTTCAGACTTGAGGCCCCAGGCATCAGCCAGGCCCGGGGCTGGTGAGGTTCCTGGTGACTGCTGGACTGATGCGTTCCCGGCCTCCCATGCCCCCTCCTTCCTCCTCCACAGATCTCCCTGGTGAGCCAGGAGCCAGTGCTGTTTGCCCGCTCCATCACAGACAACATCTCCTATGGCCTGCCCACCGTGCCCTTCGAGACAGTAGTGGAGGCTGCCCAGAAGGCCAACGCCCACGGCTTCATCATGGAGCTCCAGGACGGCTACAATACAGGTACAGGGCCCGGAGCATCACCTCCACTGTGCCGGAGGTCCATCCTCAGGATTCAACCCTCTGAGCTACGCGTTGCCCTCTGCCAGCTGCTCTTTATTATTTCAGGGGAAATCCACGTAACATAAACAACTGTTTTTAACTATTTATCTATTTATTTATTTTGCTGCATTGAGTCTTGGCTGCAGTACTTGGGAGCTTTTGTTACG
The DNA here is from genome assembly GCF_003369695.1 of Bos indicus x Bos taurus. Taxonomy (NCBI): domain Eukaryota; kingdom Metazoa; phylum Chordata; class Mammalia; order Artiodactyla; family Bovidae; genus Bos; species Bos indicus x Bos taurus. The sequence goes on along the minus strand of NC_040092.1, from coordinate 20,215,606 downwards.
GCTCTCAGGCTTAGTTACCCCCTGCATTGCAAGGCAGATTCTTCACCACTGGACCACCGGGGAAGTCCCTAAACTTAACTATTTTAAAGTGAACAATTCAGGTACTTCCCTAGTGGTCCAGTGGTTAAGACTCTGTGCTTCCACTGCAGGGGCATGGGTTTGATCCCTGGTCAGGGAACTAAGATCCCACACGCCGTGTGGTGCGGCCAGAAATCAATACACTTAGTGCATTCACAGGGCTTTAAAACCGTCACCTCAGTTTAGTTCCGAAACATAACTGTTTTAAAATGGTATATGTATTATATTATTTATAGTTACTTTATGTGAATAAGTATTTTAACTTAATGAGTTGAACAATGTATTAACTTATAGATTTGATTTAACGTATTTTAAAATTTTAACTCTTGCAGCAGGGCTATTCACACAGTTCAAAACTAAAAAATTAGACCTAACTATATCCAGTGAAAAGTTTCATTTCATCCCAGTCTTCACTACCAGTTCCCTCCGGCCCCCACCAAAGCTTCTTTCATTAATTTCTTACATGTCATTTTGGAGTTTCTTTATGCATATATGAGTATGTGTTTTTAGTTCCTCCCACCATCTACAGAAAAAAAAAAAACACAAAACAGCACCTTATATTCTGCACCTGTTTTTTTTTAAGTGATACCTTTTTTTCCATATTGATACCTAGAAAGCTACTTTTTTTTTTTTTAAGCTACTGCACAGTATTCTACTGTGTGGCTTTATAATACTTTCCTCAAAAATAACTGGTTTCCTCAGTTTCCTACTGATAGACAATTTGTATTGTGTTTTTGGTTTGGGGGTTTTGTTGTTTTCAGTTAACAGTGTGGTGAGTCACAGTGCGCGAGCAAGTAAATGAGCAGGAAATATTCCCAGAAATGGGTTTGCTGGTCCAGGTGTGTGTCTGTAATTGTGGTCTGTGTACTCACACAGCACAACCGGACACACAGAGGAGTGTGCACAGGGATCTCAGCAGCTGTACCCCAGGAAGACTGGGGGTGCCCCCTCAGCCACCCCAGCACAGTGTGTTCTCAAACATTTGGAGTTTTGCCAGATTAATAAGTAAAAGTTGGCATCTTGGTACAACCGCACACAGTCATAATTTGTTTGCCCCTTATGAACAGGAAGAGGGAGCATTGTTCCGTGAGGTTTCCAGCCGGCGGCCCTCTCAGCCCCACCTTTCCCGGGGAGCAGAGCTCCCTTGACAGAAGGGAAGGGCAGAGGCAAGGGACTGCTCGTCCCTCCCCAAGGGCCACCCAGCCTCCCCTCCCACTCACTTGACCCTGTGCCTCCGCCCCGCAGAGACAGGGGAGAAGGGTGCCCAGCTGTCCGGGGGCCAGAAGCAGCGGGTGGCCATGGCCCGGGCTCTGGTGCGGAACCCACCCGTTCTCATCCTGGACGAAGCCACCAGTGCCCTGGATGCGGAAAGCGAGTATCTGGTGAGTGGGGTGGTGGGTGATGCTGGAGCAGAGCAGCGGACAGGTGCTGGGAAGGGCTCAGGGTGGCTGTCGGGACTCTCCCAGGCCAGCTTCCTGGATTGGGGTGTCCCGGAGCTGAGGGCAGAGAGCGGGGACGGAGGAGACGCAGGTCATGGTCACTCAGCCCAGCCTCAGGGCTCTAGGTGTTGAAACCAAATGCACCTGGGTTTGAATCAGGAGAGGTGGGCCCTGGATTAGGAGCTCTGCCCTGGAGCGCATAACCTGAGTGTCTTACTCCAGCTCTCATGTCATTGATAAAGGGGCCCACAGTGTATTTGAAGACTTAGCTACCCCTATCTCGCCATGGATCCATTCATTTATCACACGGTATTTAATCCCCGCCTCCCGGGCACCAGCGCTGTTCTGGGTGCCAGGGTCACATTGGCCCCTGCCCCCAAGGTGTTTCCAGTCCAGGGCGAGAGACAGATAACAAGGAGACAAGGGTGAGTTTGCCCTGGGGGCTGTACTATGTAGAAAATGAAACAGTCCTGTGGTGGAGAGGTTGAGAAACATAGCCGGCCATTAGTTAAAGCTGGGAAAACAGATTTTATCCAGTAGCTAATAAAGCAGGGGAAAGAGCTGAGGTCTAAGATTTGTGCAGGGGTGATGATGGTGATGGGGCAGCCATTTCAAAGGGAGATTGAGGATGCAGGGAAGGGGTGGGAGCAGGGCTCAGGGGAGACTCACATAGGGCTGGGAGCTGGCAGACAGTGGGAAACCACTCGAATTAGGATTCCTGTCCCCCACCGAGTCTGGGAGATGGGGCCCTATCCTTCCAATGACTACATTTCAAAGGAATGACAGAGAGAGACATTCCTGAGCTTTAGGAGATTTGCATATGTATCTCCATGGGACAGAGGAAGGTTGACAACTCTAAGCCCCTTTTGGTACATAAGTGCTCTAAGAAAGGGGGCTCAGCCGCCGCCCAGCACGTGTTGGTTAGGACACTCAGTTCTCCTGGCGGCACTTAGGGGCTGGGGTCATCCCAGGGACAAGGCTCTGGCCCTGCAGGAGCCCCCTGGAATGTGGCTGCCTTACTGCAGGGTTCAGATGGGGTCACACGGGCCCAGAATTCACGTGCAGAGCCAGGGTCATCAAGGAGCTATTGAGCTGAGACCAGAAGGGAAAGGAGCCAGTCAGGGGGATCCAGGTGAGAGCATCCTGGGGAGAGAGGGGCAGTGAGGGGAAAGGCTCGGAGCAGGTCCACAGCCAACCCCCCAAGGTCAGCATGGTTGATGGTGGGGGTTGAGCGTGGTGAGGTCGGGACAGAGTCATGGTGGGTACGCCAGCTGTTCAGGCCCTGGAAAGGGTTGTTTTTTTTTTTTTTTTTTTTAGAGTAGGTTTACGTTTAAAGAAAGTTGAGCAGAAAGTACAGAGTTCCCATATATACCCCTTCCCCCAAACAATGTCACCTGTTATTAACATTTTACATTAGCAGTATATTAGTTCCCATTGAAAATTGGTATTAGTGCATTGTCATTAACTCAAGGTCACCATTCACATCTGGGGTCCCTTTGTGTTGCGAATTCTATGGGTGTTAACAAACGCAGGATGTCATGTTATGCAGAAGAGTTTCACTGCCCAAAAATTCCCCCCAGGAGTTTGGGTTTTATCCGAAATAGGACAAGAAGCTTTTGGAGGGCTTGGAGCGCGAGTTCAACAAGAACTGATTAAAAGTATTAAATCCACGTGGGTAGCGCGCCAGGAAAGTTGCCGGGATCCAAGCGAAAAGGAACGGTGGCAGAGGTGGAAAGATGGAGCAGAGAGACCCTGGGGAGATGGGGCTACAGGATTTGCTGATGAGTCAGGTTTGGGGGGTGAGGGAAGGATGAGGAAGCAGGTGATGCTGGTTTTGTTGGCATGAGCTCTGAGGCTGATGGTGAGACCATTAACCAAGGCCAAGGTTAGGGGAAGACCATGTCGGGAGCCCTTCCATCATTCACCGAGTGCTGCCCCATGTCAGGCTCTGAGCTCTGTCCCCCAAGGACAAAAACTCAGGAAGCAGGTCCTGTGCAAGCCCTCGCCTGAAGCCCCAGGAGAAGAAGAAGCCCCAGAGAGGCTGAGCGTCCATGGGATGTGGTGGACCCGGGATCTGAGCCAGGACTGGGTGGGGTGGTGGGCGGCGGCAGTGCCCGTGTGAGCCGGTGCCCTCCTGTGTCCGCAGATCCAGCAGGCCATCCACGGCAACCTGCAGAAACACACGGTGCTCATCATCGCGCACCGGCTGAGCACGGTGGAGCGGGCACACCTCATCGTGGTGCTCGACAAGGGCCGCGTGGTGCAGCAGGGCACACACCAGCAGCTGCTGGCCCAGGGCGGCCTCTACGCCAGGCTGGTGCAGCGGCAGATGCTGGGGCTCGAGCCCACCGGGGACTTCACAGCCGGCCACAGGGAGCCGCCAGGCAACGGCAGTCACAAGGCCTGACCGCAGGGCCCCGCCTCTCCTGGTGGGGCAGAGGCCCCGGAGCCGGCCTGGCAGAGGTGCCCACGGGGGCCCCCCATCCTGGCCGCCCCCACTGCCCTCTGAGCCCAAGCCCATGGCACTGGAAGGGGAGGGCCACCTGCCCTGCCCCACAAGTCACCGCTTCCTGCATCTCTTCCCCGGGTCCCTGCCCTATTCCCCAGGCCACCACCAGCCCCCTGCTGCCATGAGCCACCCCTGCCAGTCTGGGCACAGAGACACCACTGGTCTCTCGGGCTGGTCTCCCGAAGCTTCTAGACGAAGGTAGAACTACCTTTTTAAACCAAGATCTTAACCAGGTTTTTTTACTGCTTGGTTTGATGGCCCCCATCAACTCCTAGATTTCAAAAACATTTTTCTAATTGGGAGTAATGATGGGCAACGTCCCTGAGATGTTCTGGAAACTTCTGAGCCAGGAGTGAATGGCCCTTCTCCCTAAGAGCCTGGGGGGATGTCAGGGAGAACTGGGCCTCTGCTGTTTGCCCCTGGAGAGAAGGGGCTTCCCAGTCCCTGTGGTGGTGGGAACATGGCGGGGTGGAGGGACTTCCCATCTTGCCCTCTTCCCAGCTTCGTGAGTCAGGCCAACAGTGGGTGGGGAGTGGAAGGCACCTGCCTGCCTATCACCCCCCAAATCTAAGCCAGTCTCACTGTGAACCACTACAAACCTTAACTAGGGGAGTGAGGGGCTGGCCAGGCCTGGCGGAGCCTCGGGGGGTCCCCGGCCCAGTGCCCAGCTTGAACCCCCTCCCTCTGGCTTGCCCCTCCTCGCGCCCTCTCCCCTGGCTGGCAGCGCCCTCCCCACATCTGCTCTGCCGTTCTGAGGCTCTCTGGACGTCTGGGAGTCCGGTGCACGGGACGCCGGCAAAGCCCAGGTCTGGCTTTGTAGGGGGGTTGTGAGATGTTGGGAGAACCCGGGTCAATAAAGTATACTACCTCTGACTCCTGACCTCTGACCTCTTCCTGGGCTATCTGCCTCATCGCCTGGTTAGGTTTCTTCATCAGGCACTGCCTGGTGTAATTGTGGGGAGACTCTGGGTGGTCTAGGGCCTTCCCCCCATCCAGTGTGCGGGTGCCCTTCACATCCCCAGGATCCCCAGCGCAGACACTCACATCCGTCCATCTGTCTCCATGGGGCTTGTGCAGGATAACAGATCGGTCTCCACTAAACCCCCGGGGTCTTTTGTGCCTCCTGGGAAAGCCGAGACCCAGCAAATGCCACCTGTTTTTTTCCATCAGGGACAGAGCACCGTACGCTCACCAGCCTATGGCACCAAGACATGTTACCCAGCAGTACAGCTCAATCAGAAGGCAGGCTTAGGACTGGACACAGGAAGTTCCTGGTGGCAGTTCTTACTTGCTGAATTGTGCAGAAGTCTGGGGTCCCGGGAGAGGGGCTGGGGCAGTGTTTTACCAACAGGTATGGACGTATTTGAATATTTTTAACAACCAGTGAAGTCACACTGCATACACCAGCTCCATGTCTGCCGTGTACCCATTTTCCTGCCAAATAAACCGAGGCCTGAGGCCCAGACCGTGGCCAGCGCAGTCCCCTGCGTGCCCTCAGGGGCTTGGACCTGCCTTGAGCATCTTATTTATCCAGGACCCTCTGGCTCCCTCCCTGAAGAAGCCATCGTGAACCTGAGAACTGGGTGCCCCAGCAAGAACCTGCTCAGGCCCAGGCTGGGGTTTCAGGTGGAATTAGAGAGATACCAGGTGCTTAGTGTCTGATCTCATTTAATCCTCACAACCACCAATTCTCTCCGCATTTTAAAGTTGAGGAATCTGAAGCTCAAAAAGGTTAATTGATTTACCCTACACTACACAGCCAAGACCCCTCAGCTAACCCCCGCCAAGATCAGGGAATGAAAAAGTTTCAGGGCATTGTGTTATCTGGACTCTTTTTGCTGTGCTTACCATTCCATGATAAAAATAAACACAAATTTTAAAATGCTGTGAAAACCCAGCAAGACACATGGTGTTCAGTTGCTCAGTCGTGTCTGACTCTGCAACCCAAGGACTGCAGCACGCCAGGCTTCCCTGTCCTTCACTATCTCCCGGAGTTTGCTCAACAAGATACATAGGTGAGCTCAATTCAGGCAGGAGGAAGGTTGAGACAACTGTAAGGAGCTTCCCCATTTGTCTTCCCCGTTCTGGGCCTCGGTGTTCTCACCTGTAATGGGGGATGTGTCACAAGGGTGGAAGGAGAAATTGAACCTCTTGCCTGGGAAGGTGGGGGCCCTTGAAGAAGGGTGTGCTGGTTTCCTGTGGCCTCTGTAACCAATGACCACAAAGCAAGTGCCTTAAAGCAACAGAACCATATCTTTCCCAGACCTGGAGGCCAGAAGTCTGACAGGGCTGAGCTCCTTCCGAAGGCTCTAGGGGAAGATCCTTCCTGCTTCTGGCGGCTCCAAAGGTTCCTGGCTTGTGGCTGCCTCCCTCCAGTCTCTGCCTTCATCATCACCCGGCCTTCTTCCCCGTGTCTCAAATCTCCCTCTGCCTTTCTCTTGTAAAGACATGTGACATTGGATTTTGAGCCGACGTGAATTATCCAGAATCATCTCACCTTGAGATTCTGAACCAGGTCTGCAAAGACCCTTTTTCCAAGTAAGGTCACTCTCACGGTTTCCAGGGATTTGAGATGGATCTCTTTAGGGGGAACCTTGCAGCCTTTGGGCTTTCCCAGTGGCTCAGCGGTAAAGAATCCACCTGCAGTGCAGGAGCCACAGGAGACTGGGGTTTGATCCCTGGGTTGGGAAGATCCCCTGGAGGAGGGCATGGCAACCCACTCCAGTATTCTTGCCTGGAGAATCCCATGGACAGAGGAGCCTGGTGGGCTACAGTCCGTGGAGTCACAAAGAGTGGGACATGACTGAGTAGCATACACCTTGCAGCCTTCTTTCACGTGGTTTTTGCATCCCCTACTCTGCCCCATCCCAGGGGCCCCTGCCCCAGCCCAAGGCCACCTCAAGACTTCCTGTTTGGTTTGGGGGTGGGGGGTTGCAATGCTCAGAGGGCAACAATAGCCATGCTTGAGTCAGGCTGGTTGTGACAGGGATCATGGGACTGGAAGCAGAGGCTTCAGACCAGACCAGCCTGCTGCTGCCAGGTCATGTGTCCCTCCTGTCAATCAGATCCTGGCCTCTGAGTGCTGAGAACCCTCCAGGGTGTCTCAGTGCATCAGGTCCAAACGCCTCCCTGTGGCCTCTGCCTGCCTTTCAGTAGCTCCTCTCCCTTCTTGCTTCTCCTTGAGCGAGTCAAGCTCATTCTTGCCTCTGAGCCCTTACACTGCCTGTTCCTTCTTCCTGATACACTGTTCCTCCCCCTGGGTTCCCAGATGATCCTTTCTCATTTCTCTCTCAGCTCATGGGTCCCCTCCTCCTCGTCAGGTACTGAGTGTGGGGTTTCCCCCGGTCACCCTGATCTGTTATCATCACAGCACTCGTCACCCCCTGAAATCTCTGCCTCTTTTGTTATGTTCCAGGCACAGGTGTGCGTGCTTTATATGAGCTGCATCACATAATCCTCATAAAACCTCTGAAAGGTAGGTACAGTGTCATCCCTGCTTTATAGATGGGGAAACTGAGGCACAGAGAGGTTAAGCCACCTGCCCAAGACCACTCAGCTAGTAAAGAGTAGAACCAAGATTCACACCCAAGAAGAATATGTATGTTTGATCCCAACCACACAACACCTGTGAGCATGAAGACTTAAGGGTGTGGATTGGGGCAGGCAGGTTAACCTGCAAGGGAAAGCTGCCCATCAAACATGAGACTTGAGTTCTTAAACCTGAGTCTCTCCAGGAGCCAGGTAGGTATCATAGGTGAGTGAAGCCAGCCAGATATAATAAAAATCAGACAATGTCTTGATTTCTCTTTTGCTTTTCCACTTTGGGCATAGTACAGAGAAAATCTGTTCAATTAGTCCGTAAAATATGGTGCAAGCTCGAAGATAAGTGGTGACTGAAGCTCTGTCAGTTGTTGCTATTTAGTTGCTAAGTTGTGTCCCACTCTTTGCGACCCCATGGACTGTAGCCCGCCAGGCTCCTCTGTCCGTGGGATTCTCCCAGGCAAGAACACTGGAGCAGGTTGTCATTTCCTTCTCCAGGGGATCTTCCCAATCCAGGGATCAAACCCACATCTCCTGCATTGCAGGCAGATTCTTTATTTTTCTTGCCATAATTGGTGACAATAGGGGATGGTGGGGATCGTGGCAAACAGGAGAGCTCACACCCCTTTAAAGAGCATGGCTAGGGGACTTCCCTGATGGTCCAGTGGTTAAGAATCTGCCTCCTGATGCACTGGATGTGGGTTTGGACCCTGGTCAGGGAACTGAGATCTGACACGTGTTGGGGCAACTAAGCCCGTGTTCCACGACTAGGGAGCAGCCCGTTCACCACAGCTAAAGATCCTGCATGCCAAAACGAAGATCTGACGCAGCCACAAATAAATAAGTAAATTTAAAAATAAATAAAGGGGATGGCTGGGACTCAGCTCCAGATCTGGGGACATAGAGAAAGGTGGCCTCGAATTAGCAGATTTTCAGATGTTTCCAGAGAAGTTGGAAATTTCCAATTGTCATGTGAGAGTTTATAGATTTTTTATAGAGTGGCTCAATTACATTTACAAAACCAAGGGTAAATATAACACCTCCCTAGTCTTTGGACTGTGAGTTATCCATTAGCAACCTCTGTGCTGGACATTCCTGTTCTCCAAAGTTCTTGGAGTTTCTCCAGCAAGGCGCTTCCATGGGGATCCCCCCAGCCCAACTCCATTCTTGCCCAGACTCCTCCTTCCCTCCTCCCCCATCCCCCTCTCTTCACCTCATCCCTGTCTCCCAGCCTCAGAATCCCAGATTCTTCTCCCTCTCCCAGGCTGAAGTCAGCTCCAGCTCCCTAAATTGCAAATGTGAACCCCAGCATGGGCCCTAGCCAGCCAAAAGAACCTTCTGGAGACTAAGCAAGCCCCTTTCTGGAAGTTACATATGATTTTCAAGAATAAATGTTTCATTTTGGAATCATTTTAGGTTTGCAGAAAAGTTGCAGTGATGATAGAAGGCGTTGCTGTATTTATACCCTCACCCAGCTTTGCCTTATGCTATCTCACATGACTGGGACACATTTGTCACGACTAAGAAGCCTACACAGGCACAGAACTGGCAGTGAAATGCCAAGCTTTTTTTGGATTTCCCCAGTTTTCCCACTGTGTCCTTTTTCTGTTCTAAAATTCAATTCAATTCAAAGATAGGTTTTAAAAAATTGTTTTTATTAAGATAAAATATGCATAACATTTACCACTCACGACATTTAGTACATTGACAGTGTGGTACAACCGTCACCATTCTCTCTTTCCAGGACCTTTTTATCACCCTTCCCCCCCAAAAAAACAGGTCCCCATTAACTGTCACCCTCCATTCCCCCACCTCCCTCAGACCCTGGCAACCACTAGTCTGCTTTCTGTCTCTGTAAATCCGCCTGTTCTGGGCACTTCATATCCATGGAATTGTAGACATTGTGGCCTTTTCTGACTGACTTCTTTCACTCAGCATCATGTTTTCACCGTTCATCCATGTCTACTTCTGTTGCTGCTGCTGCTAAGTCACTTCAGTCGCGTCCGACTCTGTGCGACCCCATAGACGGCAGCCCACCAGGCTCCCCCGTCCCCGGGATTCTCCAGGCAAGAACACTGGAGCAGGCTGCCATTTCCTTCTCCAATGTCTATGTCTATGTGTGCCTATATCAGTGCTTCATTCCTTTTTATGGCTGAATAATATTCCATTGTATGGACGGAACCCATTCTGTTTATTCTGTTTGTCCATCCGTCCACCGCTGAATGCTTGGGTTATTTTCACATTTTGCCTACTTCGGACAGTGCGGCCATGAACAGTCACATTTTTGTGTGGCCATGTTTTTGATTCTCTGAGGTTTATACTTCGGAGTAGAATTGCTGGGTCATATGATCACTCTGTGAAAGTACCATCTTCCACAGTGGCTGCACCATTTCACGTTCCCACTGGCAAAGTAGGAGGGTCCAATTTCGCCACATCCTCACCAACACTTGTTATTTTCTGTTATTTTTTGGTTTTATTTAAAACCTTTTTTGATTCTTTATTGAATTTGTTATAATACTGCTTCTGTTTTATCTTTGAGTTTTTTGGCCACAGGGCATGTAGGAGCTTAACTCCCTGACCCAGGATTGAACCTGCGCCCGTTTCATTGGTTGTTTAAGTGGTGGTTTAAACGAAGTCTAAACCACTGGGCCACCAGGGAGGTCCTCCTGTGTATTTCTTTTAAATTATAGCCGTCCTAGTGGGCAGAAGGTAAAGAGCCATATTTTTGAAGCTGACTTTTTCTGTATGACCATTCATTGCGCGAATACAGCGGCCTTCCTCTGGTCCAGGCACTGCCCCAGGCAGTCAGGGGAAAGCGTGGCAGTTGGACCTTCAGGAAAAGCGCCATCTGGAGGGGAGACAGGCAAAGATACAAGCAAGAAGGAGGCAACGGAGACGAGCTGGGGGGCTGTGGAGACCCAGAGCAGGCCTAATCCTGGTGTGAGGATCTGGGGCCGGTGAGAGGGCAGAGGTAGTCCTGGCTTCAAGGGGTGGGTGGCGGGAGGTAAGGGGTGTCGTGAAGCCAGATAGTCACCCAGGGCCTCTGTGCTCAGAAGAGCCCCACGTTTGATTTAAAGCTCTGGCCACCACCTTGCAATTCCTCTTCTTTTTTAATATATGTATTTTAAACTGGCTGCGCTAGGCCTTAGTCGCAACATGAAGGACCTTCAGTCTTCATTGCAGCACGTGGGATCTAGTTCCCTGACCAGGGATTGAACCCGGGCTCCCTGCATTGGGAGCGTGGAGTCTTAATCACTGGACCACCTGCAACTTCCCTTGAAATTCTTCAGTTGTGAACGACGGATCCTGCCTTTTCACTTTTCTCTGGGCCCTGCACATTATGTACCTAGTCCTGGGTAGCTGTCCTCGCTCGAGGCCGGGGTCTGGGAAAGCCTCTCTCTCCAGCTGAATCTTTGGCATTTGGTGAAGGGGTGCTTTTGTTGTTGTTGTTAATATTTTAAAAATGCAGAGAATTCTATAAGCAGCACTCTGCTCCCCACCCCAGGTCATCACCCTGGACATTTCTCACCATCAGAGCTGTCTGCTACAGGGCACCCCGATCCCCAGCCGCTGCCCCCTCCCTCCTCCACACTGGCCCCTGAAGCGGAGCTGAGTGCATCAGGCAGCAGATGGGTTCTTCCAAACAGCTGGTCTCTGCAGACTCTGACCCAAAGCGTGTGTGTTGGGAAGAGGCCGTTAATCTGATTTGGGGTCACGGTCAGAGCCGACAGCTCCAAGGACAGAAACCCGGGAACTTGAGATGTTGCTCATGGTGGGCTCTTTGAGGCTGAGCATGCTCAAGTGGGCACTGGAATGACGGTCACTCCACTCCCTGGCACGGTGGCTGTGCCAGGGCTCTGACCCCACCTTCCCCGCAAACTCCCAAGTCTGCTTTTCTCCCCCTGTCTGGCTGCAACCTCCCTTACCTCAGGAAAACATCCATAGTTCGTTGGCTTGGAAATCATCTCCTCCTCTTCATCAGGGCTGCCCTGGTACAGTTGTGCCGATACAAGCTATTAGGGTGAGCTCCCATATGGAGCTCAAAACTTTACACCATGAGACTTCCTGGTGATTCAGTGGCTAAGACTCTGAGCTCCCAATGCAGGGGACTGGTCCCTGGTCAGGGAACCATTAAGAGATCCCATGTGCCGTAACCGAGGATCCCAAACACCATAAGGAAGATTGAAGACCCTAGTGCCACAACGAAGACTCAGCACAGCCAAATAAGTAAGGAAATCCTTAAAAAACCAAACTTTACACCAGGATGAGTGCCTTCAAAGTACATGGGCCAGAGGGGGAACATAAAGCTGTAAAGGGGACCAGCTGTAAGATACTAGGGAGCGGTGGGGACTATGGTGAAGTGAAGACCTCATTACTCCTTGAAAGCGGGCACCGGCTGCTCACCTCGGCCACTGTCAACACAAGGAAATGTGTATGAAATGGGGCCAAGTCTTCTGATGTTTCAAGGGAAGTGGGCAAACCACATTTTGTGATGTCTTGACTTTAACAGTAGATATCTAATTCAAACTTTTAAAAAAACACAAACAGGGCAACAAAACACGTCCTTGGGCCTCTAGATTGTGAGCCCTGGTTTACACCCACAACTTAGCTCTGAATTATTCCCCTGCTTGTTCTTCACTTGGGTACAAGGTATTGGTGTGGATGTGGGGAGACAGAAGCTCACGGTGGTAAGAATGCAAATTGGGAGAGCAATTTGCCACATCTAGTAAAAAAAAGTTGAAATGTACAAACTCTACAACTATTCCACTCTTAGAGCAGTGGTCCCCAATCTTTTTGGCCCCAGGGACAGATTTTGTGGAAGACAACTTTTCCAGGGACTGGGGGCCGGGTGGGATGGTTTCAGGATGATTTAAGCGTGTTACACTTATCGTGCGCTTCATTTCTATTATTACTATTACATCAGCTCCAACTCAGAGCATCAGGCATGGATCCCAGAGGTTGGGGACCCTTGCCTTAGAGGAGTGGTTTTCCTTTTTTTAAAATTGAAATAAAATTCACATAACATGGACTTCATTACTTAAACCATTTTAAAGCACAGAATTCAGTAGCTTTTAGTAAATCTGCGGTGCTGGGAAACTCGTCACTAGCTGGTTCCAGAACACTTTCACCACCCCGAAAGGAAATCCGTACCCAGAAAGCAGTCACTCTCCGTTCCCCCGCCCCACCGCCTGCCAGCCAGCCCCTGGCAACCACTAATCTGCTTTCTGTCTCTATGGATCTGTCTCTTCTGGACATTTCGTGTGCACAGAATCAGACGATACGTGGCCTTTTGTGCCTGGCCTCTTTCACTGAGCATCATGTCTTTAAAGTTCTGTGTTGGAACATGTGTCCATACTTTATTTTTTATTATAAATAAGATTTATTATAAATAAGATTCTATTTTATGGCTAGGTCCCGTTTTGTTTTTCCATTCATCTGCTCATGACATTTGGGTGGTTTCCACTTTACGACTATTGTGACTAGAGCTTCTGTGAACATTCATGTACTTTTTGGGTGGCTATACCTCGCATTTCTCTTGGGTAGAATTACTGGGAGAGCAATGTTTTTTTAAACTTTGCTTTCACTGCAATCCTTATTAGTAAGAAGAACATCTTTACCTCCCTACCAAGCACACATGCACACAAAACAAAACCTTCACCAAGGAATAGTATTCATTACACGTTATTCTACCCTATATCATTTAAGGAAAATTTGACTTCATGACTTAGGTATGCCTCAGGCTATTTGAAAAATATTGCTCTGCAGCAATTAGCCCAAGGACGCTCATAGCCACCTGGTTTTCATTTGCAAATCACTAGAAACAATGGTGAGGTCTTTAATTTGGTTTTTAAAAATATGGTACAGGATATACAGGGAAATATTATGTGGGAAGAAAAGGCATATTGGATCCATACATATTAACTTGGAAAGATCTCAAAAACATAAAAACAAGCAAAAAAAAAAAAAAGCACATTGCAGAAAGATATTATGATAGTGTTTATCTGTGTTAATACAAAACACTAGCAAATCTATTTCTTGGATCTATAAATATATGTACAGAGTTCAGAAATCAATTGGCTGGGAGGCTACAGGCTCCATTCATGCTGGAGTTTGTCTCTGGTGGTTGGAGACTAGAAGGGCATGAACATGCGATGCTTTACTCTTTTGTTAAGAATAAAAGTGGATTCAGAGCAAATAGAAGAAAAGGTGAACAGTGGTTGGTTATGAGCCGTGGGCACATGTGTATTTCAGGATTGGGTGTCCGTTTTCCCCAGGGCCGGGGGGGAAGGATGGTTAGCTCAAAACAAGCTAACCCAGTCCTTGCATGGTAAGTGCCCAGGGGGCCGCGGAAGGCAAGATGGAGAACAGCTGTTCTGATTTCTGTTTACTGAAAACAGAAGTTGTTGAAAAGCCAGCCAGTACGTCCAGCCGAGACACTCCGCCAGACCTGAGCCCCCGCCGCGGGCAGCTCCATCCAGTCAGTCATCCTGCGCTCCTCCAGAACCTGAAGTTCTAGAAGACTGCACAGAGCGAGGACTTTCAAATTCAGGACCCAAACAGCCATTTCTGCTGATGTAGTTATTTCTGGCCCCAGGTAGGAGAACTATTATAATTTCAAATAATAATACAGAGACATTTTTTTTTACCTTGTTTTTTTGGCAGATGGCTCTGAAAGAGGCTGTTTAATGTTTACTTTTTAAAAAAATTGTGGTACAGTGCACATAAGATAAAAATTGGTCGTGTTTGAAGATGTGTAACTCAGACTGGGACTCGAACCCACGTGCCGGGACTTGAACCCACATGCCCGGACTTGGGCTTCCCAGGTGGCACTAGTGGTAAAGAAGCCGTCTGACAATACAGGAGATGGGAGAGATGTGGGTCCGATCCCTGGGTCAGGAAGATCCCCTCGAGGAGAAAATGGCAAACTGCTCCAGTATTCTTGCCTGGGAAATCCCATGGACAGAGAAGCATGGCAGACTACAGTCCATGGGGTCACAAAGAGTCATAACCACTGGACCACCAAGAAATTCCCTATTTAGCTTTTTAAAAGCCCATTTATTATCTCCTTCTGTTTGATTGCCCAGCTGCAGATACCAGTACTGAGATGGATGATGATGATGATGACTATTCCTATATGAAGCATTTCCAACATACCCAGCTCTCTGTAAGCACTTTATATAATATTAACTGTTTTAATTCTCACAACAACCCTATGAGGCAGCTACTACTATTAACCCTGTTTTTCCAAAAAAAAAGAAAAGTGAGATTAAATAACCTGCAGAGGGACTTCCCTGGTGGTCCACTGTTAAGAACCCATCTTCCAATGCAGGAGACCTGGGTTTGATCCCTGGTTGGGAACTAAGATTCCCCCATGCCTTGGAGCAGTAAGTCCTCATGCTGAAACTTCTGAGTCACAACAGGAGAAGCCCACTCCCTGCAACAAAGCAAATAAAAATAACCTGTAGCAAGTCCCAAAGCTGGGATTTGAACCCTGGCAGCCTGAACCCCCAGCTGGAGCACTTAACCATTGCACCAAGCTGACTGTGAGATTATACACATAACTAATTTCCTACCCCACCCTGTCTTTTTTTCCACCCTGTTTTCCACCCTTTTTTTCCACCTTTGTCTTTTTTTCTTCCCTTTGCAATTAGTCACTAGGGGTTACCTGTGCCAGCCCATGGAGTTGGGGCTTGCTGAAGAGATGTCTGTGCTGAGTCACCAACGGGGAGGTATTTAGAAATAGATCATCAGCGTGACTTCCTTCCACTGGTTTCTGCTTTTCCCTGGATGGGGGAGCGGGCAGGAGGAAGTAGTCCACTAAAGAGCTGAGTCACCCTGGGTGGTCCCAACAGACTTAAGATAACAAGGACATGCCTCACCTTGTCGCAGGTCCTCACCTTAGATAGCCTGAGGTCGGTCATTCAGCTGATTGATTATTATTATTTATATAATAATTATAAAACATTTCTTAGAAGCATTATTTCTTTATTTGGCTGCACTTCCAGGCTTGTAAGATGGTCTTAGTTCCCTGGAGGAGGGCATGGAAACCCACTTCAGGATCCTTGCCTGGAGAATCCCATGGACAGAGGAGTCTGGGGGGCTACAGTCCATAGGGTTGCAAAGAGTTGGACACGACTGAAGTAAATTAGCACGCACACATGCAGGTCTTAATTGCTGCACGTGGGATCTTTAGTTGTGGCACGTGAGATGTAGTTCCCTAACCAGGGTTGGAACCCAGGCCCCCTGCATTGGGAGCACAGAGTCTTAGCCACTGAACCACCAGCAAAGTCCCAAAAACATGCCTTTTAAACCTTTACGTTCTGACAGATTGCACACAGATCAGAGAATAGAGCCGTGAGATCTGCCACCTCAATAGGGTGCCAAACGCCCACTGATCAGTATTCATTATGTAGCAGAGGATTACTCTTATCTTTACATTTCCCTGACCTGCATTCTGTCTTATCCATCTTTGTTGTTCAGTCACTCAGTTATGTCTCACTGTTTGCAGCCCCATGGACTGCAGCACACCAGACTTCCCTTTCCTTAACTATCTCCCAGAGCTTGCTCAAACTCATGTCCATTGAGTTGGTGATGCCATCCAACCATCTCGTTCGTTCTCTGTCCTCAATCTTTCCCAGCATCAGGGTCTTTTCCGATGAGTCAGCTCTTCACATCAGGTGGCCAAAATGTTGGAGCTTGTCCATCTTACAAGCGTCTTAGTCATATCCCTTGTTGAGCAATGACTTATCATCATTCATTGAGTGCTGGGTACTGTGTGAGGCTGTGGGTCACCAGGGAAAACAAGAGATACGGAATCACCTACGTCCTAAGGGATCATGAACCCAGCATCGTGAAAAGACACGAGAGTGGTTGGGAGAGGGGTGTTATTTGAGCTGAGGTGATCTGAGGAGGTCACATCTGAGCTGAGGGCTGAATGAGGAGCAAGGGCCAGCCCGGGATATCAGGGGCAAAGAATGAGTCTGGAGGTTCCTCAAAAAGTTGACCCTGAAGTTACCATGTGACCCAGCAATCCCACTCCTAGGTACAGACCCCAAAGAAATGAAAATGGGTATCCATGCAGAAACTTGTCCATGAATGTTTATAACAGGTCTATTTACAATTGCCAGAAAGCGGAAACAACCTGTGTCCATCCACTAACAAATGAATAAACAAACTGTGGTCTATGCAGACAGCGGACTATATTATTTGGCATAAAATGAAATGAAGGGACTTCCCTAGTGGTCCAGTGGCTAAGACTCCATGCTGCCCGTGCAAGGGGCCCAGGTTCCATCCCTGGTCAGGGAACTAGATCCCACATGCTGCAACTAAGATCTGGTGCAGCCAAATAAAATTTTTTTAAAGGAATGAAGTTCTGATACAGGCCACAATGTGGATAAACCTCGAAAACATTTTGCTAATGAAAGAAGCCAGTCACAAAAGTGTGAAAGTATGATTACTTTTATATGACTTACTCAGAATAAGCAAGTCTCTAGACAGAAAGCAGGTTAAAGGTTAGTGAGCAGGGCAGCGAGGCTTCATTGGGTGAGAAGTGGTTTTTATGGGGTGACGAGAGAGTTTTGTAATTCCCAAGACCTGGTGATAATCACATTGTAAATATAACTAAGACTAAGGGATTTGCATGCTTTAAAATGGTTGATTGCATGTTATGTTATGTTATGTTTATTTAAAGAATTTCATCTCTTTAAAAGATAAGAAAGATAGTGGGAAAAATTGACCAGAGGCAAAGGGGTAGCAGGTCTCAAGACTAAGAAGCAGGCAGAAGAAGCTTGGATGTTGCCAGAGCAGGAAGTGGGCAGTGGGGTGGAGCATGGAGAAGGTAAAGCCGGAAGAAGGAACAGGATGAGATGGGAGGTGTGTGACCGACTCTGCAAAGGTGGAGAGCACAGGAGGGTTTTGATCAGGGTGTGATATGACTGATCCTCTGGCTCTGTGTGGACAGGGCCAGGGGAGGTGCCCCCCACCCCCTACCACTCCCCAAGACACCCAGGCCTGGGCTCACCCTGCTCAGTAGCCCCGAACGGGGGGTGTAGCAATTGTTTCATCATTGGGCCTTCCCGCTGGCCTGTTCAGGATGTCCTGCTGAACTTCATAACTGAAAGACCTGTGGGGCTTTGAGAAACACTTTGAGGGGTTTTCTGCTCCGCTGGTCAGCAAGTGCCCAGGGACATATGAGGCCCTTCACCTTTCCTGGCCCTGGATTGGATCGATGCATTACATGACCAAAGGCAATCAGAGACTCCAGGACCTCAGAAACTGACTTAGGACAATTACCTGGGCCCTGAGGCCTGGGCACCTGCCACATGTGAGTTCTCTGATCTCTGACCCTCAATTATTTGGCTTTTCTGGACATCAGCCTCAGAAAAGGGAAGACTGTTTCCAAATGGGAGCCTGGCTGGAAGTCTGGACTGATGTGGACTGGCTCTGGTGAAGGTTGGGCTTGTCTGGAATTGGAAGATGTCTGCTTTGGGTACAGCCTCTGTGCCCTCGCTGCCTCCAGGCAGTCTCCCCAGATTTCTCACTACCCTACCTGGTCTCCTCATCCTCATGCATTTGTTTTTTCAAAAATATGACCTTTATTTTCATGCGGTGATTTTTTCGAGTTTTTCCTGCACCTTCATGGCTGGGTAAGGGCTTTCTCTAGTTACAGCGTGCACGGGCTACTCTTCGTTGTGGTGCGTGGATTCCAGGGAGCGAGGGTGTCAGTAGTGGTAGCACACGGGTTTAGTTGCTCCAAGGCACGTGGAATCTTCCTGACTTGAACCCATGTCCCCCACATTGGCAGACGGATTCTTATCTACTGGGCCACCAGAGAAGTCCCCATCCTCATGTGTTTGATTTGCCAACACTTTCCTAGTGAAATACTCGCTCTTCAAACATACTCTTCAGTTTCTCAAAGGCAGGACCTGTGCCTCTTCACACCTGGGTCCCCACATAGTATGTGGGTGCTACTTTCTCATAGTAGGTGCGTTAAGGCTAACTGCCAGAGGAATTCGTCCACCTCTCAGACTCATCACGGCGGAAATGCAGCCTCTGGAGACTTTTCTCCCAAACCTTTCCCCCCTCCCCCCGCCCTCTCCACATAAACTCCACGTTCATTAACAACACCATCTGCCAGTCCCTGGAGTCCAGAGACCTGGCCTTCATACCTGACTCCTCCCTTTCTCTATCCCTGCAGTTCATCTCTGGATAGGCTCTCAGTTCGTCCTGTCCAGTGGGGCTGATACTGTTTCTCCATCTCCTGTGTGCCTTGGAAACCCCAAGCCACATCTCACTGCACGGCTGGGATAATGATCTTTGTCTTTGAGCTCCCGTCTCACCCCACCCTTAGGACCCATTGTCCACACAGCAGCCAGCAAGATCTTCCTTTTTTGTTTTTACAACTAGACTTTATTTTTCAGTTTTAGATTTACAAAATAATTGGGATGATAGTACAGAAATTGGGCTAGTAATACATATACCCAGTTTCCCTGATTATTAACATTTAACACGAGGATGGTATGTGACAATGAATGAACTGATATTGATACATCATTAACTAAAGTCCATGCTTTATTCAGATTTCCTTGTTTTTTTTTTTTTCCCCCCCCTAATATCCTCTTTCTGCTCTGGGACACCCTCCAGGGGACCATGTTACATTTAACTGCCGTGTCTCCTTAGGCTCCTCTTGGCTGTGACAGTTTCACACTTTTCTCGTTTTTCATGATCTTGACAGTTTTGAGGAGGAGGGGGCAGGTGTTTGTGGAGTGTCCTTTGGGATTTGTCTGCTGTTTTTCTCACGATCAGACTGTGAGCAGGGGCATGTTGGAAGGCAGACCATGTGCCACACAGACTAAGTGCCATTGTCGTCACCTCAAGTCAAAGGTAATACTATCAACGTGCCATCATCTCGCTATTGACTTTGGTCACCTGCCTTGGCGTTCATGCTCCTCAGGCATCTCTACTGCGAAGTTACTCTTTACCCTTTTCCATGCTATTTTCTCTGGCAGGAAGTCTCTATGTGCAGCCTACACCTAAGGAGTCAAGGAGGTTATTAAAACTCTAAATCAGGGACTTCCCTAGTGGTCCAGTGGTTAGGACTCTGAGCTTCCACTCCAGGGGGCACAGGTTCAATCCCTGGTGGGGGAACTAGGATCCCACATGCCATGAGGTGCAGCAAAACAAACAAACAAACAAACAAAAAAACCCTCTAAATCAGATCCTCTCACTCCTCTGGTTCAAACCCTGCAGTGACCTCTTCTGCCCTTGGAATAAAGCTGGTCTTTCTGATCCGGGGTCTCCTAGCCATGCTCCCCTCCCCAAACCTCATCTCTGCCATTCCCTCCCCCAGCTTACCACACCAGCCACGATGGCCTCCGTCTTTCCCTAAAGCATGCCAACTTTGTCCCCACCTCTGAGCCCATGCAAAGATCTTCCCTCTGCCTGCACCCCTTCCCCTTACTCCTCCTCTCCTGGCCACCCCCTTCTCATTCAGGACTCTCTCAGCTCAAATTCACCCAAATCCTGGGGGAGACCCCAAACGCCTGGGCCGGGCTCACCAGGTCTTCCAACTGTCACGTTTTTGACTTCTTGCTGGCAGCTTGAAACCAACCACAGTTAGAGTATTTACACCACAGTGAGCAGCAGGTGCTACGGCTTAGGGCTTTTTCCCTCCCTGATAGCTGACTACTCAACATTGACCTGGACAGCATGGGGGGACATGAGCGACCCTAACCCCAGGGGGTGGATGGCAGAGGGGTCTGTCTTGATGATGAACAAGCCAGAAAAAGGAACAGCGAGAAAATGATTCCCAAGAAGCCATTGCTGCAGCCCTGCCTGCCCGCAGGAGGTTGATCTGAGATGGCTCCAGCTGGTGCCGCCTTAAGAGCCCGGCAGAAGCAGCACAGGTCTTCCTCAGAGGACAGCTCATTCAGTCTAGGCCACAGAGAATCCCCACAAATAATTGTCCAAGGGCAACGAACAATATGGTTGAAGAAAACCTAGCTCCCAAGGGAACAGAGCACTATGAGCAAGAGCCGGCAGAAGCAGACTCACAGAAACCTGGGGGACTGGATTATCCAGATTCTAAGGCGCTCATGCTTATTGACCCTGGTTAAAATTCCCTGGTGGCTCAGATGGTAAAGAATCTGCCTGCAAGGTGGGAGACCTGGGTTCGATCCCTAGGTCAGGAAGATCCCCCTGGAGAAGGAACTGGCAGCCCACTCAAGTATTTTTGCCTGAAGAATCGCATGGACCAACGAGCCTGGAGGTTAGAGTCCATGGGGTTACAGTCAGTCAGACATGACTGAGTGACTAGCACACACACACACAAATAAATCATCAGCAAGTTTGAAAATGTTTACAAGGATCAACAGCAAGCTATGAAAAGCAACCTAGGAGATTTGTTAAAGAACAAAACAGAAGTGGTAGAAATTTAATAAATAATAAACACAATTATATTTGACAGAAGACTGGACACAGCAGAAGGATTAGTGAGATATTAGGAGAAATCCATAACTACAACATGGAGAGAAAAATATAGAAAATACCAGAAAGAGAAAAACAAGAATGGGAGGATTTATTAGTTATAACTTTGCTTGGAGTTTTAGAGAAGCAAGAGAGAATGGGGTGGGAAACCAATGTAAGACAGAATGGCTCAGGGCACTTCCCTGGCGGTCCTGTGGTTAAGGGGGCTTCTCAGGTGGCGCCAGTGGTAAAGAACCCTCCTGCCAGTGCAGGAGACTGAAGAGATGTGAGTTCAGTCCTGGGGTCAGGAAGAACCCCTTGAAGGAGGGCATGGCAACCCACTCCAGTATTCTTGCCCAGAGAATCCCATGGACAGAAGAGCCTGGAGCACAACAGTCCATGGGGTTGCAAAAAGACGGACATGACTGAAGCGACTTAGCACATACCCGTGGTTAAGACTCCACTTTGCCAGTATAGGGGTCTGGGGGTTCGATCCCTGGTTGGGGACTAGGATCCCTCATGCCTCACAGTGTGGCCAAAAAAAAAAAAAAAAAAGAGAATGGCTAGGAATTATCCAGGACTGATAAAGAGATGTCAACAGAATTGAAGAGGCCAAATATTTGTTGAATGAGTGAAGAGTGAATGAAAGATTCAGTGATAAGTGTGCCCTGCCCCCTCCCTCCCCTCAGTTGTGAGCTGCATGCAGGAGGGGAGAGGGAGCCCCCCACTCCTCCCAGGCCCCCACGTTCCTCTCCCAGGCTTGCACACAGCAGGAGCTGGGCCACATCACTGAAAGCCGTCAGCCTGCTGCCAGCTCCTGGTGCCAGATGTCCTTCACCCACTGTTCAGCCTTTGTCATCTCGCCTCGCCTCCCTCGTTATCTGTGTGCTTTAAAATAGACAGGCCGGAGGAGGAATGTTACCCAGCTACTGAGCTGTGGCCGGCCCAGCCTGCAACCCCCGAGAGCCTCCAGAGCTTTCCCCTCGGGGAAAAGCTCCACCTGCTCAGCCGTCTTTCTCTTCTCGAACAAAGACAAATATTTCCAGCCCAGAAAAACCATCCCAGCCCTTCCAGCCAAGAGGAGAGGAGGAAGGAGGGTTAGAAAGGGTTTCTGTAGCTTTTTATTTCCTCTGTCAAGCCCCTGCCAGGCGTCGGGGGACCCTCAGGCCACCCAGACCAGGCTGCCGGGGGTTGACTTGTCAGGAGGCAAGATCTGCCCATGCAGGCTTTTCTATACATATGCCTTATTTTTCTTTAATCTTTTTATTTATTAACTTATTTATTTGGCTGTGTAGGGTCTTTAGTTGTGGCATGTAGGATCGTAGTTCCCTGACCAGCGATTGAACCTGGGCCCCCTGCATTGGGAGCACAGCGTCTTAGTCACTGGATCACCAGGGATGATCACCCTGCGATGCCTTATTTTTACAGTCAAGGAGCTGAGACAGGAATTAGCCCCATTTTCCAGATGGGAAAAGAGAAGCCTAAGAAATAAAATCATTTGCTCCTCCTGGAGAGTGTACCTGATAACCCAGGTGCTCCAGCTACCCAGACCAGGCTTCAGTAGTTGTGGCTCACGGACTCGGTTGCTGAGAGGCACGTGGGATCCTCCCAGACCAGGGATCGAACCAGTGTCCCTTGGTTTGTTTGTTGTTTTGTCCTAGTTTACAATTCATTGGCAGGGACAGATCAAACCCAGGTGGAAAAGGTTGCAGATGGCTTGCAAAAGAGTGTAAACAGGTGCAGGTCGATTGAGCGCAAACAGAAGGCCTGGATTGCCAGATGAAGTGCCGATAGTGTTGATACGCAGGAAGCTTAAAAAAATTATGCAAAGTGAGACAAAATCAGACAGAAAAGCATCAATACTATGTGATGCTTCTTATACGAAATATCTGAAAGAGGCAAACTCATCGAAATAGGAAGAAGAGAGGTCCCCAGGGGCGGGGGCGATGGGGAATCGGGGAGTTGTTGTTTAAAGGGGGACAGAGTTTCAGTTTATGCTGATGAAAATTGGAGTTGATGATGGTGAAGGTTGTACAACAATGTGGATGTGCTTAATGCCATGGAACTGCAGATTTAAAAGTGGTTAAAATGGCAAATTTTGTGTATATTTTACTACGAAACGCAAATAGTTTTAAATGGTGGCAGCTGAACTAGTCTTGTATCTATTAATAGATGAATCTTAAAACAGAGAACTATGTTGAATAATATGCCACTTGAGTTTTTAATTTAAAAAATTCACCATCAACAATATACTAAATAAATCTGCTGTGTGAATATATGTACATATGTTAAAGATAAAAATGGTCTCGAAAAATACACCCCAAGTTGAGTTAACAGTGGTCTCTCTTGGGAGACAGGATGGGGTACAAAGTTAGGCAGTCAAAGGCGCACTTAGGTTCTGATTTATTTGTGTTTAAAGGGGGATGGTGAGGCTAGCTGAATAATATTGCTATTTAGTCGCTAAGTTGTGTCTGACTCTTTGTGACCCCATGAACCGTAGCCTGCCGGGAGCCACCACAGGAGATCCCACCCATGACAAAGGTCATGCGGAAGAGACCTGACGGGCAAAGGCGGATCGGGCCTCAAGGGACCCCCTGAATCTGCTGGAGCATCTACCCCAAAACCAGAGTCTGTCTGTCTTACTATTTTGTGCCTTTCACCAACTCTTCTGACATTAGCAGGGGGCTATCCCCAACCACTTTCTCTGGAAAAAGTCAACTTAGGGCTCTAATTAATAAGTCTCCTGGGCATGAAAAGAATATTTCTATTTTAACCCCTCTGTTGGCATTCTAGCTTGCCTGACAGGTTTATCCATACTCTTACAATTAACACACATGATTGTTCACAACTCCCCAAGCTTGAAAGGAACGGGGAGCCAAAACATTCTAAAAGTCCTAATGAGCATAGAGTCCTTTAAGGGATGAAAAATTATTAGAATAGATAGTACTGGTAAAGGGTTTCATTGTTGAGCCAATGCTTGCTGCCAAGTGCCCATATCCCTTATCCATTGTACACCTGGGAGTGCATTGGTTAACATAGTTGGAATGTAAGAAAAACAAGTAGTAGCCTTGGAATTAACCTCATCAGACCTTTGAGCTAATTGGTTCTTTCTTGTAACCCACCATACCTTTGCTCTATGAAATGTAACTTTGTTTAGTACTTTTTGAGGGTGATGCAGATTGAAAAAATAAAAAAAAACACTTTAAAAGAAAAAACAAGTTTTCTGGTTGACCAACCTTTATCAAAAAAGAGTCATAAAACGTTGGCAGGCCACAGGGCCAGAAGATAATGTGCGTAACACAAAGACCCTTGTAAACGAAAAGGTGTGCAGAAAACATCCTGGTCCTGGTGAAGGTCAAACTGATGTAATGTTGAGCTGACTTTGTATGACTTTGCATCTTTCGTTTCCCTCTATGTACAAGTCAAGGTATAAAAGTTCCTTTTGAAAATAAAGTTATGGGCCTCGCTCACCGAAGCTTGGTCTCCCCGTGTCATTCTTTTTTTCCTTTTCCCTCCTTTTCTCTCTCTGTTCTTCTTTCAGGATGACTCCTTGGAACACAGGAGCTTTATTGGCTTTCTGTATTAATCAAGGAAGATCAAGCCTCTTTCTCTTCTCTTTATTTTTTCTCCTTTATTTTCTTATTGTTCAACCCCGGACTATCAGGTTTCAATTCATTATAAGACCCGTGTCATCTCTCTCTGGACAATGCCATCTTTCCTGAGGGTACCCTAGGATCCTGCTGGGGCTGGGCCCCAGCAGTAGCCTGCCAGGCTCCTCTGTCCATGGGATTTCCCAGGCAACAATACTGGAGTGTGTTGCCATTTCCTTCTCCAGGGAAACTTCCCAACCCAGGGATTGAACCCGCATCTCCTGCATTGGCAGGCGGATTCTTTACCGCTGAGCCACCAGGGAAGCCCCAAAGGGGCTCTTAGGTTCTGACTTATTTCTGTTTAAAGAAGGATGTGTGTGGCTGGCTGAATAATACTCCCCCAAGTAAACCCACATGCTAATACTCAATACCTGTCACATTGCCTTATGAGGCCAGAAGGGCTTGGCAGGTGTGTTCAGTTAAAGCCCTTGAGATGAGGCGTCTCCTGGTCATCCAGGTGAGGTCAATGTGATCACAGGGTCCTTATGAAAGGGAAGCAGGGGGGGGTCAGAGTGGGGGGGGGGCATGACAGTGGGAGCAGAGCTCTGTGCGATGCACTCTGAAAATGGAAGGTGGCCCCCAGCCAAGGAATGCGGGCAGCCACCAGAAGCTGCAAGAGGGCAAGGAAGGGGACCCCCCTCCACCAGCCTGCAGAAGGGGCCAGTTCCGCCAGCACCTTCCACTTAGGACTTCCTGACTTCAGCCTCTTGATATCCAGAACAGTGGAAGAGTGAATTTGTGTGTAAGTTGGTGGTGGTTCGTTAAAGCAGCCACAGGAAACGAATACAGAGGAATTCACTTGTGACTTCTGCAGTTCAAAATTGTACAGGGGAGACGCTTGGGAGGAGAAGGCAGATTTGGGGTGCATCAGCTAAGGCAGCCCCTCCTGCAAGATGAGAGGGAACTAGGTGGGCTTCTGGAAACCCTGAAGCTGGGAACACGAGGTCAGGAGGTGGGAGGTGACTCAAGTGTGGGAGGGTGTAAGTGATGAGCTTCTGCAGAGCCGCTTCAGGAGCTGTAAGGTGTAAGGAATAAGCTCTCATCTTCACACGTTTTCTGCCAAAGATGAGACACACAAAACTTCACAGTGATTAGAATGTTCCAGATTTAGTGCCTGAATTAACACCTTCTGTCGAGAAGAATCTCTTTTTTTTAATGCATGGAATTAAGAGAGAGAAAAAAAAAAAACTCCAACTATTTTCAGCGCTGATAGAGGAAATGAAAAGGGAGGCAGTGTTTGCTGAAAAAGCTTCAGGTGCTTTTGAAATGCTCCACAGGTCAGATCATGTTATTAAACAGTCACGTTGCTTTATCTTCTTTAGTGGCATGATTTCAAAATGATAGATTCCGTGAAGTCAAATATGATCCCCCCTTTTAAAAAGGAAAAAAAAAAAAAAAAAAGGTGAGGAGTGGGTGGCAGGGTGGAGATGAAAATAGTGACTTGAAAATGCCTTGAAAAAAATTCCAGGAAGGAAACGCAAGAGGCTGTTAACAATGGCTTTTTGTTTTGCCTCCATGTCAACTGATTTAAAATTGGATTTTTATACCATTTTATGACCTTAAAAATTAAAAAGGGGAAGCACAATTCCTTAAGTGTAGGTTGTGCTTCATGACTTTCTTCTCAAGAGGACTGTGGAGAGGAGGCAAATGACTTCTCAGGGAGACACCTGACACCCTGGCTGCTCAGGGGTGATCAAGGGCCACACGGACAGTGACCAGTCAGGTCCGGTTGTCTATACCCTTTTTTTTTGGTTATGCTGGGTCTTCACTGCTGCCCACAGCCTTCTCTAGTTGCAACGATCGAAAGCTACTCCTTGTTGCAATGCGCAGGCTTCTCATTGCGTAGCTTCTCTTGCTACTGAGCACAGCCTCTAGGGCGTGCGGGCTTTAGTAGTTGTGGTGCACGGACGTAGCTGCTCCATGGCGTGTGGGATCTTCCCAGATCAGGGACTGACCCGATTTCTCTTGCCTTGGTAGGTGGATTCTTATCCACTGTACCACCAGAGAAGTCAGCGTTTGTCTATACTCTTGCTACAACATGATGACAATGACCTTCTTCCCCCAAACCTGTAACTCCCGTCTAATCATGAGAAAGGCACTAGACAAATTCCTTTTTAGTGTTTTTTAAAAAATATTTATTTGGCTGTGCTAGGTCTTAGTCGTGGCATATGGGATCTTAGTTCCTTGACCAGGGATGGAAGCCGGGCCCCCTGCATTGGAAGCCACTGCACCACTAGGGAAGTCCCAAAAAACACCAGACAAATTCTCAATAGAGAGCAACCTATAAAATGCCTGTACTCCTCACGGTCCTGAAAACCAAAGAAGGCCTGAGAAGTTGCCACAACCTCAGGGCCTAAGGCAGAGAAGGCAGTGGTGACCCACTCCAGTACTCTTGCCTAGAAAATCCCATGGACGGAGGAGCCTACCAGACTGCATGCAGTCCATGGGGTTGCTGAGTCAGACATGCCTGAAGTGACACAGCAGCAGCAGCAGCAGGGCCTAAGGAGACCTAATGACCAAATCCAGTATGGTGTCCTAATTAGGATCCCAGGACAGAAAAACAACATTAGATATAAAAACAAAGGCCCTTGAGATGAAGTATGCCCTTAGTTCGAAATAAGGTATCACTATGGACTGGAAGAAACACAAGCTGGAATCAAGATTGCCGGGAGAAATATCAATCACCTCAGATATGCAGATGACACCACCCTTATGGCAGAAAGTGAAGAGGAACTAAAAAGCCTCTTGATGAAAGTGAAAGTGGAGAGTGAAAAAGTTGGCTTAAAGCTCAACATTCAGAAAACGAAGATCATGGCATCCGGTCCTATCATTTCATGGGAAATAGATGGAGAAACAGTGGAAACAGTGTCGGACTTTATTTTTCTGGGCTCCAAAATCACTGCAGATGGTGACTGCAGCCATGAAATTAAAAGACACTTACTCCTTGGAAGGAAAGTTATGACCAACCTAGATAGCATATTCAAAAGCAGAGACATTACTTTGCCAACAAAGGTTCGTCTAGGCAAGGCTATGGTTTTTCCTGTGGTCATGTATGGATGTGAGAGTTGGACTGTGAAGAAGGCTGAGCGCTGAAGAATTGATGCTTTTGAACTGTGGTGTTGGAGAAGCCTCTTGAGAGTCCCTTGGACTGCAAGGAGATCCAACCAGTCCATTCTGAAGGAGATGAGCCCTGGGATTTCTTTGGAAGGAATGATGCTAAAGCTGAAACTCCAGTACTTTGGCCACCTCATGCGAAGAGTTGACTCATTGGAAAAGGCTCTGATGCTGGGAGGGATTGGGGGCAGGAGGAGGAGGGGACGACAGAAGATGAGATGGCTGGATGGCATCACTGACTCGATGGACGTGAGTCTGAGTGAACTCCGGGAGTTGGTGAGGGACAGGGAGGCATGGCGTGCTGTGATTCATGGGGTCGCAAAGAGTCGGACACGACTGAGCATCTGATCTGATCTGATTGATTTATTAATTTATTGATTTATTAATTGTGGCAAATGTACCTTACTAATATAAAATGTTAAAAATGGAAAACTGGGTGAGGGACAATATGGGAACTTTTGAACTATCATTTCATTTTTTTTTTCTGTAAATCTGAAACTGTTCTTTAAAAATCTATTAAAAAATTAAGAAGTTCCATTTCAACTGAGTGGAAATTCTCCTACCTATATACTCACAGAAGTATGCAAAGATATATATATGAGAGAGTTCATTGCGTCATAGTGTATGGACAACTAGAAACCCAGAGGCCCATAGCAGGTCCTCTGGAATACTATACAACCATTAAAAAGAATGTGGTGTTAACTAAAATTACTAAACTTCCAACTGCAGGGTATGTCGTAAAATCCTACTTCTGCTAAATGAAATGTTACATGTGTATGTGTTTGCCTAGATTTAGAAAAATTCTAGAAAGAAAAACACAAATCTGCTTATTATAGTTACCTCTAGGATAAGAGATTAGGATTTCTTTTTAAAATTACAGTTTACATCTTAACTACTTGGAGTAGTTTTCACAGTAAATATTTAAGTTTCTGAATGTTAATCTGTGTATTTTTGTTGTGAAGTACTTCAAATTTACCCAAACGAGACAGAGAAAAATAAACCCATCACCCAGTTAAGAAATGAAAGATGCAAATTACTTTTATAACTTAAAAAAACCCCAAACCCAAACCCTATAAAGGTTCTTTTGAAAGTACCACCTTGAGAAAGTTTCAGTTTCTCCCTAGAGAGTTTGCAAGTACATTGCCTGGAAATCTTGTCTTTCTAGTTTTACCTACATGTAAATCAACTTAAATGTTGTAACCATTGCTCATATGTTAGGTTTTTCAAACCTTGTGAGGACTGGAAGTGAAATTTAGAGCCGAATTAATTTCTTGGTGCATGAACTTCATATTCTTGACATTGTCAAGCTTACTGCAGTATGTATATACACAGCACAGACTGTTTATTGCCTCTGGTTTAGCTGCAGGGTCAAGGAAAGACAGGCCAAAATATTGAACACTTTCTGAAGGCCATTTTGGTGAGGAAAACAAAGTTCTGGAATTTGAAAACATTTAGAGTCCTCTCCAGGGACAATCTGTGAAACTGTTCTTCGGGGGAGCAAAAGTTAAGTAATCTTACAGATGATCTTCCCTGTGGAATGGATTCGTTGAGCAGGAGGGGAAGGTTGAACAGAAGAGTGAATAGCTTTATTGGCTCTTTTTAAAAAAAATTAATTTTTTTTGGCTGCGCATGAGCTCTCTCCAGTTGCACTGAGCAGGCGCTGCTCTTCGTCGGGGGTGCGGGCTACTCACTGCGGCGGCTTCTCTCGTGGTGAAGCACAAGCTCTAGGCTTGCAGACTTCAGTAATGGTGGCACACAGGCTCAGTGGCTCCGCGGCAGGAGGAGTCTTCCTAGGCCTGCAGACTTCAGTAATGGTGGCACACAGGCTCAGTGGCTCCGCGGCAGGAGGAGTCTTCCTAGACCAGGGATCAGACCTGCGTCCCCTGCATTGGCAGGCAGACTCTTCCCCATTGGGCCATCAGGGAAATCTGCTGCTTGATTTAATTTGAAATAATGGTGCAGAACAGAATAGTTTCTGGTGAGAGGTACAAAAAGCAAAGCCGATTTAAAAAAAAAAACAAAAACTCTTTAAAATAGTGAGAAGAGTAAAATTTCAGCAACACTAAAGTAGGGAGTTGAAAGGAGATCAGACTGTAAAAACTGGAGTATGAGTCAACGCGTTTTTAATTCTTGTGGGTTGGCTTCGCATAGAAGTCTGGGGTTTGAGGACTTCATTATGTCTTTGGTGATTATTTTGGTCTTTGCACTGATGTTCAATAAAGGTTTTTCTGAGGTTGTCAGGAGCTGCTAAAAGGAAACAGCATCATTTTTCTTTTTGTTGTTGTTAAAAAACTAAAAACTACAAGCAAGTTGTCACCTTAACATAACTCTCATACAAGAAAAATTTTAATCTACTGTCCTATCCACCAACAATTTAAAAAGACTTTCTAGTCTTTGTTTATATACAAGCATGACTTGTTCATAGTTATAATCACAATATGTGATTATATTTTGCCTTTGTACCTTGATACTAACTCCTGTTGGTTTTTCCATGTTGTTTGATAGTCTGCTTCTTATTTGCATGGCTATTAAATATACCATGTCAGATTTACCACCCAGATTTATCCGTTCTCTTAATGTTGATCATTTTAAGTTTCATAACGTGTGCGCGCGCGTGCTCAGTCACTCGGTCATGTCTAACTCTTTGTGACCCCACGAACTGTAGCCCACCAGGCTCCCCTCTCCATGCAATTTTCCAGGCAAGGATACTAGAGCAGGTTGCCATTTCCTACTCCAGAAGTCATCATAATATGGTTCTTTATTCATCCTTATCTCTTATGACCCCTCTCCAGGTGCAGCATTAGTTATCTTTTACTGCAGAACAAATTACACCAGAACTTAGCAGTTTAACAACAACAGTTATTATCTCTCATAGTCTCTGAGGGTCAGGAGCCCTGGAGCAGCGTAGCTGGGTGGTTCTGGCTCAGGGTCTCTCTTGAGGCTATGGTCACCTGAGGTTCAGCTGAGGATGGTTGTTGGTAGCATGTAATTCATCATGTGTACGACTTCTTTTTTTTTTTTAAGATTTGTTTTATTTATTTTTGGCTGTTGTGGGTCTTCGGTGCTGCACTCAGGCTTTCTCTAGTTGCAGTTTGCAGGCTTCTCATTGCGAGGGCTTCTCTTGTTGTGGAGCACAGGCTCTAAGCGCAGTGTGTAGGCTCAGTAGTAGCAGATCTCGGGCTCTAGAGCGCTGGCTCAGCAGTGTGGTGCATGGGCTCAGTTGCTCCGTAGCAAGTGGGATCCTCCTGGACCAGGGATCGAATCCGTGTCCCTTGCATTGGCCCAGCCTTAACCACTGGACCACCAGGGAAGCCCCATCATGTGTCCGTCTTGAATGTCCTCCTGATATGACAGCTGGCTCACCCCAGAGTTCATCAGGTGAAAGAGGAGTGTGAAATAGAAGCCTAATCTTGGAAGTGATGCCCATCACTGCCTTATTCCCCCGATCACACAGCCCAGCTCTGTTAGCAGACAATAGAGGGCTACTCACAGGTGTGCGTATCGGGAGGCTGGCTACCCCAGGCACCTTTCCGATATCTAACAGCCATCTGTCTCCCATTCCCTTCATCATTTTCAAGTTCTCACTCTCAAAACTAGCCACATCCTTTACATACAGAAACATTCATTTCTCTACTCATCCAGGACTGGTTTACATCTTACTTCCTGGCTTGTAGAGTTATCTTTTTAGATGATAGTCAGTTTCTGGAACTTTTTAGACACTCCTACATCTGCCCTACACTGGGTGAGAGATGAGGTGACACAAATCTTTCAGAGATCACTTTTTTTGGCACAAGTTTTTTTATTCTTTTTTTTTTTTTTTTTTTGTCACAGAAGCAAAGCCAACGAAGAGTCTGGAATGGCTGTTTATATACTTAAGAAAAGAAAAGGAAAAACCCTCCAGAAAATGAGTTTGACATGGATGCAGAGAAACTGGAGTCCTTGTGTGTGACTGGTGGGAATGTGAAATGGTGCAGTTGCTATGTGCACCAATATATGTTGTTAAACAATATGGCGGTCCCCCCAAAAGATAAAAATACCATATAGTCCAAAAATTCTACTTCTGGGTGTACATCCAAAAGGGCTGAAATGAAGGACTCAAACAGATAACTGTATACCAGTGTTCATAGTGGCATTATTCACAACACAAAAGGTAGAAACAGCCCAAATATCCATTGACAGATAAACAAAATGTGGTAGGTACACACAATGGGATATTATTCATCCTTTAAAAGGAATGAAATTCTGACACATGCTACAACAAGGATGAACCCTGAAGACATTATTTTAAGTAAAATAAGGTAGTCACAAAAGGACAAAGTTTTTTAAAGTCCTTGAATTTGTTACAATATGGCCTCTGTTTTATGTTTTGGTGTTTATTTGGCCGAGAGGCATGTGGTATCCTAGCTTTCCCGAGCAGGGATAGAACCTGCACCCCCTACATTGGAAGGAAGAAGTCTTAACCACTGGACCACCAGGGAAGACAAAATGAAAAGTATTTTATGATTCCATTTATGTGAGGCCTCTGCTGCTGCTGCTGCTGCTGCTAAGTCGCTTCAGTCGTGTCTGACTCTGTGCGACCCCATAGACGGCAGCCCACCAGGCTCCCCCATCCCTGGGATTCTCCAGGCAAGAACACTGGAGTGGGTTGCCATTTCCTTCTCCAATGCATGAAAGTGAAAAGTGAAAGTGAAAAGTGAAAGTGAAGTTGCTCAGTCGTGTCTGACTCTTAGCGACCTCATGGACTGCAGCCTACCAGGCTCCTCCGCCCATGGGATTTTCCAGGCAAGAGTACTGGAGTGGGGTGCCATTGCCTTTTTGGTGAGGCCTCTAGTAGAGTCAAATTCATAGAGACAGAAAATAGAATAATGGTTTCCAGAGGGTGAAGGGGGAAATAGGAATTACTGCTTCATGGATACAGAGTTTCACTTATGGAGACGGATGGTGGCGATGGTCCCACAACAATGTGAATGTACTTGATGCCACTGAACTGGGCACTTAAAATATTCAAAATGGTAAATTTTACATATATTTGATCACAATAAAACAAGCACTACTGGTACAATGATTTGGAAAGCAATTTAGCAACATCCCATAATGTTGAAGATGTGAATACCCTATGACCCCAACAACAGAAGAAAGGAGTTTAAAAACTGCCATGTATGTATACAATGGCACACCATACAGCCGTGGAAAAAGCATTCCAAACTGTATGAATCAGCAAGGATGTGTGTGTGCTTAGTCATGTCCGATTGTTTGTGACCCCGTGGATTGCAGCATGCTAGGCTTCTCTGTCCGTGAGTTGTTTGTTTTTTTTTTTTAAGGCAACAATACTGGAATGGGTTGCCATTTCCTCCTCCAGGGGATCTTCACAACCCAGAGATCAAACCTACCTCTTCTGCATCTCCTGCAGTAGGTGGATTCTTTACCGCTGAGCCAGCTGGGAAGCCTGAATCAACAAGGATACATCTCAGAAACCCACTATTGGGAATTCCATGGTGGTCCAGTGGTTAGGACTCCGTGCTTTCACTGCTGTGGGCCTGGAGTTCGATCCCTGGTTGGGGAACGAAGATTCCACAACCATCCAGTGTGGCCAAAAAAAAAAAACTAAAAAGCAAAAAACTCACCATTGATCCTAAAAAGCAAGTAGCAGAAAGACCTGTTTGTGTATATATGTATGTGTGCTGTGCTGCACTGTGCTGAGTCGCTTCAGTCGTGTCTGACTCTTTGCAGCCCAATGGACTACAGCCTGCCAGGCTTCTCTATCTATGGAATTCTCCAGGGAAGAATACTGGAGTGGGTTGCCATGCCCTCCTCTAGGGGATCTTCCTGAGCCAGGGATTGAACCCGAATCTCTTATGTCTCCTGCATTGGCAGGCAGGTTCTTTACCAATAGCGCCACCTGGGAAGCCCCTTATATATGCATATATACATATAATGTGTATGTTTTAAAATCAAGATTATGGATATATACATGTAAGGTAAAATAAATAGGACAGTAGCTATCCTCTAGAGAGGGAGAAAGGATATTAAGGGCTTTAACTGTGCCTGTGATGTTTAGTCCTTAACTTGGTGAGTTACGTGAGGGTTTGTTATATTTTCCCTCTCCCTCTTCTTCTTTTTTGTGGGGGGACTGAAATAGTTGATTAAATAAACCACACAAGGGAACAAAAAATAAGAGAAAAATCCCCAAACCAAGAAAACACAAACCTCAAATCAAAATACCCAAG
The DNA here is from genome assembly GCF_003369695.1 of Bos indicus x Bos taurus. Classification (NCBI taxonomy): domain Eukaryota; kingdom Metazoa; phylum Chordata; class Mammalia; order Artiodactyla; family Bovidae; genus Bos; species Bos indicus x Bos taurus. The sequence goes on along the minus strand of NC_040092.1, from coordinate 20,181,585 downwards.
CTTTCTACATTCTCTACCTTCCTAACACACCCAAATAACACCAACCTTAAATATAATTTAAAAAAATACTGCTCTCTATTTCTATATCTTCCTTACACTCGCCAAAGTAGGGACTTTGTCCAAAATGAGTTTTTTCCCCCCTTCTTGATGACTAGTACTTAGGTCACGTGGGCTATTTGGATATTAGTAGATGACAGTGACCACAGCGGTGACATCAGGAGGAGCAACACGTCCCGAGGAGCGTGGCTCTTCCACCTGCTGCCTTAGGGAATCATTCCTCTGCTGCCCATACATAGCTGACAGCATGTGCTATGGATATGGCATCATCAGGTCCAGATTTTCTTCCAGCTTCTCAAACTGGAAAATATCTATCTGTAATTCTCTTTACTTCCATCAGAGAGAAAGAATTCTAACCTCAAGGCTAGAAGACCGTAACTTCTACCTAGTTGAACCTTATATATTTTTCTTTTTTTATCAGGTGGTGGGGAAGTATGCCTTCCAAACCATTTCCCCATGTTATGTAACAGGAGATCCATTTCTAGGCAGTAACAATGCTCCTATTGAGACAGAAGCCCTGGCACCTACATACATTGCCCTTAATTCACCAGTGCAAAATTTTAGTTAACCCAGAAATACTGCAGGCAGGTGTAAGTTTGCAGAGAAACCCCGACCTTAGTTTAACACAAAGCTGGGGGGGGAGATGTACCAGCTCACCCACGCATTTAAATCAACAGGTTTGACACCAATGCCAGGATCTTCTTATGTTTCTTTTCTTCTCTCAACCACTTTTAAGAGCGACGAGAAGTTTTTAGAGCAGCAGAAAACAAGACCTTTCTGTGGTTTGCTCTGTTTGACAAAGGAAGTGGTGTGTGACTCGACTAGGTCAGTGGCAGAAAGCAGGTTTGAGAAGGTTTATAAGGACCAGGCAGGGCTGCTGTGAACCTGGTTTGGACTAAGAATTCTAGGGACCATTGTACACAGGTATGCCATTCAGGACCAAGTTTGCTCTTGGTGTGCCTTGGATGAGTCACGTCACCCCTCTATGTTCTGGAGTGCTCTGACCTCCAACCTTGTTCTTACCTTCTGTGGGGAATTTGAGAAACTTCTGGACATCATCTTAAGCCTCATGGGTGAGGATTTCCTGGAAGTACAGCTACTATTCTCAATTTGGCAGGTTTATACTTTTCCTGGAGAGAAAAGGGAAAATAATGAAATTAAACTGAGTGCCTACTCTGGTTATAAACTTGACTTTCTCCATCCCCTTCTTCTTTATTATGGTCTTTCTTAAAGCCATCTTTTTGGACAAGCTCAAAGGAAGAAAACAATCGAGGGCCCTTTTAGAACTCAATAAAAATCTTTTGTTTACAGATAGTATGAAATGCTTCTGCTAGTTTTACTCATCTCCTATTAATGTGTGCCCTTAGTCACAGGGGCTAGGAGGAAAGAGAATGGTCACTGGAGCCCAGTCTAATGTATGGGCAGACAACTCAGACCTTATGTTCTACGGATGGGGGAGCAGAAACATCAGCCTCATGCACAAAGCTCATTAGTCAGCCAACAAGTGTTTACTGAATGTCTGGACTGTGCTCAGTGCTGAGTTATGCGCCGAGATCAGTGTGGTAGGATGCCAGCGTGGCCAATGCCAGTCTGGGAGCCAGGAGATGTGCCAATTACTTGATTTTGAAAAAAGACAACTTCCTCCTCCAAGGGCCTCAGTTTCCTTATGTGTAAAATTAGGAGGCTTTTGTGGTTATCCTCAGATGTTGGTTTCATTCAGCTAGAACTGTGGAAGATTCCAAAGCAGGATAACAAGTTCCCAGAATTCCTGGATCTTGAAACGCTTCTAGGGGTGGGGAGACTGCACAATGGCACCGGCAATAATCTCTCTGAAAGAGCACAGCTTGGCCCATCTAAATGTCTAGGTACCTTCCTCTGAGTTGAGGCACACGGCACTAACATGGGTCCCTGCTCTGATGCTCCAGTCATACTGGTTTTCTGCCCTTCCTTGAATGTACCAAGCTAGAACTGACTCGGGGCTTCTGTACATGCTGGTCTTGCAGGCTTGGGCTTCCTATAGGAATGCTGGGTGGTTCTGCCCTTCTCACCCTTCAGATCTCCTCAGATGTCATCTTCCCTGAGAGGACCACCTTTTATTACTCTCTTTAAAGGTATCCCCATTACTCTCTTTATTTCAACATTCATTTCCTTCTTTGCTCCCAATTTGTAATCACTTCGTTTATTTTTTGTTTGCCTCCCTGTCTGTTAGCTCCATGTCAGCGGGGGTCCTTTTTATTTTATTCAGAACTATATACCCAATTAGAGCCAGACATTCTGGAATGTGACGTCAAGTGGGCCTTAGAAAGCATCACTACGAACAAAGCTAGTGGAAGTGATGGAATTCCAGTTGAGCTGTTTCAAATCCTGGAAGATGATGCTGTGAAAGTGCTGCACTCAATATGCCAGCAAATTTGGAAAACTCAGCAGTGGCCACAGGACTGGAAAAGGTCAGTTTTCATTCCAATCCCAAAGAAAGGCAATGCCAAAGAATGCTCAAACTACCGCACAATTGCACTCATCTCACACGCTAGTAAAATAATGCTCAAAATTCTCCAAGCCAGGCTTCAGCAATACGTGAACCGTGAATGTCCAGATGTTCAAGCTGGTTTTAGAAAAGGCAGAGGAACCAGAGACCAAATTGCCAACATCCGCTGGATCATCAAAAAAGCAAGAGAGTTCCAGGAAAATATCTATTTCTGCTTTATTGACTATGCCAAAGCCTTTGACTGTGTGGATCACAATAAACTGTGGAAAATTCTGAAAGAGATGGGAATACCAGACCACCTGACCTGCCTCTTGAGAAACCTATATGTAGGTCAAGAAGCAACAGTTAGAACTGGACATGGAACAACAGACTGGTTCCAAATAGGAAAAGGAGTATGTCAAGGCTGTATATTGTCACTGTGCTTATTTAACTTCTACGCAGAGTACATCATGAGAAACGCTGGGCTGGAGGAAGCACAAGCTGGAATCAAGATTGCCAGGAGAAATCTCAATAACCTCAGATATGCAGATGATACCACCCTTATGGCAGAAAGTGAAGAGGAACTAAAAAGCCTCTTGATGAAAGTGGAGAGTGAAAAAGTTGGCTTAAAGCTCAACATTCAGAAAATGAAGATCATGGCATCTGGTCCCATCACTTCATGGCAAATAGATGGGGAAGCAGTGGAAACAGTGTCAGACTTTATTTTTGGGGGCTCCAAAATCACTGCAGATGGTGATTGCAGCCATGAAATTAAAAGATGCTTACTCCTTGGAAGGAAAGTTATGACCAACCTAGATAGCATATTCAAAAGCAGAGACATTACTTTGCCAACAAAGGTTCGTCTAGTCAAGGCTATGGTTTTTCCTGTGGTCATGTATGGATGTGACAGTTGGACTGTGAAGAAAGCTGAGCACCAAAGAATTCATGCTTTTGAACTGTGGTGTTGGAGAAGACTCTTGAGAGTCCCTTGAATTGCAAGGAGATCCAACCAGTCCATCCTAAAGGAGATCAGTCCTGGGTGTTCATTGGAAGGAATGATGCTAAAGCTGAAACTCCAATACTCTGGCCACCTCATGTAAAGAGTTGACTCATTGGAAAAGGCTCTGATGCTGGGAGGGATTGGGGGCAGGAGGAGAAGGGGATGACAGAGGATGAGATGGCTGGATGGCATCACCGACTCGATGGACATGAGTTTGAGTGAACTCCGGGAGCTGGTGATGGACAGGGAGGCCTGGTGTGCTGCAATTCATGGGGTCGCAAAGAGTTGGACACGACTGAGCAACTGAACTGAACTGACATACCCAATTCCTAGTCCACATAGTAGGTCTAAATTTTGTCAAATGAATGACTTGGCAGTTCCACAATTACGAAAAACCAAGGCATCTAGAGTTGTTTTCCCATAAATCCCCTTCTTTGGGGTTCCCTCGGTCAGGCTGGGCTTAGGCTGCACAAACTTCCGTCCCACTGCCTGCTTTCTTCAGATCCACGCCTTTTTTTTCCTCGAGGAAAAGGTTCTTCTGACATCCTGATGTCAGAAGGCTCTTCTCTTCCTCGAGGAAAAGGCTCTTCTGACACCCTCCTGATGTCATGCTGCAGTGACATCATTACCGCTGACCACTGCGTCCCAAGCCTGTCTCCAGGTCCCTTCCCTTAGAAGCCCCCATCCTTCTCAGAGACAACCCCAGCCCCTAACACTCTCTCTGCCAAGAGCCCACACTGCGACGTCATGTCCTCCCGCCCGCGAGGCGATGACGTCAGGGCCCACGGCTGGCGTCACGTGCCCCCCCCGCTGGGGGCGGGCCTTGAGGGCGGCGCTTCCGGTCCGTGGAGCCTGGCGGCCAGAGCTGCGGCGGCGGCGGCGGCGGCCGAGACGGGACGATGGCGGGCGGTGTGAGCGAAGCTCGGTTCGCCGGGTTGTCGCTGGTGCAGCTCAACGAGCTGTTGGAGGACGAGGGGCAGCTGACAGAGATGGTGCAGAAGATGGAGGAGGTGAGCCGAGCGGCAGTTCAAAGCGGCGGTGGCGGGGCCTCGAGGGGGGCGCGCGGGGCCGGGGGCCCGCGGCGGGCTGGAGGTGGCCCGAGGCGGAGACGGTCGCGGTGCTTCATGTTGGGTTGAGGAGACTGGGACGAGAAACTGGGGAGGGGGGCTTGAGGTGGGGTTGGGGATGAGGAGACCGAGGCTGGGGCGGAGCTGGGAAAAGCTCTTGGGTGGGACAGAGCTTGCGGGGGCTGGAGGGGTCCTGAGGCGGAGTGGAACGCGGATTAGGGAGCCTGGAAGGGGCATTCGGGGTCGTGGAGGGCTGTGGCCGAGTTTGGGGAGGCGAGGAGGAAACTGAGGGACCGAAACTGGGTTGGAATGGGTCGAGGGGACGGTAATCGAGGATTGGGGATGCCTGAGACGGGACTGAGGGGGCGGAAGGTTAGGTCTGGGCAGGGGTTGGTGTTGAGGGAAGGGTTGACGGGTACAGGGAAATAATTACTGGAATCTGAGGATAGGCTTTGAGGGGCTGAGTGGATTAGCTAGATAGGAATCTTAGGAAAGGATCGGGGGTTCCAAGATGGATGTGGGGGCAGTGTCTAGCTAAATCTGAGAGGTGGTTCTGAGATGGGCCTTAGGGGTGGGCAGGCGTCTCCAAGGCTGGGAGACACGGGGCAGCGGACTTACCTAGGTTAAGATCTGATTTGGCCGTTTATCTGAGGGATCCTTAGGGTCAGAGGGCCTGTTCTGGGTCTGACTTCATTTGGAAGGCGTCTTAACCAGTGTTGTCCCGGGGGCTCACCTCCGGTCTTGTGGATTGGCAGGATGCCATGCCCCGCTACGTAGAAGAAGGGAATGTGGTAATTCTAGCATGGTGGCTCTGCCCCACAGTGTCCTTCCTAGCTGGGGCCAAGGAGGATCCCTGAAGTTGTTTTTTAGGAGATAAACTGGAGGTCAGGGGCTGACAGCCCACCCCAACCTCTGATAGTAGACAGGCTGCCTGGTCTCTGCAAGGTGTGCCCCCTGCTGTTTCTGGAGATCTCCCTCCATCCCTTGTAGCAGGGTTTGTTCTCAGGGGTAACTGACTTCGCTCCTGGTGTGCTTTCTTCTGTCCTTCTCCCCCAGCCCTTTTGAACTCTTTCCCCGAAAGTCCAGCCCTGTGAATCTGGGTCCTCTCCAGGCTGGTAGACCCAGGCCCAGCCAGCTCTCCCCAGCCCACCTCCTGCTTTTGCTCCTTTGTCTCTGAAGTCTGAGCCTTCCCACGCCTACAGGGCCAAGCTTCTCACCCAGAAGCTTGTGTGGGGGCTTTTGGCTTGCTTTCTGCAAAGGGATTGACTGTTCAGCACTGAGCCAGCCCCCTTAAAAGGGGGCTTAGTATGGAGGTTGCACATTCAAAATCACTGGAAAACCCTCAACAGATCATTGTCCGGAGCTACAGAGAGGCCACTGTAGTAAGATGGTATCAGTCTTTCCATTAATCCACCCCTTGTATTCACAGGCTTTGTAACTTGGCACATATAACATTGCTCTGAGATGCAATTCACCCCATTTATGGTCTCCATGTGGCGCTTTCCTTTTAAGAGAAGAATAAGTGACAAAATCCATCTTTCTTGACTGAATGAGAGTTTCATGTCTCCAAAGAAAGAAAATCTTTGCTTAGTTAACTCTGCTTGTCAGTTGCCGGGAGACCTTTTGTTGACTGCCTGCAGGCATCTTTCTAGTTTAATAATAAAATGATAGGTATGTATTTCTAATGTGTAACACTGCCTACAAGTTAATTTTATTATATGTGACTCCTCAGTTTCAGGACAGAGTACTGTAGTTATATTAGTAGAACATTAATAGAAGTAAAGTGCCTTTTAGTGGAGGGAAGACTGTGGAGTCAAGTCAGTCTGCTGACTCAGGCTGTTAGGACAGCTTTACCTGTTCCTCTATCTGAGACACACCGTAAGTTACTATTTAAAGGGAGAGGCAGATTAATCTAGCAGGGTTTGTTTTTGTTTTTGTTTTTTTTTTAGTACAGGTGATCTTCATGCCAGAGTACCTCATACAAATACTGAGGACCAACCTCTCTTGATTAGGCCACGTGATTAAGTTAAATTACTCAGCAGAGGTTTGGTCTTCAGGGTATAGTGCTTTTATTAAAACAAGGAAATTGAACGTGAAAACCAGACTGCCTTAGCCAGGCAGCTCACCCAGCCATGGTGACCCTTCGAAAGTCCTGTTGCCCTGGACGTGTGTGGTGGGTTTCTGAGGGAAGGGCTGTGATGTGAACAACCAGCATTCTGGCCCTGGCAGTTTCACTCAGCTGCTGATGTTGCGTGTTGGTTTATTTGGGGGTGGCTGTGAGACAGAAGGAAATATTTGTGAAATAGCTTTGACCAGATGGCATGTTTATGATCTGGTGTTAAAGAACATTCGGGCTCTGGAATTATACATTCCGGGCCAGGCCTGGCCACTGCCCAGCTGTGTGACTGCAGGCAGGTCACCTCACCTCTGTGAGCCGCCACTGGGGAAGGGTATGTGGGAAAGAAAATATACTTCCTAGTTTTATTTTTGGCCGCGCTGGGTCTTGGTTTACACATGTGGGTTTTCTCTAGTTGTGGTGAGCGGGGCTATTCCACTTGCAGTGATTGGACTTCTCGTTGCAGAGAAGCTGCCCACGTGCTTCTCTCATGGGGCACAGACTTTAGGGCACTCGGGCTTCAGTAGTTATGGCACAGGGGCTCAGCTGCCCTGTGGCCTGTGGGATCTTTCGGGACCGGGGATCGAACTTGTATCCTCTGCATTGATGAGACAGATTCTTAACCACTGGACCACCAGGAAAGTTCAGTGAAAATACTTCTCAGAGTTGACTTGGGGATTATATTAGAGAGTGCGTGTTAGGTGCTTGTGTGAGTGCTTAGTCATGTCCAGTTCTTTGGGACCCCATGAACTGTAACCCACCAGTCTCCTCTGTTCATGGAATTTTCCAGGCAGGAATACTGGAGTGGGTTGCCATTTCCTTCTCCAGGGTTAGGTCCTTAACATGGTACATATTAATGGTGTTCAATAAAGAGTAATTGCAGGAGTAATTTGTAGTTCTCTTTTGGAACAGTTACTGACAATCATGCATATAAGGTCAGCCCAACCACATAACAGGGTCTTATTTCAAGAATCTAAAGTAGATTTTTATTTGTTATTAGCCTAAATTTTTTTTTTAGCTTTCTGTGGTTAGTGATTGTCTCAGTAGCTCTAGAATGAGACAGTAAATAGAACAGGACTTTCAGGCGGAGATCTCTTACCCTAAACTGAGGCCTTTTTTTTTTTTTTTTTAATTGGCAGAAGGAAGTGTTTTAAATTGTAGAGTAAGGCTTCTTCAAGCCTGAGGGGCTATTTTGTGGCGACTGCAAAGTGTGGCTAGGTTTTGAAGGCATTCACTGTTAGGTTTAAATAAGCTGTGTATTGTGCTTCACTTACATTGTTTTAATTGTGGCTTCTGAGCTGTAGTCCAGCTGGAAACTAGAGTCAAAAATGTTGGAGCGGCACACATTCTCATTTTCCCTGCCCGTGGGTTTCTCTTTTCCTGTTCCTCTTGTCTGCATGCAGTTCTCTAAAATGTGGTGTGTCCCTACTGATGGGCAGCTCTTTCCTTTTGCTCTGGGCTGATATTTCTTATGCACACGTTTTTATTTTTATGTCAAGTTATTTTTACTTGGCGGTGGAATGCGCCTTTGTCTGTCTGTCCACATTAACCCCATTGGACTTGCAGGGCACTCCCTTAAAAGGAACCATCGCTCAGGGGATTAGGCAGCTAAACCGGACCTCTTGGGTCATTCTTCCCAGTGTGCTTTCTGAGGAAATGCTGACGAGTTGGTGTTAGCTGAGGATTCACTAAGAATTCAAACTCAGAAACTCTGCTCCTGTGGCAGGTGAAACTGCCCACATGCAAAAACTGAGGATCTGAGAAACAGTTCTGTGGAAACTCAAGAGCCTGGTCTGGAAGAAGCTGTTTCCCTAAGGCGTGTTCTGGGGTGGTTTGTGTGGGGCTGCGAAGCTACTGCATGAATCATAATGGCTCTTTGAAGCGTACGGACCAGGGACTGCTTCCTCAAACGAGCTCTGAACGCTGGTGGGACTGGTTTTTAGAGGCTGAGATGTGAAACCCTTTTGAGTGGCTACTACTGGAGTATGTTTCTATTCCTGTCAGCCAGTCATTAATATATATAAAGGCGGCAACTTTTATGTTTAAATCTTCTCTTCCATGGACCTATGACTTTAACTCTTGAGTAAAACATTACTGTGTCCCAGAATATTTTCTGGAATCCAATATTGGCTGACTCTTTCTTTTTCAAAGAAGGCATCTGGATTTCGTGGAAAGACTATAGCTGCGACTTTGGTGACTTATTTCATTGTTTTCCAGCTCAGTGCGTCCCCTGGAAAGTGAGGACAGTGACCGTGCCTTCCTCTTAGGGTTCTTGTGAGGCTAAGTGGCATCGCAGGTGAAGCTGGTGGAGGGTGGCTCCCTTTCTTTGACGAGATTTTCAGAATTGTTTAGGCTGGCTTACGTGAAATCCGATCCCTTATTTTACTTAATTGCTGTCTACTTCCTCTGTATTGATTAAAAGCGCAGTGGGGGCGGCACAGCACAGAGCCGGCTTTTGTTACCGGCGATGTGACCTTTGGCAAACATTCTGTCTTTCCAGTTGCGGTTTCCTCGTTTTTCAACGAGGCGACAATAACAGCAAGCGCCTCCATAGGGTTGCAGGTGGGCTAAATCAGAGAAGTTGTTGGGATACTTATCACGGTACCTGGCACAGAGTGAACACTGAGTAGACTGTTGATATCGGCTGTTATTGCTAAAACTAAAAGGCATAATGTCCTGGCTGCCATTTCAAGCCGATTCCGTGTCTGGTCCACGTCTGTGCAGCACCCACCTGTGAGGCAGTGTAAAGGGTAGAAACATGAATAGCGTATAATCGCTGTATTATAACTTAGGGGAGAGATTCAGTGCACAGACATCCACAGCACCAGAGAGAATGGGAGGTGGGGGGCTTCGGATCGGGGAGATGAGACAGATGATGGTGTGGCCGCACAGCAAACTCACGCAGTTGGCGGGCGAGTGCGCCCTGGAAAGTGGTGGCAGCAGCCAGTCTTATGTTGCGTGTGCTGTTTTAGTCGGAAAGTCGTGTCTGACTCTTTGTGAGCCCGTGGGGTGTAGCCCATCAGGCTCCTCTGTCCATGGGATTTCCCGGGTAAGAATAGTGGAGTGGGTTGCCGTTTTCTTTTCCAGGGGATCTTCCCAGCCCAGGCATCAAACCCACATCCCCTGCATTGGCAAACTGGTTCTTCACCACCCAGCCGCCAGGAAAGGCCCATGTTGTGTATATTTTACCACAGTCGTTTGTTTATTTTCTTTAGAGGAAGAATAAGAGAAAGGCCACACATGAATTGTAAATAACATTGAATGTCAGATGAAGAGGGGCTTTCTGGCTAGGTTAGGTTCCTACTGCAAGAGATGGACTTTGATAGGCCGGCAAGCTTTAAGAAAATAAATGATGAAATACAGTAATTCCTGTAAGGGTGTGGAATGACACAAGGAACATCTGTGTACCTGCCAGCAGCTTAGGAAGAAAACGCGACCGAGCCAGAGCAAACCCTGTGCTCCATCCCGAGCGTGATTGCCACCCCCACCCCGCCAGGGAGCCACTGTCTTGAATTAGGTATTTATTTCTCTAAATTGTATATTGACAGAAGTGGGGGCTCAGGAAGGCGGCTGAGCCCGGGCACCGAGCAGGAAAGCTCAGGGCAGGTTTCATGACTCGTGAGTTACCAGGTCAGGTTTGCTCGTGTGAAGGGAAGTGACAAGAAAGAAAGCTGACGAGGCCGAGAGCCCGGGCAGGAGCTGCGTGGCAACTCACTTGGTAGCACTGAGTTTCCGTGACTCTGGAGCGGGGCCGCGGTGTGATCGGAGGAGCGCCGCAGGAAGGCCGTGCTGGCCGCAGTGTGGGCTGGGTTGGCGTAGGGGGTTCCGGAAGACCAGGCGAGAAGAGCTTAGGATTCGAGCCAGAGTTCTGGGGGGGGAGATGCAGACCAGCTGGCTGAGCCCCTTCCTACTTCCCACCCTCGTGGAGCTGTACCCCGCTCCGCTGCCCACTGAGGGGCCCATCAGCTTTGCCTTCCAAACACTCTTCCCGCTCAGTCACAGACACACGGCCCCTTAGCCTCTTTTGTGCCTCCTTGGTGGCACTTGACACACATTTTGTAAGTCCTTTGCTTCCCTGTGTCCCTGCCTGGCCCCGGAGTTCCATTCTTTGTGTCCCGGGCGCCCTAGCACAGGCCTGGCACATAGGCTGTGCCCAGTTCATGCTCCTGAGTGAGTGGAGCTAGATGGGCTTTAAGCGAAAGTGAGTAAAAGGAGGGCCCAGAGCAAGCCTGGAGGGGGGGGCGGTCCCTGGGGCCGTGGAGCCCGGCAGGGGGACAGGCACGGCAGTTACGTGGCCTCGTGCAGTGGGCAGTTGACTGTGCGGTTCTGGAGCTCAGGGATACAAATGTGAGAGCTAAGTAACCTCTCCCAAGCACTTGTTGAAATCAAGGCGAACATAAAAGTTTAAAAGGCCAATGGGCTTATCGTCGGTGGGTTGGGAGAAGGAAAGAGGTGCCATGGAGGCGCAAGGAGAAACGGGTCTGATGACTCGACTTTACAGACAAGTCAGCATCCTTTTGAGCTGCTTGTGCTGTACAGACTGGTCAAGAGGAGCCTCAGGACACGTGCAGAATCGAGGTGCTCTTGAGCCCAGTCAGCTCGGTCGTAGATTCGGCTTTATCACAGCGTTTGGCAGGTTGGTGCTCAGGGGACCGTGCCAGGCCACAGTGCCTGGTGTCTGTAACGACCTGTGCGTCAGCCTCTGCTCATGGGTGTGATTGCTGAGGCTCGGAACACGCTGGGGCAAGAGTTCTAGCTGGTTTATCTCCTTCCTCGGCTCCAGGGGGTTTTTACATCCCATCATCATTCAGGAAAACCATCCTACCCAATGGTACAAAGACGGAGGAAAATTCTAGTTTCTTCACAGGGAAGAGGGAAAAGAGAGCCATGGGTGGAGCTGTCTGGTCAGTAGGTTACCTTGCAGTGCACGGGGGAAAGCATTTAAACTGTGAGCAATATGGTCCGTCATACCAAAGAGTGTATGTGAAAAGCAGATAGTCAGATAGTTGTTACATTACAAGCAGTGCCATAGTTAATGTTCCTTTCCAATCAAATTTTCTATTGTCTCCAAGGTTAGCTAATGGCGCCCTGAGGTTATTTTCATACTGTAGCCCAGGGCCGTTGTTGGCAGGGGGACAGAGTAAGTGCTAATTAACGTTTGCCATCAGAAAGCGGCTTTCCTTAACGCGAGCACAGCTGATGTCGAGGAAGTTTATGCGTTTACTCAACCTTCATGGAGCACCTTGGGGATGTGAAACCACTAAGCCACAGAATTTTCATCTTTGAGGATCGCGCTGGTACACGTAAGCCGATCCCAATGTACCTGACGCAGTAGGGGTGAGGGCACGCCCTAGTGGGAGGGAGACCCGGAGAGCCTTTGCAGGGCTGGGGGTGATCCTCAGGAGTGTTTCCTGGTGATGACTCAGGAGCTGTGATTGCAAAGGTGAGTTAGCCAGGTAAGGAGGGAGAAGGGTTTCCGGGCCCCACAAAGAGAGACACGAAAAAGAAACAGCGGGTGCACAGGACTGTTGCAGGCCTCGCTGGAGGGACCAGGGCAGGGCATGAGAGGACGGGGTCAGAGAGGCCGGTAGAAACCCGACGGTCCCAAGCTTGTGGAAAGGGCTCGGGCTTCACTGTCCAGTCATAGGGAGGGTTTTAAGCCTGGGAGTGGCGCAGTCACACTTGGTGATTCATACAAATGATTCAGGCAGCCAGAGGGGGATGGATTTGAGGGGGTAAGACCAGAAAGCAGAGGGATCAGTCAGAAGGCTGAAAGAATTTGGAAGAAAAAAATTTTTTTCAGTCAGTCAGAATCTCTTAGCAGGGAACGCTGAACCCAGTGCCCAGTCTGCTGAATCTTGCTTTGCACACAACTCAGGTAACGACGCGCTTGGTCTTCTCGGCTTGTCAGTGGCAGATTTTTTACAGGGTGTAGGAGATAACTAGTAGACCCGATTATACACCATCAAGAAATAAATGAAGCTGCTCAAAAAATGGAAGATCAGCTGTTAAGCATAGTGGTTAAGACAGGATTTGGGTTGCTAGGAGACTTTGGACAGGGATGAACCTTCCTAAGTATTGGCTTCCCCATCTTTAAAATGGGAGGATTAAGATAGCATCCTTGAGAGACATTTGGAGGATGAAATAAGACGGTGTTTGTAAACTGGAACACAGTGCATGACAGTTTAAGAAATGCCCAGTAAGTAAAGCTTCAGCAGTTGTTAATGAAGTGGTTGGGGCTATTTGATTCGATGGCTTTTGATGGTGATTACATTAAAAGGGTTCCATGGTGAAGAAATTTGGGGAATCTGGTTAAATAAGAGGGGTTTTATTTTTGCTTTCCTTGTTTGGTTTCTCTCTTACAGCTATTAATAGCATGTATTGCAATATTTCCCACACTTAATCAGTCTGGTGGGGCTAGGTTCCCTGGGGCATACTTCGGCAACTGCTTATTTAAGGTCATAAATGTAGCCATCTGCTTCCGTGGCCCAGGAGTATGTTTTTATCACAGAGGGCTCTATGGTTACTTGGTACTGACAATTCTGTCCCATCAGAGGCTGTCCTATTTTCATCTCTCTGTTTGAGAAGGCAAGGAAGTCTATATAGTGTATAAAATTTCTGATCCCAATTGATCAAACCTTTAAAAATTGCATTTTTAACATTCATATTATAGAAAAACTAAAAAATACAGAACTATGAAGAAGAAATACGTAGTCACGTGTGATACCACCACTCAGAGATAAACACTGTTAAACATTTTATATGTTTTCTTTATGTTTTCTGCCACTGGGATAATTTTGCATGTAGTTTTTGTCTTGTTTTTTATCTGTGAAGTTATGCCCTGAACACTTTATTTTTTGTCAGAAGATTCTTCAATGACATGATTTTTAGCGACTTATATTTTAATCATGTGGGTATGCTGCAACTTGGACAGCAAGGAGATCCAACTAGTCCATCCTAAAGTAAATCAGTCCTGAATATTCATTGGAAGGACTGATGTCTGACTCTGTGCAACCCCATAGACGGCAGCCCACCAGGCTTCCCCGTCCCTGGGATTCTCCAGGCAAGAACACTGGAGTGGGTTGCCATTTCCTTCTCCAGTACATGAAAGTGAAAAGTGAAAGTGAAGTCGCTCAGTCGTGTCCAACTCTAGCGACCCCATGGACTGCAGCCTACCAGGCTCCTCTGTCCATGGGATTTTCTAGGCAAAAGTACTGGAGTGGGGTGCCATTGCCTTCTCCGGGAAGGACTGATGCTGAAGCTGAAATTCCAATACTTTGGCCACCTGATGGATGGGAAGAATTGATGCATTTGAAAAGACCCTGATGCTGGGAAAGATTGAAGGTGGGAGGAGAAGGGGACGACAGGGGATGGGATGACTGGATGGCATCAGCGACTCAATGGACATGAGTTTGAGTAAACTCCGGGAGTTGGTGATGGTCAGGGAGGCCTGGCGTGCAGCAGTCTGTGGGGTCACAAAGAGTCTGACATGACTGAGCGACTGAACTGATGCTACAGTTATGTGACTAGTCCCTTAGGTACTGGGTTTTTGTTTTTGTTTTTGTTTTTTTGCTTTCATAATTTATATTGCAGTTAACATCTTTGAACATAAATCTATTAAAATATCAACACTTAAGAATGACTTATTTTCAAAAAATTATCTGGTGATTCTTTTTGTTAGAAATTTTATTCCCTGCATCAGTTAAAATTGCAGTTTTGTGTGTGTATGAAATTTAAGTAGAATAACTTAGAGTAACTGATTCTCCTTTGACTAATCCCTTTCTCTATCCACAGACTAGAAAAAAAAAAAAACCTCGTTATTAGAATAGCATTTTCTCATACTGAACAGAGATGAATAATTTCAGTCATGTGAGAGTAAACGTTATCTAGTGAACTGAATGTTTGAGTCAGGTGTTGGAAGTTCATGTCATGATATATTTTACATGTAAAAGCAAAATCTTCTAAAGATGTAGTCTTAACACACACCCAGATCTTCCTGGAGAGGCGTTTTCTCACCTGCACCTGTGTAAAGACCATCCCAGAAAATTCTCATACATTCTTTCCTTGTAGGTTGTGGTTAAGAGGAGACGAAGAGGGGAAAACCCCGAAGCTGTCACTAAACAAGTGAACACTTTGGTTGGTTGTGCTGGCAAGGAACTACTAATAAGAAAAGCAAAGTTTAGAAGTTCTGTCTTCCATAGACTGCTTTCTTTTGGGAAAGGGAGGAGGGATCTGGACTTTAAAATTACAGTAGAAGCTATTAGTTGACCTCCCTCCACTTAACTAAAGTGTCCCAGTAATTGGCGCTCTCCAGGCCCTTCATCAGGTACAATGATTGATGCCTCCCCCCATCATGGTCAGATCCCCTGGGCATTTCGGCTCCGACACTGAGTAATTACCCAGAGTCAAGTGTGTTGGCTCTCAGACCTGTTCACTGATTTTATTTGTTATCGTAATCACATGATTTCATTAAATACTATGGCGACTGATGAACCGTGTGTGACAGCTGTAAGCTGGGACTTCCCTGGCGGTCCAAGGGTTGAGACTTTGCCTTCCAGTACAGGGCATGAGTGTTCAATCCCTAGTCAGCGAGCTAAGCTCCCACATGCCTCCATGGCCAAAAAGCAAAAACATAAAATAGAAACCCTGTTGTAACGAATTCAATAAAGGCTTTAAATGGTCCACATCAGAAAAATCTTAAAAAAAAAACCTGTAAGCTGAGGGCTAACAGGTGATTCACTAGAGGGGAAAAAGCTAGTAAATTAGGTATGGACTTGATAGGGGGAGATTGAAGATTCCAGAAGGATTCTGCTCTCATCTTGCTTGTCCAGTGTCTTTTTTTAAGTTCCCCCACAGAGAGGTTGTGGTCTGGATGAGGAACTTTTGAAACTTGAGCTAGTGGACCTTATTTCTAAGAAAAGACCTTTGCCTTAAATGAAAAACATGGATAAGATCTGTAAAATTCTAAGTGTTTCGTGAGTCACCACTTTAACCAAACTGCTCAGTTAACCAGCAGCTGAGCTGACTGGTTCTGATAGTATGAAATGAGGGCTTCTCTGTTTCCTGGTTCACCTGCAGTGAGGTTCTGATTCCGTAGGAGTAGGGTGGGTCCAGGTGTGACAAGCCCCTTGCTTTTAGGAGATGAGGGTCAGAGACAGGTAACATTGTGGTCTGTTTGGGTCCCATCTTGCCTTCTGCTCCTCACCCCTCTCTGTCTCCACCCTGAGTCCCCAGGAATTGCAAGGCCCCTGATGCCAGGAATAACGCTTGTTATTGGCACAGCTGTCCACACAAGTCCAGGAAGTGGGGAGATCTTGTTTAGTTTTCCTCTAAATATTAGGAAGTAAGTCTTCTGGGGGAAAAAAAAAGCCCAACAGAACACCCTGGTATGTTGTGCCTGCCAGAAATAGAAAACAATCGAGTTGTGTGTCGCTGAGACCACTAACTTCTTCCCTGGAGCTAGTTTTTTGCATTTCTGTGTTCATTTTTGCATTTAAAGTGAATAACACTCAATTTTTAAGGTGCGAGCCAGCTCCATGTGGAAAGGATTGGTCGAGTCTGCATCCGTCATCTGCTGCTTTCTAAGGACAGCAAGTTTCTGTCAGCAAGAAGGATTTTGGTATCTGCCATCAGAAATAGCTGTCTTTTTTGGTCTAATACATTCTGTTTGAGTGGTTGTTTTGGTGGAACATTTGATAAGCAGCTGGCAAATGTCCTTTCCCGAGTAGGCTGTAGCCTTGGAGATGGTTTCACACAGCCCACGAGACTGTTGTATTTTAGAACAGTTTCAGAATGTTCTCCAGTTCTTTAACTGTATTTTTTGTTTTTTCAGGTTTTTAATTTTGTTAGCATGTTAAACAGTCCAACTCAGCAGCTGTTAAGTTTTTTCATAAAAACTCAAGGAATACTTGGGTTAAATCAAGCCACATTGGGTTGCGTTTGCAAGTCTCCTCTGGGATATTGTAGGCTTGGATTACAGGCTCCTCCTGAGAGGCTGTCTCTAATTGGAAGACTCTGATAAAGTGATTGTATCACTGGGAACATCTTTTCACTGAATGGAAGATGAATTTGGGTGTTCTGATAACCTTTAGTATATAAGCCTAAACTCAAGTTGCATACAACTTTGGTGAAATCCACCCTAAACTTAATCGGTGAACTAGATCAAGTATAGCACAGCTAAAGGAAATGAGGTTAACCTGGCTGAATGCACGCTGACCTTTTATCACCTAATCCCTAAGCCTGCTGTGTTTAAAGTCTTAATGCAACCTGAACATTCCTAGTAGGAAGTACAAAGGCTGAGATTTCTTCCGTTCTATATCTTTGTATTAAAAATAATTCTCTACTGAATTTTATTTATAGAGGAAAAGATCCAAATCAAAATTAATTTCCCACCAGAAGGAACCAGTATGTCTTTGAGAAGGATCAGTCTGGGTTGGGGGCCCCATGAGTACAGATGGGTCTGGGACATCTTGTTTCAGCAGAGAGCAGGGCAGCTGTCAGGGCCCGGGGGGGTGTCAGCCTGAGAGCCGGCTCGAGGTGTCTCCCACTGGCCGTGAACAACTTGAGCACTAGAAAGATTAATGACGACAGCTGGTTAAAAATCTGTTACCTAATAATGGTACCTCCAGAAAAAAAGCCTACTGGTTGTTTTTAGAGTTTACTGGAGCACTAACTCAGCCTTCTAAAAGTGGTTTTAAAAGTGGAGGGGTGGTGAAATCACACATTCATCCTGCTTTTCCTATATCAGTTATTTCAAGTACTCAAACAGATGAGGCAGAATGCTCATAGAGGAATGCAGGCCGATCCATACAGAAGGTGAAATTAAAGAATTTTTAGTAAGTGTAGTTATGGCATTGTAGTTAGAGTTAATAAAAGTTCTTGTGCCATTTTAAGGGTGAAATGATACTATGCCGAGATTTGCTTTAAAATACATTCCCTAAAGTGAGGAGTACAGGCAGATGGAACGCAATCGGTAAATGTTGCTGATTGTCGAACCCGGGAGAATGGCACCCAGGGATTCATTATATTTAGCCTTTGCTTTGCTTTGTGTTTGAAAATATAAAAAAAATAAATAGACATAAATAGGAGGGGAATTTAGATGGTTATTGGCACTTAGAGACGTGGTGGTAGACGTATAGACTGGCCTCTGTGTGGGAGGGTGGATTCTGTGGCGCAGTCGATGGCCCGATCATGCAGGAGACGCTGGGGCTGAACATCCTCACACTGAAGGTTGCAGGTCTGGAGCTCCTTCCCGGAACTTTTGTCTGCGGTGGTCTCTTCAACCTTCCTAAGACTGAATTTCCTTTTTCCCAAGTAAAATGGGAACAGATTTGTCTCACCCTCACCAAGAGGGTTAAATGGAGATAATACGTGACGAGAAGGTGGCACAGCGCCCAGCGTGCAGTGGGTGCTCAGTGAATGTTGGTTGCACATTGAACAGGTGCTGGCGAGTGAAGCTTTCCTGTCACCACCGATAACTCATCTTAAATCTTTAAATTCACATCTGTTTGACTCCCCCCCACCCCCCACTTTTCCTCCCCGGGGCCTTTTATTTGGAGAGCAAATGCAGCCGGGGCTGCAATGCAGAGTGAATGGTGCCCTCTGGAGTTGGGTGGTGTTCAGCTCCCATGGCCTCTCTCCAAGGGGGTCTTGATGCGGAGACTGATGCTCAAGAGGACAGACTGTATTCTGGTTGTCGTCTCTCCCAAGCTTGGCACGTAATGGTGCTTCTTAAGTATTTTTTGAATGAATGAATGAAATGAGCCAACCACTGTGTTGAAACATGTTTTGGTGGCTCTCATGATTCATAGTCTAGGTACTGGAGTTTGTGAGTGACTAAAAAAAAAAAGATATGTGAAATAAGTGGCTTCAATGGCAACCCACTCCAGTGTTCTTGCCTGGAGAGCCCCAGGGACGGGGGAGCCTGGTGGGCTGCCGTCTATGGGGTCGCACAGAGTCGGACACGACTGAAGCGACTTAGCAGCAGTAGCAGGCCATCACAATCATAACGTTACTCCCACATTTTAATAGGGTTTCCAGGAGGGCTGACTTTGAGCTGAAGAGAAGGGGTTGTGTGAAGCTGGCCGGGGTCTGATGAATCTGCAGATGCGTGTTGCGTGTCTGACGTCTGCGCCGTGGCAGGGGTTTTTCTTCACCGTCGTCATCTCAGCGTCCTCCCTTTGTGTCTCCCTCCCAAACTGTTACACTCCTGGCACACATAGTTTCGCCTGGTTGTTTGTAATAATGAGCATTTATCTGTGACATTAACTGTTTAAAAATGTATTATAAACATTCAAAGAAGCTAATTTTCAGAACAGTTTGGCAAGGTTTTAACAGCTGACGGGCAGTGGCCCAAGGCCACAGCAGTCAGGAGTCTTCCAGATCGAGCAGCACAAGCATTTAGTGCTAGGTGGTGGTGAGCTGGGTGCCGTGCCACGTTCTGGGCAAGAGGGCGTGAACACGACACAGTTCTCTTCAGGGGCCTGATGTTCTCATCAGAAGGCTGAGCATGTGCTTTTCCCGAGATGGTGTACATCTCGGGAAAAGCCATTCCACTTCTGTGTGTCGGGCCTTTGGCAAGATGGGGCACTCAGCTTGGGGGGCGGGGATGTAGACCCCCCAGGGCCGGTGAGAGACTGGCCACAGGTGTGCCGTCCCACCTCCAGGCCTGAGGGATGGAGCAGCCTGTGGAGAATGAGGGAAGGAGCGAGAGGGCTGCTTTGGATGAGGGTGGTGGCTGAGGTCACCTACAGCCACCCCAGAGGGAGGGAGCCCAGAGAACCCCTCCTCCTCTCAGGCTCCTCGCACCCTCAGTTCCCATCGCTGAGTCCAGCTGCAACCAGAAGGCACGTGGTGGCTGTGGTTCAGCCAGGCAGCCCCCTGGGACCCAGAGCAGGACGGAGAGTGGATCTTGAGGGGAAATAGAAGTTTCCAGCCCTGGAGTCATTTCCTGTGGACGCCATAACACATCACACAAACTCGGTGGCTTAAAACAAGAAAACTTACACTCTCACAATTCTGGAGGCTGGAAGTCCAAAATCAGGGGTGTCCACGCTCCCTGCAGAGTCTCTAGGGGAGAATCCACGCTTAGCCTCTTCCCGCTCCTGGTGTTGCTGGCTCCTTGGCTTGTGGCCGCATCACTCATCCCCGTCTCTGTCTTCTCTTGGCCTTCTCCCCTCTACATCTTCTCCTGTATGTGTTTCCTACAAGGACATTTGTCATTGGATTTCGGACCTCCCACATAATCCAAGGTGGTCTCTTTATCTTCAGATCCTTTACTTAATTACATCTGCAAACACCTTTTCCCTGAATCAGGTCACATCCCCAGGCTCCAGGCATTAGAATGTGACATTTCTTCTTGGGGACCACCGTTCAGCCCACACAAGCCCGTCACTCCCGGGAGTTGTGACTCAGTGGTAGTGTTAGCGTGACTTGGTTTCATTTGTCTTCAGTCAGTTGGCGCTCTGTGAGGGCAGGGTCTCTGCCTGCTTGTTCACCCATGTCCATCGCCTACCCTGCCCAGAGCCAGCGTGGAACAGTGCCTCATAAAATGCTTTTTCAGGTGAATGAATAAACAGATAAATAAGCACAGCGAACTGCAACGCAGAGTAAAACCAGAGGTGCGCTCAGTGAGGCCACAGGAAGGAGCCCAGATGTCACTGCATGTTACGGGGAAAGCCAGTTCAGGTGTACCAGCTGGGCCTCTGGCAGGACAGGGGGCACTCGGCTTAGGGGACTCCAGGGGTGTTTAATAAAGGGGTTCTTTACAAGGAGGTAGTGGGTGTAGACCCCCCGGGGCTGGTGCAGTTCACCGTGGGGTCTCACACTTTTAAGTGGATGGATTGAGTGGCGTGTAGGTTATGCCTCATGCCTGGCGATCCGAGAGTGAGAGTGTGGCTTTTTGAGGCCAAAAAGAGGCTGAAAGCCATGGCCAGAGCAGGGGTCTGAGGAGAAGGGGGCGCCAGGCTGGGAGCAGCGTGAGCAAAATTGTTGGCAGGGAGCGTTTTATCTGCCAGACAAGACGTTTGCTCGTTAAATAAAATGGGATCATTGATTGCATAAATACTAGGCCTTCTGAGCGTGGCGGTAAGTAAGAAGGCAGGTGTGTGTTTTAAATATTTACTTATTTACTTTGCCTGGTCAGGCCTTACTGGCCCCACGAGAGAGCTTCGTTGTGGCGCGTGGGCTTCTAGCTGTGACACGGGCTCAGTAGCTGCGGCTCACAGGCTTAGTTGCCCCAGAGCGTGTGGGGTCTTGGTTCCCTGACCAGGGACTGAACCCCCGTCCCCTGCGTTGGAAGGCGAATTCTTAACCACTGGACCACCAGGTTTATCCCAAACCTGTGTTGTTATCTTAGTTCCCAGCACAGATTCTGAGTCCTTCCTGGCTTTTGAGCATTTAAAGGACTTCTAATACGACTAAGGATTTCCATCCATTTCGTTGAAATTTGCTAACATAATTCAATAATGTCATTGACTTTGTTACGATAAGGATTATATAAAGTGGGAGGAAGGACCACTCTGTGAGTATTTTTCCATAAAAAGGTTTAGCTTGGAAACATCAGCAGGTGTACCCACCGAGTGTTCAGGAAGGAGCAGGTGTAGTTGAAGGGGCCGACCAGCCAGCTGGAATCCAAACTTCCCACAGGAGAAGCATCTGGTTTAGAAGATGTGGCCTCACTGCACCCCCGAGCCCTGACCCAGCGCAGGACAGCGGGGCACAGGCCGGTTCCCGGGCTGCCCCCAACGCCTCTCGTCTGTAATACCACTCTTGTCGCCCAGAGGGGAGTTTAGATCTGTTTTCTTTCTTAACCAACTTCATTTTTTACCACACTCCTTCAGATAAATAATGACCTGAGCATCTGAGGTGGCGGGTGGATTCTGTGAGAATGTCCTGTGGTGATGTGTGAGCCCCCACGAGAGGGGAGCACCACTCGGCCTGGACAAGCGTGTGGGAAAGACCTTCGTTGTTTTATTTGTTTTAAACAAAGGCAGCTTCTCTCTCTAGAGCCTCTGCCCCTCTGGTTCTATTAATATCTAACAGCTTTTTTTTTTAATTAAAGCATAACTTACTGTTAATTTATACATACTTATTGCAGTGATTCACACATTGTTTACAAGTAGAAAGAGGAAAGTTGAAAAAAAAAGTCACACCCTTGAGAGGTCGCTGTAGGCTGCGGCTGACCATCCTTTCCGACAGCCCTGCTCACAGATGAACCGATGGGCAGAAGTCACTGTATAAATCGAACTTAACTGTAAATGCTGCCATCACACATCTCAGTTTTCTTTGATTTTGAACAGAAAAGGAAAAGGAAACTGAAGTGAAACTGAGCAGACATATAAAAATGTTTTGTTACCACAGAGAGATTATTTCCTGAAAAGATTTCTCTATGGTTAAGAAAAAGGATCATGAGAAACCATCAAGAGGTTGGAGAGCCTGTTTTCAATTTCAGGGTCTGTGGCTCTGCGCGGTGGGCCTCTCCCGGTGTCCTCGGGTCTGTAGGACAGGAGGTTGAGAGTTGGATCGTCCCATCACCCAGGGTGCTGCTGCTTCAGCCTTGCCGAGTGTGGCTTGTCCGGTCCCCCGAGTCCTGTCCCCACCTTTGCTTTGCAAATGATAGAATAAGGCTGGCCGCTTCCTCCCAGCTTTCCTCAACTGGGATGATGAAGAAGAACATCAGGGAGGAAGGTCTTTCCCTACCCACGGTTGTATTGGAAGAGCTTTGTCAGAGGCTGAAGAAAGGGGCTTCTCCCCACCTCAGCCACTGTCCTCGCCACCAGTCTCCACAGTACTGCCCACCCCCACCCCAGAGAGCACTGCAGGTGTGCCTTGGAGGCCACTGGAGATTTTCCTGATGTTCATGTAAAAACATCTGAACACTTGGGGATGGAGAGAAAACAGCCAGCTTAACAGCCGTCCCTGCGGGTTGAAGTTTTAGTTTGCCTCCGTGCATCCTGTGTGTGACTTGTAGCCGTGAGTCTGACCTGACTTGGGTCCCAGGAAAATACGCTTTATTCATAGACATACTTTAGGGCAAAGCTGTGAGGCCGGATGCTTTGCTGGATATTGGGATCACCCAGGGGCTTTGAAGACACTCCAGAACTGGTCTGGGTATGGGGGATTTGTGAACACCCCCCTTCCCTCCTAGGTGGTTTAGTGGTAAAGAATCTGCCTGCCAGTGCAGGAGATCCAGGAGACGTGGGTTCGATTCCTGGGTTGGGAAGATGTCCTGGAGAAGGAAACGGCAACTCACTCCAGTATTCTTGCTGGAGAATCCTATGGACAGAGGAACCTGGCCGACTTCAGTCCATGGGGTCGCAAAGAGTCAGATATGAATGAGCATGCACATTCCCCATCTGGGGACTCGGTTGACACAGACAGCCCCGCTGTAGGGTAGCCCTTGGAGGTGGTGGCGCTTGACAGTGCTCTGAAGATGGGAAAATTCCTGATCTGATCACCCTTAGATCCAGGCTGAGTGAGACCATCCGCAGAGGGTCTTGGGACCCACAAAGTCTAAAGAGCTCTTTTAAGGGAGCCCATCTGTTGCATAAAGGATTTGGGGCATCAAGCACAGCTCTTTTTTTCGTTTGCCAGACCTGGCCTCACGTGACTGGCCTTTTAGGGGGTGAGAGCGTCTCCCTGCTTCATTCAGCAGATCCTTGCTGAGTGGCGCTGTGCGCTGGGTGCTTGGCCCACCACGGACGACAGGACCTGTCAGTGCTCTAGAGGGGTTGACAGCAAGTGGGGACATGGACATAGTGCTCGCTGACTTTCACTAGAGATAGGGAAGAAACAAGGCACTGGGACAGGGGGTGGCAGAGAGGACAGTTGGGGGGGCCTCTGTGGACAAGGCGCTAAGCTGGGGCTCGTGGGCAGAGCTTGGTTGGCTCTCGGAACTAGCGGGACAGGGTGAGTGAGGGCCAGTCACCCCAGGGCTCAGAGCTCAGGGCACGACGAGTTCTGTTCCATTTTCAGTGATCTGAGGACAGAAACATGCCTGTTCCTCTCAGAGTTTATTACACACAGAGCTGATTGAGTCAGAATGACAGTTTGCCCGGGGAGGTGGGTCTGGACTGTGACCTTGAACCCCTTTGCTCCTTTCTTGTCCATCAGATGAGACCAGTAGGAGCAGAAGATCTCACCAACAGTTTATTTGTATTTTTTGTTTTAAAAAAAAGATGTATGATGTTTTGCCATGCTGGGTCTTCATTGCTGCACTTGGGCTTTCTCTAGTTGCGGTGAGCAGGGGCTACTCTCTCGTTGCTGTGGTTTCTCTAGCTGCTGAGCCCAGGCTCCAGGGTAGGCATGCTCAGTCATCGCGGCACATGGGCTCTGGAGCTTGGGCTCAGTAGTTGTGGCACACAGGCTTGGTTGCTTTGCAGCATGTGGGGTCTTCCCAGACCAGGGATTGAACCCACGTCCCCTGCACTGGCCGGCGGATTCTTACCCTGGACCACTAGGGAAGCCCCTATAGATGGGGAAACAGTGGAAACAATGTCAGACTTTATTTTTCGGGGCTCCAAAATTACTGCAGATGGTGACTGCAGCCATGAAATTAAAAGACACTTACTCCTTGGAAGGAAAGTTATGACCAACCTAGATAGCATATTGAAAAGCAGAGACATTACTTTGCCAACAAAGGTCCATCTAGTCAAGGCTATGGTTTTTCCAGTGGTCGTGTATGGATGTGAGAGTTGAACTGTGAAGAAAGTTGAGTGCCGAAGAATTGATGCTTTTGAACTGTGGTATTGGAGAAGCCTCTTGAGAGTCCCTTGGACTGCAAGGAGATCCAAGCAGTCCATTCTGAAGGAGATCAGCCCTGGGATTTCTTTGGAAGGAATGATGCTAAAGCTGAAACTCCAGTACTTTGGCCACCTCATGCGAAGAGTTGACTCATTGGAAAAGACCCTGATGCTGGGAGGGCTTGGGGACAGGAGGAGAAGGGGATGACAGAGGATGAGATGGCTGGATGGCATCACTGACTTGATGGACATGAGTCTGAGTGAACTCCGGGAGTTGGTGATGGGCAGGGAGGCCTGGCATGCTGCAGTTCTTGGGGTCGCAAAGAGTCAGACACGACTGAGCGACTGAATTGAACTGAAACTTTAAATTTGGACTTCCGTGGTGGCTCAGATGGTAAAGCGTCTGCCTACAATGCTGGAGACCCCGGTTCAATCCCTGGGTCGGGAAGATCTCCTGGAGAAGGGAATGGCACCCCACTCTAGTACTCTTGCCTGGAAAATCCAATGGACGGAGGAGCCTGGTAGGCTATAGTCCATGGGGTCGCAAAGAATCGGACACGACTGAGCCACTTCACTTTCACTTCCCTTCCACACTTTAAATTGAGAGGTGATTGTAGATTCACGTGCAGTTGTAAGAGATAACACAGAGATCCTGTGCGCCCTTTCACCCAGGTTCCCCCAGTGACAGCAAACCAGGCTTTTGACACTGATAACAGAGCAGGGAACCACGGCCATGAGGAGCTTCCTGCTGCCTCTGACAGCTGCGTCCCTCCCCCTAGCCGTGAATCAGTCTCCGTTTCTGTAGTTCTGTCATTTCAGGAAGTGTTGTATGCATCGAATCATGGAGTCTGCGCCCCTGTGAGTTGTATTTCCCCCTGCTCGGCCGAGTGGCGCGGGTCTTCACCCGGGCGTCCACGTGTCTCGGCAGCTTGTCCTCTCCCAGGGCTGCGCCCCGCTCCTGCTGTGGGTGGCGGCTGTGATGAAGCCCTTCGCCTGCTGAAGGACACCTGGGTGGCGTCAAGGTTTTGATTATGTAGCAGGCCATTCTGGTCACTGATGTGTAGGGTTTTTTTGTGAACATAAACTTTCACCTTTCTGGAATAAATGCCAAAGCACACAACTTCTGGATGGTATGGTAGTTGCCTATTTTGTTTAAAAGGAGTTTCTGAGCTGTTTTCCAGGGTGTACAGTGGTTTATTTTTGTTTTGTTTTTAAAAAAATGTATTTTATTGAAGTACAGTTGGCTTACAGTGTTTCAGGTGCACAGCAAGGTGATTCAGTTACATAAATACACATACGATATTTCTGAAATTATTTTCCATCGAGGTTATTACAAGATAGCGACTGTAGTTCCCTGTGTTGCACAGTGAACCTTTGTTGCTTGTTGCATATCTGTGTTTTAATCAAAAATCTGGCAGTCTATTCATACTAAGTCAAACAAGTGGAATCAAAATGCCATAATTTTTTTAGTTAGGCAAAAATTCGTAAGTTTTCTAAAATATATGTATTATACATATTTATATGTATACATCAGATATGCAGATGACACCACCCTTATGGCAGAAAGTAAAGAGGAACTAAAAAAGCCTCTTGATGAAGGTGAAAGTGGAGAGTGAAAAAGTTGGCTTAAAGCTCAACATTCAGAAAACGAAGATCATGGCATCTGGTCCCATCACTTCGTGGGAAATAGATGGGGAAAGTGTCAGACTTTATTTTTCTGACCTCCAAAATCACTGCAGATGGTGACTGCAGCCATGAAATTAAAAGACACTTACTCCTTGGAAGGAAAGTTATGACCAACCTAGATAGCATATTCAAAAGCAGAGACATTACTTTGCCAACAAAGGTCCATCTAGTCAAGGCTATGGTTTTTCCAGTGGTCATGTATGGATGTGAGAGTTGGACTGTGAAGAAGGCTGAGCACCGAAGAATTGATGCTTTTGAACTGTGGTGTTGGAGAAGACTGGAGAGTCCCTTGGACTGCAAGGAGATCCAAGCAGTCCATTCTGAAGGAGATCAGCCCTGGGATTTCTTTGGAAGGAATGATGCTAAAGCTGAAACTCCGGTACTTTGGCCACCTCATGCAAAGAGTTGACTCATTGGAAAAGACTCTTGATGCTGGGAGGGATTGGGGACAGGAGGAGAAGGGGACAACAGAGGACGTGATGGTTGGATGGCATCACTGACTTGTTGTACGTGAGTCTGAGTGAACTCCGGGAGTTGGCGATGGACAGGGAGGCCTGGCGTGCTGCAATTCATGGGGTCGCAAAGAGTCGGACACGACTGAGCGACAGAACTGAACTGAACTGATATGTATACAAAAGCTTTTCTACTGCTCTTGATAAAGGCTTAAGAAAGAACATCAAAAAAAAAAAAAAGAGATGGAGAAATTGGAAAACATAAACTAAATGATATGGGAGTACTGAATATGAAATAGAAAAAGTGAAACAAACTAGATAAAAGTAAAAGATCATCATGTATTCTGGTTGTTTTTAAACATGACTGCTCATTAGAAACATATCTGGAGCTCTGGAGGAAAAAAAAAAGCAATACCTGAGTGTTTTAATTTTCCAGAAAATTTCAAGATGATTCTGATATGCATCTGGATTTTAAAAAGTGATTACAGGCTTTTTTGTTGGATCCTAGTTTTGGTGATATATAGAGTTCTGTTATTTTTCTATTGACCAGTCATGATACAATGGTATTAAGTGAGTAATAGTTATATAATCACAATAGTAAAAGGTGTTCATCAGTTTTCACAATCAATAGCCAAACAAACAATAAAAGATAATTACAATTGCAAGCCATAATGGGAACATGATTAACAATATAAAATAATTATATACAATTTGCGGGGTCAGGCAGCAATGTGGAAAGTGGAAGTGCATACATGCATGTTTTCATCCACCCAGCAGTCTGTGTCTTTTGGTTGGTGTATTTAATCCATTTACATTTAAGGTAATTATCAATATGTGTGATCCTATTACTATTTTCTTAATTGTTTTAGGTTTATTTTCTGTAGGTCTTTGCCTTCTCTTGTGTTTCTTGCCTAGAGAAGTTCCTTTAGCATTTGTTGTAAAGCTGGTTTGGTGGTGCTGAATTCTCTAACTTTTGCTTGTCTGGAAAGCTTTTGATTTCTCCGTCAAATCTGAATGCAAGTCTTGCTGGGTAGAGTATTCTTGGTTGTAGGTTTTCCCCTTTCATTACTTTAGATATGTCATGCCATTCCCTTCTGGTGTGCAGTTTCTGTTGAGAAGTCAGCTGATAGCCTGATGAGAGTTCCCTTGTTATTTGTCATTTTCCCCTTGTTGCTTTTAATATTTTATCTCTGTCTTTTAATTTTTGTCAGTTTGATTACCATATGTCTCAGTGTGTTCCTTCTTGGGTTTATCCTTCCTGGGACTCTCTGTACCTCCTGGACTTGGTTGAGGAAGCCCTTTCCCATGTTCAGGAAGTTTTCAGCTATTATCTCTTCAAGTATTTTCTCAGCTCCTTTCTCTTTCTCTCCTCCTTCCGGGACCCCTATAATGTGAATGTTGGTGCGTTTAATGTCCCAGAGGTTTCTTAGGCTGTCTTCATTTCTTATCATCCTTTTTTCTGTATTCTTGGCTGTGACAGTGATCTCCATGATTCTGTCCTCCAGGTCATTTATCCATTCTTCTGCCTCAGTTATTATGCCGTTGATTCCTTCTAGTGTAGTATTCAGCTCTGTTTGTTCTTTAGTTCTTGCAGGTCTTTGGTAAACACTTCTTGCATCTTCTCAATATTTGCCTCCATTCTTTTCCTGAGATCCTGGATCATCTTCACTATCATTATTCTGAATTCTTTTTCTGGAAGGTTGCCTATTTCCACCTCATTTAGTTGTTTTTCTGAGATTTTATCTTGTCCCTTCATCTCAGACATCACTTTCTGCTTTTTCATCATGATTAACCTTCTGTAACAGGGCTTGTTTTAGGCACTCTGAGACTGTGCTTCTTCTGTCTGCCCTTTGATGAATAAGGCTAAGAGGCTTGTGTAAGCTTCTTGATGGGAGGGACTGGTGATGGGAAAAACTGGGTCTTGCTTTGGTGGGCAGGGCCTTGCTCAGTAAAGCTTTAATCCAGTTTTCTGCTGATGGGTGTGGCTGCATTCCCTCCCTGCTAGTTGTTTGGCCTGAAGCCACTCAGCCCTGGGGTCTCCAGGCTTTATGGTGGGGTTGATGGTGAATTCCAAGAGGGTTTACGCCAAGGGGGACCCTCCAGTGCCCCCGTCCCCATGGAGCCCCTGCCAAGCCGCCTCCAGGGGCTCCAGCTCTAGCAGGCAGTTTTGGCTCAGTCTCCTGTAGGGGTCACTGCTCCTTTCCTCTGGGTCTTGGTGTGGGCAAAGTTTTGTTTGTGCCCTTCAAGACTGGAGTCTCTGTTTCCCCCGGTTGTCTTGCCAGCCCCCATTTTCCTTGCTGGCTAAAAACAGCAGCAAGAGAGGAGAGTGTTTCTACTGCACAGATTTATAGTGTTGAACTATATTAAGCTATAGGCTTAATTTTCTACTTTAAATTAAATTCTGCTTTAAATTGAACCTAATCTTGAGGGCCCTGCCCTGTCATCCAGGTGGATCAGTCACTCAGTTGTGTCCGACTCTTTGCAACCCCATGGACTGCAGCATGCCAGGCTTCCCTGTCCATCAGCAACTCCCGGAGCTTTTGCTCAAACTCTTGTCCATCAAGTTGGTGATGCCATCCAACCATCTCATCCTCTGTTGTCCCCTTCTCTTCCCACCTTCAGTCTTTCCCAGGATCAGGGTCTTTTCCAGTGAGTCACTTCTTCTCATCAGATGGCCAAAGTATTGGAGTTTCAGCATCAGTCCTTCCAATGAATATTCAGGATTGATTTCCTTTAGGATGGACTGGTTGGATCTCCTTGGAGTCTGAGGGACCCTCAAGAGTCTTCTCCAACACCACAGTTCAAAAGCATCAATTCTTCGGCAGCTTAGCTTTCTTTATGGTCCAACTGTCACATCCATACATGGAAAAACCATAGCTTTGACTGTAGGGACCTTTGTTGGTAAAGTAATGTCTCTGCTTTTTAATATGCTATCTAGGTTTGTCATAGCTTTTCTTCCAAGGAGCAAGCATGTTTTAATTTCATGGCTGCAGACCATCTGCAGTGATTTTGGATCCCAAGAAAATAAAGTCTCCCTGTTTGCATTTTTTCTCCATCTATTTGCCATGAAGTGATCTAGGTGGAGAGATGCAGATTAGGTGTCTGCAAAGGAGAGAATCTGGGGAAAATGCTGGGAAAGATTGAAGACAGGAGGAGAAAGGGACGACAGAGAATGAGATGGTTGGATGTCATTACCAACTTGATTGACTTGAGTTTGAGTAAACTCTGGGAGTTGGTGATGGACAGGGAAGCCTGGCGTGCTGCAGTCCATGGGGTTGCAGAGAGTCGGGCACAACTGAGCGACTGAACTGAAGGAGAGGATCATCCCCCCCCACCCCTCAGTGGTCAGGGCCTCCCAAGATCTTTCTTTGTTCTCACACGTGTGTGTGCGCGCGTGTGTGCACACATGTCCGCGTTAAGAACTGTACACAAGCACCAAACGGTATGGCTGGAGGGGGAGGGTCAGAGCCGAGGCAAGGCAGCGAGGAATCTACAGTCAGAGGAGCAGGAGGAAGGAAGTAGCAGCGAAAATAGCCTGGGTGGGGTGGGGTAGGGTGGGGTGTAGACAGTATTACTACGGGGTGGACCACGGGATGGCTGGTGTGGGGCTGAAGGAGCACTTCTGAGCGAGGTCGGGGCAAAGGAGTAGTCTTCACATCCAGGAGCGAGGGGGCTGCGGGCCGTGGAGAACCGCCCAGCGAGCGAGGGGAAAGGGAACTGGACTAGACGCATGACGCTGCATTTTTGCCTTTTTATTCAGGTGCACTTTTGGGTTATGTTTCCTTAGGACTTCCTCACCTTTTCTCAGACTTCCCACTACCCCTCTCACTGAGGTCCAGCTGGGCTTCTCCACCCCCAGACAGTCCGTCGCCCCCTGGATGCCCAGAACCCCTGGGCAGATAAATCCCCTGCCCCCGTCTCTGGGCCAGCGGCAGTGGTGCACCAGTGACCAGGAGCCCGGCCTCTGCTCAGACGCGGTGGGCGTGGGGACGGAGTAGAACACGGTCCCTGAGCGGGCTCCTTCCCGGGGTCTCGGGCTTTCAGGTTTGGTCTCAGATCCTGGTGACTAAGCCTGAATTGACACCATGCCAATCCTCCTCTGATAAGAAGTGATTCTTCCACTTCTCTAGAGCAGCAGCAGCTTGTTTAAGAAAAGCCTAGCTCTGAATGTTTAGAGCCAGTCACTTCTAAGAGCACAGTGGCAGCAGTAAGGAATTCTGGTCACAGCAAAGCTCTGGGCACAAAAGCCTCACAGGTCCCAGGACAAAGCCCAGCCTGTGGGCCAGAGGGAGAGGAAATGGCCTTGCTCTTTAAGAACAGACAGCAGTGTTCAAGATTGGGGCTGGAGGTGGGGTGGGGGCAGCCGCCCAGCCAAACATACACTCTTGGTGCCATGGCCCCGGGGATGGCGCTCGGGGGTTAACACGCTGCTTCTCATCACCCTGCATGGTCCTTTCAGACACAGAACGTTCAGCTCAACAAGGAGATGACGCTGGCCAGCAACCGGAGCCTGGCAGAAGGAAACCTCCTCTACCAGCCCCAGCTGGACTCTCGGAAGGCTCGTTTGACTCAGAAATACCAGGAACTCCAGGTGCTCTTTGAAGCCTATCAGATAAAGAAGACCAAGCTAGGTAACTCTTTTAGGGTGATCTTTCAAGAATAAGGAGCTGATGCAAGGGTACATTTTCAAGCTGTTTCACTAACCAGGAAAGAAATGTTATTTAGGGAACAATTTCAGATTAAGACAGGGATCACTGCTGCCAAAAACCATCTGTATATAGGATTGTGTCACCAGTTTAGAGAAAGAGACTTGATTGCCTTTTCAACAAGATTGCACCTTTTCCAAACAGCATAGGAAAAGCAATATCCTGAATTATGATAATGCAACTTATGTTTTATCCTGTGAGGTTGGGCCCTCACAGTTAATGCTGAAAGAGATTGATCACTGGGATACTTTATTTTAATGTCACACTTTAATTTGCAGCCATTATGAAGTGACGCAGGAGTTGACTAGCATTGAGGCCTAAGTAGCTTTCCAGGGAACTCTGAGATTCACAGAAGGTTAAAAAGGGCCTTCGCTGGTGGGGCAGCGTTAGGACGTGGTGCTTCCGCTGCCACGGCCCCAGGTTCAGGTCCTGAGCAGGGAACTAAGACCCCATGTATCGTGCAGCGTGGCCGGATAGAAAGAGAAGGCTAAAAATCACTCTCTGCAGTCACGTTTCAGTACCGTCCAATACCGTGGTCCCTGTATCTCTGTAACTGTAAAAAACGTGTGCTGTAACACGCCTGACCAGACTGAGCAGAGGCGAAAAGACTGGTAACGGTGGTGCTGGCGGGCACGCGGGGCTCTTGCATTGCTGGGAGGAGTGAGAACTGGAGATGCTGTTTGTCAGCACCTGGAGTGCAGTGGAGCCGCGCGCTCTGATTCCTGTCTCACTGGTGGGCGTCTCCCCCACAAAAGCGGATGTTCACGTCTACCAAGAGATACATGCAAGAGGGCTCGTTGTAGCTTTATTTGTAAGAGCTAAATTTGGATGCAGTCTAAACACCCATATCTGGACTGATGGGTAAGTCGTGATACGCAGCTTTTCGTGCCACACGGCGTCGAAAGGCACCAGCTACCCATTCGTGCCGCCACATGGATGGTCTCAGAGACATGTTGAGCGAGAGAGGCCAGCACAGAGCACCCTGTGTGAGTCCACTTGGGTGAAGCTCAGAACCAGGCAGCGTTCCTGGGGAGTGGACGGCAGCACCTCTGGGAGCGGGGCTGGAGCCTCTGCAGACGTTCTGTCTCAGTCTGGGTTGGGGGGCGGTTTATACACATACACTGGAGATGTGTCTACTTTAGGTGTTTATGTAAATCATCCTTCAGAAATCCTAAGGAAGTAACAGGGTGGTTGCAGGCTTATCGTGGGGTGGGTGGTGACATGGCTGCTCTAGCTCGGGCACAGAGCCCCCCCCCTCCACCGACCCCGCTGGTTGCGTGCCCTCCTTCCTCTCCTGCACGTTCCCGCATTCCCTTCTGCTTCTTGGAGAGTCCGCTCACTAGGTGCTCCTCCCCTGTCTCCTCTCCAGCTAAAGTGCACTCTTTCTTTGAGGGCATGGGGTGGGGCGTGTCGCTCCAAGGGGCTGGGGGCCGAGGTGATATCTGATGGGGTGCTGGTGCCCCCTGACCCCATCGTGCCTCCTGCTTCTTCCAGATAAACAGTCCAGCAGTGCTTCCTTGGAGACCCTCTTAGCGCTCCTGCAGGCGGAAGGGGCCAAGATTGAGGAAGATACCGAGGTAACTGGCAGCCCCGGGGGACACCCCAGGTTGGGGCAGGCAGGCCTGTGGGCTGAGGAGCGCACCGGGCAGGGGTCCAGGGGAGCAGCGGGGCGGCCAGGTCTTCCCGTGAGGGGCGCGTGCTGCACTGAGACTCAGCACCTAGCCTGTGGGTGCTGGCGGCTGAGTTACCATCTGTCCGAGTCAGCTGGCTGGGCGGAGCCTGTGGGCACGGCCCGCCGAGTACCTGAAGCTCGAGCCTGCTCAGTGATAAGGAAACGAATCGGGGTCAAAAGTTGAGCCGCTGTGGCACACTGGGGCGGGCAGCACGGTGCCAAACTGGGCCGTGTGGTCTGATGACCCACTGGGCAGGGTGGCCCTCGTGGGCACGAGCAGGTTCCTGTCCCGCCGGCCTGCTTGGGGCGAGCGTGTCAGGTCGCAGCCAGCGGAGGGAAGGAAACGCAGGTCTTGGGCCCCGTCGCCTGAAGGCTGCTCTCGCAGGGCCTGCTGCCCGTCCAGTTTGCAGTTCGGGAGGTGGATAGGACCGGCCCTCCTCTCTTCTTGGCCCGTGTCCTGGGTGGGCCACGGTCTGCAGTGAGGAGGGGACGGTTGTGGGGAGGAAGCTCGCCCCGTCTCCCCTTGCCCCGGTCTGTGAGTGGGTCTTCCTCCCCTAACGGCTGACCCGCCCGGCCCATGACCGAGTTTCTCCTGCTCCTTCAGAACATGGCCGAGAAGTTTCTCGATGGAGAACTCCCTCTGGATTCTTTCATCGACGTCTATCAGAGCAAGCGGAAGCTGGCCCACATGCGAAGGGTTAAAATCGAGAAGCTCCAGGAGATGGTGCTGAAGGGGCAGAGACTGCCGCAGGTCCCCGCGCCCGCCCCGCTGCCACCCAGGGTGCCCGAGCCAGCCCCCGCCGCCCCCCTGCCCTACCCTGCCCCGGAGGCCAGTGGGCCCCCCTCCGTGGTTCCTCGGCGCATGCCACCCCTTCCGCCCCCGGTGCCTGCAGGACGCTTAGCCACGCCGTTCACCGCCGCCATGGGCTCAGGACAGGCCCTCCCATACCCGGTCGCGCAGTGCCCGCCCCTGCCCCCCCGAGGGGGCCTCCCTGCCCAGCAGGGCTTCTCCACGCAGCAGTTTGTGTCACCACCGTACCCGCCAGCGCTGCCCCAGAGACCCCCGCCCCGGCTGCCCCCGCACCAGCCAGGCTTCATCCTCCAGTGAGCGGCCCTTGTCCTCCCCGGGAGGCTCCCTCGCTGCCTGCCGGCCGGGGCTCCACACACACAGATGGAGACTGTGGGCACCGGCTGCTTTGCCAGGGTCTCTGGTGCCCAGGGCAGGGCGTCCGGCTGGTTTTAGAGCCGTAGGTCAGTGGCGATAGACGTAGAGCCCTGGTTCTGGACACCGAGGCAGCTGTGTGCGAGGGCTCGGCCGGGCGTGGCTGTGGTCGAGCTGGTGTGTGTGCTCAGTATGGTTCCTTGTTCTGTGTTGATGAGCCCCTGAGTTTGGGGGAAAAAAGCCTCCCCCCCCCCTCTGTTCCCACGTAGGATCATCGTCTTCCTGTTGTAACTTTATTTAATAAGCACGGTTCATCATTTCTTCATTTTCAAGACGGTTCTGTGCATCCCAGCCCGCCATCCACTGCAGCCGCCAGTGGGGGTTGGTCGGGTGAGCCAGCCCGGAAGGTGCTCCCTGGACCTGTGTGGGGCGGGCAGTCCTCCCAGTCCCTCCCTCCCCGACCCTGGACGCTTCACAGCCGCCCACAGAGTTTGCACTTGGCCCCCAGCCACGTCCAGAGGCCGGCGAGTCATGGCCGGGTGAGGCGGCGGGTGGGAGCTGGGCTTGGCACACGGAGGCCGTCCCCAGCTGCTGCTGCTCCTCGAGCCAGCCCAGGCTTCTGTGAAGACCTACTCCTCCGGTGTTTTTACTACGTGTGTACTTTTCCTGTTTTATATTGGGGAAGAAAACGTTTTTTTTTGACACTCACAAGACCATTCAGGGAAACTTTCGGAAAAATGCACATCCAGTTCTGCGCAGGTTGAGATGCAGGTGAAGTGACGCAGTGTCGTTTGGTGCAAGCAGCGCACGGTCGCGCCTGCGGGCCGTGCTGTGCCCGTGCTGTGCCTTAGCTTCACCCGGGGCCTGGGGGGCCGGCCAGGCCGGGGGTCTCGTCTGCATCCGTTCCTTGTCGTGTTGCAGGTGGCAGGAAAGTCCACCCAGCTTGAACCAGGATACTTACTCGTAGCCAATATTCTCTGCCTCTGGCTGGGCGTGGGGCAGGGGTGCGACGGCCGCCAGCAGCCCCTCGGCGTGGAGGGGGGCCGACGAGCTCTGAGGCCCTGGCCGCACCCCGGCTTCTCCCACCCCCCGGGCGCTCGTCTGCATGTGCCATGTGTGCCGGGCTCCCAGGGCCCAGCTGGGGCAGGGAGTTGGGGGTGGTGGTGCCCCCTCCACCTGCTGATGGAAAAAGCCGTGCTGAGTGGTGGAACTCGGACCCATGACTCGCCAGCAGGCCACGGCCCAGAGGACAGAATCCAGGCAGCGCTCAGACGGGTCTGGCCCAGCAGGCCGTGGGCAAAGCCACCACCCTTTGTCCTGGATGACTACATTTCTCCTCCTGGACTTGAACTCTGCTGTATCATTAACTGTTTTTAAGAGAACAACTGTACAGGTCGACTTCCTGCCCTGCCAATCAGGTGGGCCTGCCATGTCTGAACCTCGAGAGTGGTGCCGCCACCCCGTACCTCTGCCGTCCACCCCGCCGTTGGGGGTGCCCGCCCCCTGCCAGGGGCACAGCCAAACACGTGAGCTCAGTTGGTGTTGATGGGGGGAAGGGGCCACCAAGCTGGCCTCGCCGTCTCTCCAGGGCCACATCTGAGCTGTGGCTGTAAAGCTGTAACATCCTTTTTAATAAATAGAGAATTGTTAATAACAGCCCACCCTTCATTTGCCTGGGGAGCCTTGTGATGTGTCTGGTTCTGGCGTCTCAGCAGTCAGCGTTCCAACAGTGAAGCGGACCAGTAAGGTGGTTGAAGTTCAGACATGGCCTGACATGAAGGTTCAGACATGAAGGCCATGGAGGTGGCTGAGGTGTCCGCCTGGCCCAGGAGCCCCAGCCCTCACAGCAGCGTTGTTTTTTAATCAGCTTCTCAAGGTACAAGAAGATAGCACATTCCCTCCTCCATCAGAAGGTGCCTTTGGGGTCTGGGCTGCCCTGCCAGCACCTCAGAGCAGGGCACTCAGGGTGCCCTTTGGGTTCAGGCCAGCCAATGGGAGCTCTGGTGAGGACGTTCTCTGCTGATTTCAGGTAGACTAGATCCAGTGGCTGGCCTTCTGCTCCGGAGGCTCGCCCACAGGTGTTCAGAGAGGACCCGTGGCAGCATCGCGTGCTGCTGGAGGGTGGAAAGGGGAACCTTGGGCCGCGGCCCCCAGCTGAGCTGGGCCGTGGCTTCTGTGCCCCCGGGAGGAGCTCTCAGGAGCACGAGGCTGGAGCCGCCCTGCGGAAGCTTCCCCGTCGCTGTCTGCTCAAAACAGATGGCCGCGTTCCTTTCAGGGTGCTGAGGGTGTCCAGACGCTCTGGTTTTCCTGTGGGGGTGGGGGGCTTCTGCTGAGAAAGCAACTTGCTTTTGTTTACAAGAATGTCTGACAGTTTTGTCTTTTCCCAGTGGCTGCTAGGAAGCTTACAGGCAGATCTGTAGTCTACCCCCAGGGGGCTGGAAGTGCGCTTGGCTCCTCACAGCCCGATCTGAGCTCTCCCCCCTCCTCTGGGCCACGCTGCTCAGGACCCGTCCAGGAAGCCCCAGCCCCAGCCAGAGTGGTAGATGGTGTGCTCACTGATGGGGGCTCCATGGAAAGGTGTGTCCGCTGGGGTCGTGAGTGTAGTCAGCGCACATGCTTCTGCACTGGTTTGGATTTGGTGCAAGAACCAGGTGCGTCGGTCTGTTGGCTGAAACCGTCTCTCTAGCAGACGAGCAGACGCTGCTCCCTCCCCGTGCCCTTCCAGCTCAAGGAGCCCTTTCTCACCTGACCTCATCCGCCCCTCGCCAACCACCCTGGAGGCGGCGGGGCCCCACCTCATGGTCAGGAAACCACAGCCCCAGAGCGGGATGCTTGCAGGATGCCACAGGGCAGAGCCACCCAAGGTGACCTGCTTCTCCCCCGACCTGCATCGTCCTTGGGTTCCCCAAGTGCTGGCGACCAGCAGGGAGGGCGCGGTTTCTGAGGCAGCCGGCCAAGGCTGTGCCCAGGGTGCTGCTGGGGAAGGTGGGTGCGGTGCAGCCCACTGCGCTCTGAGGAGCCTCGGCGCCCGGTAAGTTCCCTAAAGACTCCGACTCCGTGTTGCCACTACAGTCAGCTGCAGCCAAGAGTCTGGCTTGCCACCGTGCTCAGACGTGTGACATTCAGGTGAAAGTCTTAACTGCCAGGAATCGGCCTCACCCCTCCCTTTCTGAAAGGGGTACAGCTTCCCACAGCGCTAGGGTGGGGGCCTCTGGCTGGGGCAAACAGGCGCCCCAGAGTCACAGCCCTCCCCTTGGGAAACAAGCCGGACACTTCTTGGCAGAAAAAGCACCAGCAAGGCTTTCTGTAGCCCCAGTGCGCCACTGTACAGACAGTGGGCCCCTTCCCCGCCGAGCGTCCTGGCTGCAGAGGTGAAGCACCAGGCGCGGCTCCTCACGGGGCCAAGGGTGACATCGGTCAGTGCGTTTATTGCCAGGAGGACCGTCAACACAAGGAGACTACACGCAGACCCGGGGTCTCCCCCTTTCCCAGGACGAGGGGGCGGTGGGGGAGCACGTTCATCCAAACACGCCCCTTCCCGGGGAGCCGGAGGTACTTTTGATCCACAGAGTGGGCAGGCAGCTCCTGCTTCTGGGCCTTTTGTGGCTGGGGTGGGGAGGCCTCCCGGAAGGCTGGAAGCCTCCCAGGGGTGGGGGTGGCACAGGGAGGAAGGCGGTGGGCAAGGGGAGAGGGCTCCCGGGCAGGGCTGGCAGATCCGGGGAGCGAAGAACAGGAAGGAGGAGGCTCACCGCAGACTCCGGGAGGGTGGCAGCACCTGTGCCCGGTGGGCGCGGGGCCCACCTCTCCCAGGTAAAGGTCACCTCCCTGTGCTCGGCGCTCCCTAGGCATCAGTGACGCCCTAGGGCGAGGCCCGATCCTGCTTTGCCTGGGGCCACACCAGTCCTGTCTCCCTGGAGCCCACGCCCCAAGAGGGCTACAAACAAGTGACCTCTCACCCGTCCCCAGCAGCCAGCACGGACTCTGCCCTTCATCTCTAACCTGAGACCGCAGGTCCAGAGGGCAGGGAGCGGCCCTGCCTTCCGGTGTGCTGAACACAAACTCACAAAAGGTCTAGCTCAAAATATTCGAAACGCTCTGTGTATTTCCCGAGGAGCTGTGTCTCAGGCCACCAGGGCCTGGCTGCTCTCAGCGGTCCCTGTTGCAGATAAACAGGCTCTCGTCCAGGAGGACAGCCTCGGTCAGTCCTGGGCGTGTGGTCAGCCCTCAGTGAGGGCTGGGGGCCAGGGGCTTGGGCACCTGGGGGGCGGCCGGGCCTCGGAGGCGCCTCAGCCATGAGGCCCAGGTCTCCCGTCAGCCTCCCTGCCGGACCCCTTGGAGGGGGCTTAGTTCACGACTTGAGCTGCGTAGCTTCCATCCTTCTTGTCGAGCTGCAAGAGTCAAAGGTGAGGGGCTCAGTGGCCACGGCTGGGAGTGCAGAACACACCCTGGGTCAGGGCCCCCCGCACCTCCCGTGGGATGAGCCCTGGGCCCCTGCCGTGCTCCCTGGGATGCTGGGCAATGTGTCTGCTCCCCCCGGTCAGTGGTGTCTGTCCCCAAGGGCCAGCACCCCAGGGCCCCTCCCATCACCCCCCCCCCCCCACTGGCTGGGCACCTGGTGGTCCTGCCTTGGGGCCACAGTGGGCTTCTGGGCCAAGGGCGGCTTCTTGGTCCCGCTGTGGGGGGTGGCGCTGGGCTGGCTGGGCTCCTCCTCGCCCGGTGTCCCCACAGCCCCAGCCAGCAGGTAGTGCTGCCTCCGCAGCTCCCCGAGCCGCACACGCTCCACCTCCAGCGTCTTCTCCAGCTCCAGGGCCCGCACCTGCAGCCCCGTACAGCAGCTCAGCAGGCTGGGCCTCGCCCCAGGGAGAGGGGACTGCACAGGAGCAGGGGGGTGCAGAACGGGACAGGAAGGGGGTCGGGAGGGCAGCTACCTGGGTCTCCATCTCCTGCTTCTTCAGCTTGATGAGGGAGAGGCCGGAGAAGTCCATGGTGTCTGCGGGCAGAGCCGGGTGGGTCAGCGTCTGCGTGCCTTCCCCACCCCCGCCCCAGCCCATGGGGACGCCAGTGCCCACCTCTGTCTTCGACCTGCTCCTGGCCCGACTTGGTGGAGGCCACCACGTTGGCGGCCATCTCATTGACGGTGCGCGAGCACTCCTGCAGGCGACTCAGGTGGGGGCTGTGCTTGTCGGCCTTCACCTGGGGGCGTGGGTGGCGCGGGGACGGCTCAGGGACGGGCCCACCGCGTGCACCACTGCCCCGCGGTCTCCCTCCCGGGGAGGCCGAGGAGCCTCACCTTGGAGGCCGCCACCAGCTGGGCCGTGCTGGCTGCGATCTCGTGCGAGCAGACGATGAGCTCCTCGTACTTGCCCGTGTGCAGCACCACTTTGTCCGCTGACTCCCTGGGGGCAGAACGGGTGGGGCCTGGGTCTCCGACCCCCTGGACAGCCAGGCACCCCCACGCACCCTCCCCAAACCCTGAGCACCCCCACCCTGCCCCCTCCACCCCACCCCCAGACCTGGGGCAACATACACCAGTTGGGTGGCTCCCCAGCCCACCGCCTTGGAGGCAGAGATGAGGCCTTCCGTCCACCTCGAGTTCTTGGCATAAAATTCCTGCTGCGTGGCTGCCCCCTAGTGGTGACAGGATGACAGGGCGGACCAGTCAAGGATGTCACCAGGGGGACACCAGATCCCCAGGGGCGAGCCCTTCCCCTCTCCCGTCACCCAGCCACAGGGGCGCACCCCTGGGCTGTGGTTCCCAGGCATGCTGCAGGCCCTGGGGGAGGGCCTGCTGCTGCCACTCTGCACGCTTCAGGGGTTTCACGCCTAAAAGGAGCCCTGGAGGGAATCTTAAACCACGGGGAGATTTGGGACAAAGAGGGTTCTGGGGTCAGGCCCCTTGCAGGAATCTGTCCTCGATGGCCCAGCTGTGCAGCCTGCCCACTAAGGAGGGGGCCCCACCTGGCCCAGCCAGGGATGCCCCATCCCACCAGCAGCCCAGCTCACCCTGCCACTCTCCACGATCTCCTTCTGCAGGCTGGTGGATGCTGTCACCAGGAGCCGGATGGCCTGCCAAGATCAAGACACAAGTCACCCTTGGGCAGCCCTGCCAGGTACAGAGCCCACCCAGCCTGGGTCTCAGCCGGCCACTCACCTTCATCAAATCCGTGCAGGAGTTGAGGATCCTGGGAGGAGCAGGAGGGACGGGGAACGAGTGAAAAGGGTCTGCACTGTGGCCCTGGAAGCCACGGGGAGCCGCGGAGCCAGGGAGCTGCGGCCTCGTGGGCACGCAGCAGGTGGGCCCACAGGGCAGGGTGTGCTCTGCCAGTTCCCAGCCCTTCTTACTGGAGGGCTAAGCAGTCAGAGGGGCAGAACCCACCTCCCCAGATCCGGGAAAACTGAGGAACCCGCCCCGGGGAGACCGGGAGGCACAAGTGGGGCTCACCTCTCGTTCACCTCCAGCTTCACCCCAGAGCTGGCATGGCGGGCCTGGTTCATCATGTCCTACACCCGACGACAAGAGCTTTGAGTGGGCTGGGAGGAGGGCAGCATGCGACGAAGGGGGGCACTGGTGCTGGTCAGCCCCTACCACCTCATCAGCCACAGCGCCTCAGCCGCCCCCTCGCCTCTGACCTGCAGAGGCCATCTGGCCCTCCCGCAGAGGGAGGCGCACCCGGGACTCCTGCCCCCAGGAGTCCTCACCTCGATCCTCCGCACGGCATCCTCGATGGCCGCGGATGTGGCCGCCATCTCCTTGTCCACCATAGCCCCGAGCTCCTCCTCACGCACGTCCAGGCTCTTAGGCTTCAGCTCCTGGGGGACGAGGCATCCGGGAGTCAGGCAGGGTGGATGGATTCTGCCCTGGCTGCCCCACAGAGCCTGGGGGCCAGACGGGCAGTGCTCTTTCCCCAACCTGTGCCCCGCAGTGGCAGGCCCTGCACTTGAGCCCCTGCTCAGCCCAAGCTGGAAGGAGATATGGAGAAACGGGACCCCGGCCCCACCGCCCTCCTCCTGGCCCACGCTCCGCTGCCCGCCTCACCTGGCCCAGCTGGAGGATGCCCTGCAGTGGGGTCCGCACCAGGCCAGGCCGGGCCTGCAGCAGGGCCTGCTGTTCCTGCAGCTGCCCCATGAGCTCCAGCGCCCGGGCCCCACACTCCCTGCAAGTGTCGATCAGGCCTGGGGCGGGAAGAGGGCTGTAAGAGGGGAGCCCTGGACGACCCTGGCCCGGCCTGACGCCAGGACCTCTCTGCAGCCGCCCCCTTCCCAGGTCCACAAGGACCACATGTGACATGTGCCTGGGGCCCACTTACGGTCAGCAGGGTCGGTGGGGGCCAGGTGGGAGGTGGCGCTGCCATGGACGATGGTGTCCGCAGTCAGGTGCGAGAACCGGGTCAGGGCCGCCACGAGGCCGGAGGCGTCTGCTCGGGGAGGACGACACACCCTCAAGCTGCCTCGGAGCGAGGCCTGGTGCTGCCTCCCCGCCCAAGAGCCCCAAGGGCCCCAGCAGCCCAGCTCCCAGAGCGCAGCGGGGAGCGGGGCAGGCCCAGGGCACACAGCTACAAAGCAGCAGAGCAGGAATCAAACCGGGGTCTGTGGGACCCCAGGCCCGCAGGGTGGGTGGGCTCCAGGGTGTGGCTCCTCGCAGGCGGCAATGGCCGGTGGGCACCACGGCCTGCAGCCTCTGCCCTGTCCCATGCACATGGCACTCACCTGCCCTGGAGGTCAGGTACTGGGCATGGCCCTTCTCCAGGGCGCTCACCGCGTCCAGGGCGGCCTGGGCCCTGCTCACTAGGTAATCTGCCAGACAAGGAGGCCAGGTCAGGGGTGGGGCCTGGGCTGAGGCCCCAGCACGCAGCCCACCTCTCTCAGGGTGTAGGGCGGGAGGGACAGTGGGCAGGCGGGCGGCCCTACCGGGGGAGCTGGTGCAGCGCAGGTGCAGGGGGTCGTCCAGCTTGCCCACCGCGTCCTGCAGGATGCGTTCAGCCTCCGCGGCAGTAGCCCGGAGCATCGCGAACTGCTCGTCCAGCAGCCTCTGCTGCAGCCCCTGCTCCTGAGACTCCTGGAGGGCGGGGGAGACAGAGGGGTGGCAGAGACCCCGGCCAGGTGCCCAAGACCCTCGCTGGGGAGGGGGCTCTGGAGAGAGGTCCTGCTCCACCCCTCAGTGCCTGGGCGGCTCCTGCCAGAGCAGGGCAGCCAGCTCAGTGCTAAGAAGGGCTCCTGTCCCCAGGCGGCTGTCAAACAGGAAGGGCGAGCCCCGATACCTTCTCCTACCTTGTCCGCCAGCCGCCCCTGCAGCTCGTCCCTCTCCCGGGAGATGCGCTGCCGCTCCTGGCTCAGCGCCGCCTCCTTCTCCCGAGCCAGGCTCTGGGCTGCCAGCAGGTCAGCCTCTCGCTGCTGCACGACCCTGCTCAGCTCGTCCCTGTCTGCACTCAGTGCATCCAGCCTGGAGCTCAGCTCCGACCCGCTCTGTGAACACCCAGCGTGTGAGTGGGCTGCCGGGTGCCTGCCCGCCCCATTCCCACCTGAATTCAGAGACAGTTCCTAGGGGCCCACGAGACTAGGGGGTAGGGACTGAGGGCTGAGCGAGGACCAGATCCCGCTTCCCGAGTGTCCCCTGGTGCTGGTCCCAGCTGCACCCCAAACCAAGGGCCCCTCTGAACCCCATGCTCCTAGCTGGGGAGGCCCCACACCTGCTCCGTGCGGCTCAGCGCCT
Source organism: Bos indicus x Bos taurus (assembly GCF_003369695.1). Lineage (NCBI taxonomy): Eukaryota > Metazoa > Chordata > Mammalia > Artiodactyla > Bovidae > Bos > Bos indicus x Bos taurus. The sequence continues at coordinate 20,138,752 of NC_040092.1, read as the reverse complement.
CCTGCACGCGCACCAGCTCTCCCGCCTTGGCCTCCAGCTCCCTCTTGAGCTTCTCCAGCTGGTCACTCTGCTCCTCCAGCTGGACGTGGTGGGACAGGATGTTACAGGGGGCAGTGGAGACGGGGGGTGGGGTGCTCTGAGCATGGTGGGGGTGGGGGCGGGGGCTCCAAGACGCACCTTCATCTCTGACTCCCGCTTCACCTGCTCCACCTGGAAGACCAGCTGCTCCTTCACCCGCGCCACCTCCTCCTGGCTCTGCTGCGTCACAGTCAGCTGCTTGGCCGTGTCCGCGTTCTGCACGGACAGAAGGGACGGGTTCGGTTCAGGCTCCGCCACGCTCGGGGCTCCCCTCCCGCCCCTCTGTGTACCGGCCTACCTTCCTGAGCAGCTCGGCATGCGTGTTGACAAGCTCGCTGTGCTTTTCCTTCAGCTTGTTGTAGCGTGCCTCCGTAGCGCTGGCCTTCTCTGTGGGGGCGGAAGAAGCCGTGGCCGTGACCCCCCCACTCAGGATCAGCTCCCCCCATCTGCCCCACCCCCCGGCCCTGCCCACATACTCTCGGCCTCCTCGCGCAGCCCCTGGTTCCGCTCGCCCTCTACTTGGGCGGCGCGCAGCTGGGCCAGCTCATGGCGGAGCTGCTCGTTGTCCACCAGGGCCTTCTGCTTCTGCTTCCGCTGCTCCTCCAGCTCGGCCTCCAGCGCGTTCACCTGGCCCTTCAGCTGCGAGATGAACCGTTGGGCCTGGGCGGCGGGAGGAGCGCGGGTGTGGGTGTGGGGTCCGCAGGCCGGCCAGCCCCGGGCCCAGCCCCACTGCCCGTGCCCCTCACCTCTAGCTTGATCTTGTCCAGCTCGCTGCGGAGCATCTCCACCTCCCGTTTCAAGGCCTCGATCTGGAGGTCCCTGGGGACAGAGGTCAGCGGGCCCTGACGCTCAAGCTCAGTCACCCAGGGCCCCTGGGGGACTGGGACACAGCCACCGGTCTTATCTTCAGTGGATGTGGGCATCTCCTGCTTGTGTCCCCCACCCGTGGTCTTTCAGGATCACAGCTCCCTGAAGGCTGTTGTTCCCCATCCCCACCGCCCCGCACTGCAGTGGGCTCCCCAGGCCCTCACCTGTCGTCCTTCATGGAGCCATTGGGGGGTCCAAAGGTCTGCTCGAAGAGGTCTGCCACCACCTGCCACGGGCAACAATGCCTGCTCGGTGAGTTCCGCCCCGCTCCCCCAGGAGACCGAGGGAGGAGGAAGGGAGGGGGCGCCGCTCACCGCTGGTTCCCCCGCGGGGGGCCCCGTGCTGATCTCGATGAGGTTCTCAGGTTCCTCGTCCTCGGGGGCCTCCTCGGGGATCACCACCACCGGCTTGATGTGCTCGGCCAGCGCCGAGGCCCGCAGGAAGTTGGGGGGTCCCTGCGGAGGCAGTGGGTGAAAGCTGCCGGGCGCTCCCCGCCCCAACAACCAGGAAGCCCCTCCCTCTGCCGACCCCTCAGCCACACGCCCCCCCAACCCCATCCCAGCGCAGGGACAGGGAGGGCTGCAGCCCCCGGCGGCAGCCACTGGAGGGCGCAGGTACCTCGGGCAGCCGGGGGATCTGGATGAGCCGCTTGAAGTAGAGCATGTCTGAGGCTCTGCGGAAGAAGTTCCTGAGGCTGCGGGAAGGAGGGAGGCAGGAGATCAGGAGCCAGGACCCGGCCCGCAGCCCCAGCGCGCTGTGGCGAGAGCCGAGGAGCCCCGTTCTTGCCATCCTCAACCCCGCCCGGGCCGGTACCTGTGAAACTGTTCGTGGAACCGGTCCCTGTGACCTTGCAGGGTGTCCGCTGGGAGACCTGGGGGCAGCAAGGTTGGAGGGGGCTTCCTCTCTGCTCACCGCTCTGAGACTTCAAAGGGCTCCCTCCCTGGCCCCTCCTTGCCCCTCCCCCTTCTAGAAACCATCGGAGACTAGAGACAAGACCTCCTGCCACCTGGTTGGGTCCCACCCACCATCAGGAGGCCCCAGGAACCCCTGTGAGGGGGTCAGGCTTTCAACTGAGTGAGCGAAGGATGGGCGGAACCTCAAGCACACCCCACTGCCCGCCAGGCTCTGCTGGTGCGTCAGGACTGGAGTCTGCCCACGGCTGACGGTGAACAGCGCACAGACCCCTTCTGAACACTAATGAGCCACCACGGGACCTCCTGGTCCTCCCCAGCGGCACAGGAGAGGCCCCACTGCGGCCTCCGAGGCCAGGCGGTCAAGAGAACTGCAAACATGTAAATCTCTGCAGCTCTCCCTGCTAAATCTTCGTTTTTGGAAAATAGTTATTTTTTTTCCATAACAAATGTTATTTCTATTAATGGGTAATTGGCTTATTTCTCATTATATAAATAATATATAAGCAATAAATAAATAATATATAAAAATATATTTATAATAAATGAATATCTTAAAGATTGCTCAATTCCCATCCCTAACACAGGCTGTCCACACAGCCCTCTGGGGCTTTAGCTGACCCTCAGGGCCGAGGCAGGCAGGGTTCAGGGCATGGGGACTCACAGGAGTGCAGCTTGAACATAAGCTTGACCGTGTAGTGGTAGAGGTGGCTGCAGTCCTGGATGACCTGGATGAGGGGGGCCAGGCGGCACTGGCCTGAGGACATCTGGGACACAGCGATGGCCGTGTTGAGCTGCCGGAAAACTGCAGAAAAGAGGGGCGGGAGGAGCCTGAACGGGGGACCCGGAGACACCAGTGTGGAGCCTACTCTGGTCACAGGAGTAGGAATGACCACGGTGAGGACAGCTGGCTGTCACCCGAAGACAGGGCAATGGCCTGGGTTACTGGTCTTGCCAGTCCTGCTGGGCAGTGGGACTCGACCCCAGCCTCTTGGGAACTGGCGCGCTCCTCGAGGCAAGGATGGACCCCAGGCTCTGAAGCTGCCGCAGACTGAGGCCCAGCCCTCCCACCAATGAGGATGACAGCAAGGCGGGGGCACACGAACCCCAGCTCAGCTCGGCCAGCGACTCTCGTCTCCCGAGAGCCTCCAGGCAGCGGGCCCGAGGATCCGGGAGACTTCGACAGTCCTGTACCCACAGGCTCCCCCCTCACTCTGAATCTGAGAGACCTAAGGTTGCGCAGACGTGGAACAGCCCAGGCTTGGCCAGTCTCATAGCAGCAGATTCAGGATGTGGTTCTGCAAACCCCAAGGGACCCCAAAACCTCACTTGCTCCCGGGGTCAATCTTCCCTGCCCCTGAGAATCATCCTTTCATCTGATGGACCAAGCAGGAGGGAAAGAGACAGATGTACTGCTGCCCCAGGCCGGGCCCCTCTCTGGGGCAGAGAGAGACGTGAGTAGGTGACACCCAGGGCGGCCCACGGGGGACACTGTTCCAGACGGGGGGCCTCACCCCGGGCCTCCTCCCGCCTTGCCTGGGGTGGGGCCAACTGCAAGCCTCCAAAGTGACACGAGGACGCCCGGGAGGGAAGGGCCGTGGGGGAGGCACAGCACCTGCTCAAGCCTTGATTCTTAGTTACGTGTCACACCAAGTGTGTTTTCCTTGTAAAAAAATCTAAATACACATAAAACACGACTTGGGGTTGTATTAACGCAGTCACTTCTCATCTGGGGGGCGTTCAGGACGTTTCCATTTGGGGCTGTTAGAAAGCTCAGGGTGGGGAACGCCCACTCCCCCTCAGGCTGTTTCTCCAGGAGATGCTGGCACGTGGGGTGGGGGTGCCCTCGGGGAGAGGCACGCCTCCGGACAGCTGCCCCCAACCCCAGACCACCCGGCCTCAGGGTCCAGACACCGGCGCCAGGAGGCTGCCGGGACCCACTCTTTCTAACTCCTGGCTTCCCCTTAAAAAGGTATCTGCCTCTCACTCTCCTATGGAGCGCACCAAGTCACCCACAAGTTGTCTCGAAGCTGCCACTCAAAACCGTCACCTCTGCAGCCCTGGTGGCAGTGTGGGGAGGTGGGGGAGCTGAGATTTCCTGTCCTAAGGCTGTTGGGTTCCTGGGCAGGGAGATCTGAAGTGACTCAGAGGCCTTTCACGGCAGAGAATGGGTGGGACTGTCCCAAACTAACTGCCCTGGGTAGGAGGAGGTGGTCGGAAACCTGAAGACATGGCTCCTGGGGTCCTCCACGGCCTGCCCTCCCCTCTCCTACCTCGGGGCCAACACAGCGGGGCTCCTTCTGCCAGACCTCGCCCTGGACATGCCCACCGGTGGCCTGGCATCCTGCAGGGGTGAAAAGGCCTCTCCTCCCTGCGCTTTGGGGCACCTGGAGGCCCCATGACCAAGGACTACACACCCAGGGTCCCCCCGGCGGCTCACCTGATTCAGAGAGCTTCAGCTCGCAGTCCATGTAATCGAACATCTCCACGGTGAGCTGGAAGCTACAGGGGAAGGAGGAAGAGCTGGGTGGGAGGGGTGCAGGGCGCGCCCCCAACCCCCCAGGCAGGAAGGATGCTCGTGGCTACACCCTCGCATGATACCCAGACGGCGGTCCTTCAGCCGAAACACCCAGTTCCACGTAAGCCCATCCCTTTAGCTTCAGCCTCATCTCCTGGGTACCCGTGACCTTTGGCCCTGGGACAGGGCACGACCCCCACCCTGGGGGAGCCGGGGGACTCACATGTTGTTGACGTCGGTCCCAGCCGCCTTCTCCAGCACCTCGTCTGTCACCTCCAGGCCCGCAGGAAACTGCGGGTGCTATGGAGAGGACACCCCCATGCAACCTCAGCCCCCCTCGGCTCTGGCCCAGTGCTGCCTCCAGTCTCTGAGGGAGGGAGGGGGCTGGACAAGCAGCCCCCATCCCCTAGCCTGTGGAGCCACCACCCGCCCTGGGCACTGCCTGCGGACACTGAGGTGGAGAGGATGAAAGGTCCAGCCAGAGCCCCACGTTGGGAGCCACCCCTAGGCCTTCTGACTTCCCTGCTGTCTGTCTGGAGTGTCCGACACCCCCCAACCCTCCTTGATGTCGTGGCGGTGGAGCGGGGGTAAGAGCCCCAGACTCCCCTGAGGAAGCTACCTTGAGGTGAAAGGCGATCTTGGTCAGCAAGAGTTTGGTGTAAATATTCACCAGCTGCCCGTATCGGTCGTGCAAGTGGCCCTGTGGAGAAAGCCTGGGGTGAGGACGTGCCCGGGAACCCCTTGGGCCCAGCAAGGAAGCTGAGGCTGCAAGAAGCAAGGCCATGAGTTGGGTGTCGGTCCTGCGCCCACCCACCCGGTCCCTTATTCATTCAAAAAACACCGCTCAGCTCACCAGAGGTGGCTGACCTTCTTTCCCTGAAGAGTTTCTCTGCCAGCTCCCTCCCTGCCTATTGCTCTCTCCTTATCGGTCTTGCCAGAGAGACTCTTGTGACAAAAGAGCTCTTTGTCCAGGCAAGAGGCCAGTTCTGAGCCGGGACACTATATTAAAATGCTGGTGGCAGCCAAGGAGCTACATTCCTATGGGTGTGTACACACACCCTCCCCGCCACCTCCTCCCAACACCACGTCCCCCGTGGCCACAGCAGCTGGGCCCACGTCTGCAGATGGCAGCAGGGACGCCGTTTTCCTTCTAGGGGCCTCCCCACTGCAGGTTGGTCAGTTCCAGAGCCCCGCCCGGCCCCCTGCATGGCTGATGCAGCCCCAGCCATGCTCCTGGAGGACAAATAAGGCCAGGGGCCCTCTCTCTGCTGGGGGATGCCCCTGATTCCTGATTGTGGAGCAGACCTAGAACACACACTCCTGGGGCTCTGAGACCTCATTGTGGATGAGAATCTTTGGGGAGCCTGCTGAAAACGCAGATTCCCAAGATTCGACAGCTGCCAACGGTCCTGGGGGGCCCAGAGTCTGCACCCCTCACCTAGACTCAGTGTGGGGCACTCGACCTCCAGGGACTGAAGGGTGAATTCTGGAGCTGGCGGGCCCACCAGCGGTGCGTCTGGGGCTTCCTGCGCCAGGTCTTAAGAACAAGGCTCAGGTTCAGGTACTGATGCTCTTCTCCCCAACCGCGGCCCCCGAGAACGTGGCTCTGACTCTACTGGGAGGACACCACCACCGGGGCTGCGTTCTCCAGGCCCCGTGTGCCCCCACGCCCCTGCGCCCGCTCCCCGCACCTACCCACAGGTCTCCGATCTCCCGAATGTTGCTCCGGTACCGCTGGCAGTCGTGTAGCACCTGCCTCGAGGCGGGGACAAAGGGGGAAGGATGAAGGAGCCGGTGCCTTCCGGGGCATGAGGCCGGGGGCAGGGGGTGACACGTGCTCCCTCGAGGCGGGGCAGAGGGAGGGCAGCAGGCAGGACGAGAGGCCAGCCCAGAGCTGAGGGACCCAGACTTGGGGACGGTCCCTCACTCATTTCAGAGGACGCGGCTCGGGGGTGCTCGCAGGGGTGGGGGGCGGCAGACGGAGGGCCAGGGCCCCTGGACCAGCGGGCGGCAGCTACTCACATTGGGGTGCCCGTCCCGGAGGACCTTGTGGAGCACGTGGCAGAACTTCCAGCTGAGGATGGCGCTGCTGGGCAGCGGGAGCCCGATGGCGTAGGACCAGAAGGTGAAGGCCCCCTTCTCGTGGTGAGTGCCCAGGATGATGCCTGCCAGGTCAAGGCCAAGTGCACACGGCAGGGCCCCAGTGTGGGTGAGGGCTCGGCGGGTGCAGCCAAGCAGGAGACTGACCGCAGACGGGGGTGGCGGGCCACCCGCCCCCTCCCCGCCCCCCGCTGGCCCCTATGAGCACTGTGGTTCTCAGCTAAGCAAGGCACGGTCATGCCCCACGTCCCATGCCAGGCCCAACGGCCCAAGACAATAGGTGGCCTTCCCCAGGCGGGACTCAGAGTCTGGAAGGGGCCGAGCGAGGCTGGCACCAGGCCGTGGGAGCCACGCGTCACCGGGCCGTCCGCAGTGCCCGCTGCTCCCCACATCCATCTCCCCCATGCGCGCCTCACACTCCCCACCTCCCCCAGGGGCCAGAGGAACGGCCGCAGGGAGGATACGCCGGGCATGCTTCTCCTTCACGGGGGCCTCCTGGGTGTTGATGGCTTTGCTGATGCTGATGGCCTGGGAGGGGACAGAGGAGACGGAGGTCAGAGACCCACCCGGCAGCCTTCCCCGGAGAGAGCAGCCAACGGAGGGGACACACAGACAGGATGGATCCTTCCCGCTGGTTAGAGGCGAGGGGAGAGATGAGGGGAGAACAGAAATTCTGAGGGACTTCCCTGGTGTTCCAGTGGTGAAGAATCCACCTTCCAATGCCGGGGACGCGGGTTTGACCCCTGGCTGGGAACCAAGAGTCCCCGTGCCGCGGGGCAACCAAGCCTGCCCACTGCAACTCCTGAGCCTGAGAGCCACAAGGTGAGATCCTGCCCGCCACAACTAAGACCCAACGCAGCCAAAAATTAAATAAATATGATTTTAAAAAAAGAAATTCTCTAACCTAAGCAAACCAGACCACTCGGGACTCTTCTTTCACTTGATACGTGCAACTCAAACTACAACTAACTCTCGATGCCGCCGCCACAGAGAGCATCTGGGGTCTGGGAAATAAGGCCAAGGGCCAGCTTGTGCTGCAGGAGAACAACTCTGATCTGAAAACTGCAGGCGGTTCCTTCTCCCCAGAAGGTGTGGCCCCCGGGACCCTGCGGGCAAGGCCAGTCCCCTCCTGACAGCTTCCAAGGGTCCCGCCTCTTGGAGAGACTGCTGTGGCCTGAGCCTTCCAGGACTCCACCGGGAGATGCATGTCACCCCCACTTTACCCCGGGGCCTGGCCTAGAGAGATGAGGCCCCCACAGCCACTACGTGGCAAACCAGGAGACACCAGGTCCCACAGCCTGTCTGTGTGCATCCTGGGTGGGTGAGTCCTGACTCAGCTCCCAGCCCCACTGACCCAAACAGTGACTGCAACCCACCAAGGGTGGCAGGAAGGGGGGACCCACCTACACACGTGCTGCCCCCACTCAGGCTCCGAGCGAGGTGGCAGCCTCAGGTCCCCTCCCTCCTCCACCTGCTGGAGTCTTGACCCCCTGAGCACAGTGCCTCCTCTTCCGAGAAGTCTTCCTGGATATGACTGTTCCCTCACCAAAGGCTCAGGGCACTAACTGTCACCCCCACCCCACTCACCCAGGAACCACCACTGGCCCTGGGCTTGCTCATGGATATGTTTTAATTCTCCACCTGGTGACAGGTCTTGTAAGCCTCTGTCCACCCACCTAGCCCCGAGCTTGTGGATCGAGTGAGAAGAGCTGCTGGTTAGTGGGAGGGTTGGATGGGGTCCCTGCCCAGTGTAGACACCTCTCCAGCTCAGCGATTCTCCCAAGTCCCCCACAAGTGCGGCCCCAGACCCCACGTGGCCTCAGGCCATCCAGGGAGCTCCCAAAGCTGGGCAAGGGGTTCCCTACTCCCCCTGCAGCCCGGTCCTGCCCTGACTTGTCTGGAGCGGGCCCAGCTGTGATGGGAGCAAGACAGGATGGAGAGAGAGCCCCGAGGGGCAGTGGGCGCTTCCTTTCTTTCTAACCCGGAGGCCACTCTGCTCTCCGTCTCTGGAGCGGGGACAACAGGACCTGGCCCTGCCAGGCACGAGGCGATCTCACTCATCTGTGGTCCTGTTGTGACCGACTGGAGGCCTGCTCTGCTAGGAGAACAACCCCAAGAGCCACGGCCGTGCTTTCTGCTCCGGCTCCCGGACCTGGGAGCGGCTGGGGCTGGGCCGGCCGGGCCCCTCGCACCCACCCCAGCCAGGCCGGCTGACCTCCTTTCACACACAGCACCCATTGTGGCTGTTCTTGGGGGCTTGGGGAGAGCTGGGCAGCGGCACACAGCACGCTGGACCCCGGGGGGGCGGCTCCTCCAGCATCAAGGGCCAGGCTGGAGGTGCAGCTCTGGCCTCACTGTGGACCAGGGTCCTGAGAGGACACAGGCTGGTTCTGGCTCCCCTTACGTGAGAAGCCTCGGCGAGCCAGACACGGAAGGCTCCCTGGCCATCTGTTCTGTGTTTACTGGTCCTCTGCCAGCTCGGCCTCCCCGAGGCCCCAGCGCTTGCCCGCGTTCCATAGGCATCAACTGTGAGAGGAGCCGGCCCGGGTGTACTGCTGCCCGCTCGCCAACATCATGCCCCACCAGGCAGAGAACTCGGCCCACAGAGGCTGAGGATGGAGATCAACAACCAGCAACGCCCGGGCACTCCCCTGCGCCAGGTCCGGGCAACACGCTCCCAGTGGGCATGAGCCCACTTTCCTGATGAGGAAACTGAGGCTCCGGGAGCTTGGGTATCTGTGCAGCCAATAAGGGCGCAGGCAGGTCTGGCTGTGTCCTTAACAATCCTGCGGTCCGGCTCCCAGGCCCCTCCTTCCAGCACAGGTAGAGAGCTGGCGGGGCGGGCACACCAGCCCATAAGGTGGGAGTGGGCCGCCTCCGGGGTGTGTAACCCCATCCCCCAGCTGCCCTGACACTTGAGCTAGCTCTGACTGCCACCTGGCCTGCAAGACCATGGGCCAGCGCAGAGGAGGGCCACACGTGCAAAGCAGGCTGCCCCGAAGGCTGGGGGACACCAAAACGTCACCTGCAGTCAGGCTCAGCAGGCGCCCTGCCCTCCCGCTGTCCTGGGGCCGACCCCAGACCCCCTTCCTCCTGGAGGCCAGCTCCCCACCCCTCTTCCCCCAGCCTGCAGCAGAGACCCACCCTGCCCCAGTGGGCCGGCTGGGGCCCAGCAGGGGAGCCGGGAGCTGGGCCCACCTCCCCGCCCTCCCGCAGCGTCAGTCCAGATGTAAGCGCCCTCTCATGGCTGGGCCTGGACCCCCAGGAAGTGCACCCGGCCTTCCCGCTTCCTCCCACTGTTTCAGTCTCTCCTGATTTACGCTTCTCCACGCGTTCAGCACCCCTGACAGTGTCCTTACTCACCCCCCACCCCCTTCCCCCAAGTCCATGTCAGTGCCGTGGGGTGCACATGGAAAGTTTCCAGAAGCAGTGAGGGAGGCTCTGGGGACCCAGCGAGATGTGGGTGACTCAGGCCCGCGGCACAGTCTGGGCACCAGGCCCCTCCCGTCCCCCCACAAGCCCCGCCTCCTGGTGCCACCCGCTCCCCGAGCCACAGGCTGCGGGAACAGGGTCCCTCCCGGAGGGAACAGGCCCCGTTGTGTGCAGCGGCAGATGTGTGGGCCGGGAAGCCTCCCAAGGAGGCACAGCGCTCACACAGAGGGGGTCTGTGGACGCTCACAGGCCTGCTGTTCCTGCCAGGCGCGGCAGCCAAGCCCCGTCCCAGGACAGGACAGCAGGTCCCAGGGTGCCCATCGCCTCCCTAGACTGTCCTGCATGTGCCGCAGAATCGGGGGGTGGGGAACACCGGGATTCCTCTCCTCAGCCCAGGAATCTGTGCCGGCCGACTCCGCCATGGCTCTGCTCCCGGGCTTCCAGTCCAGGGCAGCTCTGACTACGACACCCGGTCCTGCCCACACAGCACGACGTCCTCCACCAGCCCCCCAGTGCCTGTGGGGAGACCGAGGGGTGGGGGGCAGTCAGAGGGGCACCAGGGACTGAAAGAGGCTGCCTTCCGCCCTGGTCCAACAAGCGGGGCAGTTCTGCCAACAGAGTACAATCTCTCAGGACGGGCAGGATCAACTGCCATGGAGAGAGCCTTTCCCTCCGGGAGACAGCAGAAACTTCAAGCAGAATGGGTTGATTAGAAGCCTGGGTGTGGAGACCGGCTTCCCAGATGGCACAAGTGATAAAGAACCCGCCTGCCAATGCAGGAGACATGGGTTCAATCCGAAAGTCAGGAAGATCCCCTGGAGAAGGGAAACAGCAACCCATTCCAGTATCCTGGAGAATCCCATGGACAGAGGAGCCTGATGGGCTACATACAGTCCATGGGGTCGCAAAGAGTTGGACATGACCGAGTGACTAATACTTTCACTTTTTCACTGGGTGTGGAGATAGAAGAGCCCAAACTGAAGAGAGGGTCCAGGGAGGGGGCGGGGAGTGGCAAGGGGCGGGTGGCCACCGTCCTGGGGGTCTGTTTATCTGACTTCCCACTCAATCTTTGAGTGGCTGGGGACGGCGGGGCGGGGGGCGGTGCGCGGCAGGGGAGGGCAGGGAGCAGCTGTGCCCACTTCTGAACCAGGGTGGGAGAGCAAGACAAGAGCAGGAACGGTGGGTCTGTGAGACCCCCAGATATGCCGGGTGATGGTAGGGGGACTCCGGGGGAAGAAGCTGAGGGGGTTCTGCAGAGACAGGGGAGGGCAGGCAGAGGTGCACTTCTTGGACCCTGAGGCTGGGTGACTACACCACGTCCCGAGCATTCAGACCACGGCTGCTCCTTCTCTGCTGGAGAACTCCAAGCCTAGGCCCACAGACCTCCTCGTGGCAAGGGGCCTGCCCTTCCAGACAGGGGGGACCAGGCTGAGGGCTGGGAGGCCTCCAGCAGGCTCTGGAGACGCACTCGGAATCACTGGCCCCAGGGAAGCTGGCAGGAGGCATACTTCATGCTGAAGGGCCAGCGAGCTGGCCTCAATAAATGACTAATAAAATTATTTTTATCAAGTTCAGCCATGTGCCAGGCACCGTGCCGAGCGCCTTACCAGCATTATCTCATTTAGTCTCTTGAGTAACCCTGGAAGCAGGTGGATGAAGAAATCAGAGCTCGAGAAGGTTAAGTCACTTGCTCAAGGTCATAATGAGGAAACACAGCCCCAGCACCCACACCCCACTGGGCACTACTCCAGGCGCTGTCCCCCCAGACAAGCCTCCCGTGACCCTCCCCGCTAACCCAGGGCGAGCAGTCCCCAGGGTGGCCGGGTAGCACTGGGACTCAGGCTGCTGGCTCTGCAGACAGTCCCCTTAGACACCGCCGGTCCTGGGTCTCACAGCAGGAGGGGCTGGGGGGCTGGGGGCCCGCACGTCCTTCTGGCCCCTCTGTCCCACTGCGGGGACCTGGCTCCCCAGACCTGCTGTCGCCCAGGGAGGACCTGGCCTGACCCCAAGTCATGATGCGGATTCCGGATCCGGGATTTGTGCAAACCACAGGGAATAACAGCAACTGGGCGGTGGCAAGGAGCTGGGGGCGGTCTCCCAAGGCTCCCCATTCCTGCGGGCAAGGAAGGTTGCCTGACTTCATTTTGGCTCCCTCCGGCTCCTCCTGGGGCGGCTCCTGTCTGGCCGCCGAGCTGGGGACCTCTAGGAAGGCCTCTTATGTGGGCTCCACTGGGTCTGTGGGACCCCAGAACACACCTGCCCTGCTTCCAGGAACAGTCTCGTTCTTGTTTGTCAAATAAAACCCCGTCTGGTGCCAGCAGAGGCCTGGGAGTCAAGCCCGGGGCGACAATCCCAGGACCAGGGTGGACAGAGCCTCCAGGGGCACTTGGCCCCGGATGGGTGACCCCCAGGAACACAGAGGGAGCATCTCTGTGCAGTCAGGAGGGCACCCGGTGAGGCGGGGCGGGGGTGGGGAGTAGACCCCACAGGTGATATTCCCCGAGGCTTGCCACCTGGGCACCTGCTGTGGACTCGAGACAGAACTCAAGACCTTCCACCTGCCCCATCGCCACGGGACTGCACACCAGGCAGAGGGGGCCCAGGGAGCACCTCAGGGGAGCACGGTCACCGAGTATGCAACTGCTCACAGAGCCACTGTTCTGGAAACCCCAGCAAGGGGTCAGAGCCCAGTGACTGCAGAGGCTGCAGCCCTGACTGTTCTCTGTGAGGTCTGACCTCCGAGCCAGGCTATGGGGGGCTCTGCACAGCAGAGGAATGCAGACTCGGGGAGACCCTTTCCCCATTAGCCCACGTGCATGGGGATAAATATAGGTCAGCTCGCCCGGCTCCACCCACGGCACCCTGGCCCGGAGACCCCAGGCCTGCACACCCCGACTCACTGGGGAACCTCCACTTTAGAAACCTCCTCTTTCCCATCTGGGAAGCAGGAATAAAAAACCCTTGGGTCTTGGAGGACACAAACACATACGAAAATGAAGGACATCTTCGTGGGAGGGGTGGGACATCTTGCTCTGTTCTAGCCACACTGCCTTCCTTCTGGTCCTCAAACAGGGCAAGTCTGATTCCACCCCCAGGCCCAGCGGTGCTTCTGGGGTCACCCTGCTCTGCTCTAAGATGCCCCTCCCAGGAATTTTCCTCCAAGCCCCCTCTAGAGCAGCCCCCTCCTCCACACAGAGAGCACTCTCTCGGTCACTTTCACCCAGGGTATTTATTCTCTGAAACCATGTGTTTACCATTTATTCTACCTCCCAGCCCTGAACTTGAACTTGGCATGAGGAACCTGGCTGGTCTTGCTCCCTGCTGTACCTCTAGTCCTCAAACCCGTGGTCAGTAAATCTTTATTGGATGAGTGAAAGGGTGAAAACTTGAATGAACAAAAGCTCTTTCAAAATTAAATGCTGGTTAAATTCAGGGTAGTGTGTGTCTCTTTCTCCAGCTAATGATTTAACCACTAAATACCAAAGGCAACTATAAAACCATTTCTATTTTTAAAACCAACCCTGAAATGAATCAGACTTAATCTTCCTCGTCCTGTTATCTTGACACTTTGTGGTGGCACTTGGCAGGGACCAAAAAAAAAAAAAAAAAAGTCCTTCAAAGAGCCGGGGCACGGGGGCTGGCAGAGAGGTGGGTTATCCTGCTTTAGTGTTTCCAAAGAGCAAAGAGAGACCGCATTCAAATGCTTTTGCCACCTCGATGGCCACTGATGAAGCAAACACAGGGTTTCTGTAGCCGGAGAGGCGGCTGGATGTTGTCACAGGCAAAGCGGTGGGAACTCGGGGTCAGAGGTCGGCAGCTTGGTCATTTCAGCAGATGGGAAGTCTGTAGAGCAACACCGTCCTGCCCATTCAACCGTCTTTTCCCTCCATTCCCACCCCCCAGTCTCCGCTTGGTCTGAGCCCCTCAATCATTTGACCTTATGAAACTGGATAGGGGAGGGGAGGGCATGAGCCCCAGGCGGGCTCCTCCCATTCCCCCGGATGAGGCTCAGCGGGGGTGGGCACTGCCACTTCCCCGCCCCCCACCACCACCCCTGGGCTCTGCAGGTGACACATGAGGAGGAAGTGGTACAGGAGGATGTGGTCTGAGTCCCGCCTCCAGGACGGACAGGGAGCCAGACCCGGGGCAGGTTCCTTCCTGGGCCCTGCTGACATCACTCCCCAGACCTGTCTGGCCCACAAGCTAGGGGGCTGAGTCACTCTCTGGCGGGAGAACCTATTGCAACTTGAGATTGTGTTTGTTTCAGCAGGAGGAAAAACAACCCTGCCTCTACTAAACTTTTCTCCAAGGGCTCAGTCTTTCCCTGCAGTGGGTGCCAGGGCCTTTTAGGCTTCACCGAGCAGCAGCAGCATCAAAGAAGGGAGACCCACGGGTCCCAGGGCACCCATTCATTCGGCGCACACTCACCAATTGGGTCCTGAGCCAGGCACTCCTGGGTGCCAGGACACAGGAGGAGTCAAGGGTGTCCTGCCTGAGGACCCTGGGGTTCAGGGGATGGTGCTTAGGGGCTGGGAGGGAGGCTATGCGATCTCTCCTCCTTGAGTGACTCTGGATCCAAACACATGCCCAGCCTCAGGTCCTCCCACTCCTGCTGGTTTGGCTGCAGGGTTTCGGGAGACGGGGAAGCAAGTGGGGATAGCATCGCGAGAACTAGGCCAGCACAGGAAGGCTTTGCAAACAAGGTGATATCTGAGTCCACCCTGGAGCCAGGTGGAGCGGGGGAAGGGTACTGCTGTCGGCCTGGCTGGCAGAGGCGCTCCTGGCAAACGCTCTCTGGGACCCAGCTCAGGTTAGCTGGCTGGGTTTCCCTGCCCCTCCCCTCCCACCACCCCAGCCAAGCAGGCCTAGACTCGATTCCAAAGAGTTTCCACCTCGCGCAGCTGGACTCAGTGCCCAGGCGGGTTTCATTCACAAACGGGACGCTGACCTGGGGGCAAGGTCAGGAGGGCAGGCCTTTCTGCCAAGAAGTCCCAGCTGGCCTCCCCCGACCTCTCTGGGGGGTCCCCCTGGGGCATCTTCCAGGGCACAGCGTCACCCAGGAACAGGGCCTGCCATACCTGAGAAGGTGGCACCGCAGGATCACCCTGCCAGGAATGGGTGGCTCCCTACCTTCCGTGGCAGCCCTCCCTGACCGCCCCAGCTCCCCACTTACAGAGGCTCACCTGGGGACACAGGGACAGAAGCCAGGAGGGCGCTACTTCTATTTCTTTGGTCCAGCCTGTGTTCCCATGCACAGCCTAACGGCCAACAGCTGCTCGGTCGAGCACCGGCTCTGCACCAGGCGCTGGGACGTCCCACAAAGCCTCACACCTACTCCATGACTTGGGCGCTAGGATTAGCTCCATTTTGCAGATGGGGTGTGAGGCACAGAGCCCCACTCTCAGATAGCTCTGTCACAGCCCCCCTGCCCATCTCCCATCTCCTTCACCAAAGTGAACACCCTCGGAAGAGACACATCCCAGGGCACCGGAACCAAGCCAACAGACACAGTCAGTGGTCCCTCATGAACGCATGGGACAAACGCACAGCAAAGGTGGGAAGAGGGTGGGGAAGGATGAGCAGCCACAGCCTCACCCCAGCCTGGACCAAGAGGTCACTAGACACATGGGGAGCCCAGGGGGATTCTGGGGGGAAAAAAACGCAGGAACCCGGAAGTCAGCAGCTGTCCTGAGCATCACCAAGTGGTCTGATGGGGCAGGACCAGGTGGAGGGTGTCTCGGGGCGTGAAACGGCAGCGCCATTGGAAGGAAGGGTACGGCTCACCACCCCCCACCCACCCCAGCTGCCCACCCCTGGGGGCCGGGGAGGAAGACCACTGCTGCTAGGGCAGCTCAGGTGTGGCTTTGCGGGCAGCATCCCAGGGGGTTGTGAGCCGGGTTGCTTCTCCCTTCCTTTTCAGAAAACCTCGGGCTCACCTCTCTTTAGCCTTTCAATCAGCCTACACTGGGTGCCAGGCCCCTTCCTTTGCCCCAGCCTTCCGGGAGCCGACAGACGTGGGTGGAACTGGGGGCTTTCTGACTTCCACCATATGGTTGAGGTTTCCTTCTAGACTCAGAGGTAGGGGAACTTTTTAAAAATAAACATTTAAATGAGGCCCAGAAGGGGGTTGGTGACTTACAGTGTTGTAATACCACGGTATCTATAAGGAATACAGAAGACGGAAAGGGAGCATGTATAATTATTTACAACAGCCAAGGCATGGCAACAACCTATCCATCAACAGGTGGATGGATAAAGATGCGGTACATATACACAATGGAATACAACGCAGCCACTAAAAGAGTAAGTCACGCCATTTGCAGCAACACGGAGGGACCTAGAGATGATCATATTCTACGTGAAATGAGTCAAAGAGTGAGGCCCTGTGATGTCACTTCTACATGGAATCTAAAATATGACACAAGTGAATGCATCGACACAACAAAAACAGACTTACAACATAGAGAACAGATGTGTGATTGCCAAGGGGGTGGGTGACCAGGGGATGGAAGGACTCGGAGTCTGGGGTTAGCAGATGCAAACTATTACACGCCGGATGGATAAGCAACAAGGCCCTTCCGTATAGCGCAGGGAGCTGTATTCCCGTGATAAACCATAGTGGAGAAGAGTATGAAAAGACTATATATATATATATGTATGTATAACTGAGTCACTTTGCTGTAAAACAGAAATTAGACATTGCAAATCAACTATAAAATGTTTTTTAAAAGGGAGAGTGTGTAAGTCTGCCTGCCCGGCGGAGACGGGTGATGACACTCAAGGGTGGGCAAGTCAGGACAGGGGAAATCGGAAGTCCAAAAGCCTACTGCCAATTTGGGAACGGCCTTCAAACCAGAAATTCAAGTGAAGTGCCCAAACACCTGTCCGTGTGCTGGGGCTTGCCTTTGATACTGAGGTTCTACAGAATTCCTGGCTAGGGAACTTTAATAGACCATGTGCGCAGGACTCCAATCCAAGTCAAATCACTCCCAGTCACCAGGATTTAGACACTGACAAGTATAAAAACGCCCCCAGGTGATTCTAACACCTGGTCAACCAATCCAGTAGCTGCCGGCCAAGTTACTGAACACCTGAAATGTGAGCCCAAATTGAGATGTGCTGAATCAAACACAAAACGAGTCTGAAGACTCAGGAGGAGGAAAAGAATGTAAAATACCTCATTCATAATTTCCACAGTGATTACGTGCTGGGATCGTTATATTTTGGATGTGCGTGCTCAGGCGTGTCCAACTCTTTGTGGCCCCATGGACTGCAGCCCGCCAGTCTTCTCTGTCCATGGGATTATCCAGGCACGAGTTCTGGAGTGGGCTCTCATTCCCTTCTCCAGGGGATCTTCCCGACCCAGGGATCAATCCCTGGTCCCCTGCACTACAGGCAGATTCTTTACCGCTGAGCCACTGGGGAAGCCCCGTAGTTTGGATCCACTGGGCTAAATAAAATATACGATGAAAATGAATCTCACCTGCTCATGTCTTTAGGGTGGCTAAGTAATCTAAAAGTGATACAGGTGGCTCCTATTCTGTCTCTATTGGACTAGCCAGGGTGAAAAGCCTAAGTGTCAATAAATGTTAATCTTTGTAAGATTTCATTTCCACAGAGGCAGTATGTCACTGACCTGAAAAATTGAACTTATGAACAGTTTACCGCCTGCTGCTCCCCCTCCACAGCTCCCACCCCTCCCAGAAAGCCCCTAACTCCTGACCCTTCCACCCAGGCGTGATGCTCTTCTTCCCCCGCCGGCACGGCTCACTGAGCAGTGGGGCCCCTCTCTCGTCCTGATCTTAAAGAAGCTTTGGGGCTCTGATTCCATTTCCTGCATGGGAAACAGAGGCCCAGACAGCCAATGTGCTCATAGACAAGGAAGAGAACAAGCTTGGGGTTTAGCATTTCTAGGACTCCATCTGCTGAGCCGTCACCCATGCTAGGCCTCAAAGATGGGTCTCCTCGCTAGTGGAAGGTCTGAAATAGTTCTCAAATTGTAAAGCTTTTCGGGGAGGTGGGGGCAGGGAGAAAGAAGGCTATCGCTGACCACTTGCAGAGCTCCATACTACATGTTTCGCGTTCTGATGGTATTCGCTGAATATTCCTCCTGTTAACAAATGACCACAGTGGGCTCAGTGGTTTAAAACAACACAAACGTATCATCTTAGAGTTCTGGAGGTCAGAAGTCCAAAATGGATCTTAGGGGCTGAAATCAAGGTGCCCGCAGGGCTGCGTTCTTTCTAGAAGTTCTGTGAAAAAATCCATTTCTTGGCCTTCTTCAGCCTCTAGAGGACACTCACATTCCTTCAGCTTTAAAGCCAACAATGTCCCTTGGCGTCCCCCTCACCGCACACCACCCTGACCTCCGCATGACCTCTTCCACATTTAAAGGTACTGTAATTACCCTGGGACCACCTGGCTAACCCAGGCCACGCCCCCTATTTTTAAGGTCCCCTGATTAGCATTTTTCTTACCCAGGACTGCTAAGATATTCACGGGTTCCAGGAATTAGGACATGGACATCTTTGGTGTGGGGCTGGGGGCCTCTTTAGCCCACCCCATCGTTTCTAGACCTTAAAACAGCCCAAGGAAGTAGATGGAATTATCTCTATTTTTACAGGAAACAGGAGTTAAGCACCTTGCCCAGGGACACAGGTGCACCGACTTTCGGTGATATCGCACCACCTTCGAAACAAGACAGGTGATTTTCATGTTCAGAACACGGGTATGCTGTATTCCACAATATTCTGTATTCAGAATACTACAATAACAAAACGCCATTACAGTTTTGTCACTTCCATTTTAAAAAGGGGCTTTATCACCAAAGGGACCATAAAGTCTTGGGGAAGAACAGACCAGCTTTCTGCACGGCGCCCTGGGGATTAATATACAGGCACTCACGCACTGACATCACGTAACCACCACCAGTACCTGCAATGTGAAGGATGCAAGACTGCCCTCCCTCCACTTTCCTGACCCGGGCAGGGTTAGAAACCCTTTTGCAAAACAGGGTGTGGTCAGTCACATTTTTCCTCTTCTTGACCCATAAGCCCAGGAGGAATAGCAAGGCTGGCAGGACAATGGGGACACGTGTTCTAAGGAAGCCAAAGTGCCCCTCTGATATACAGGGTGCTGTGGTCAACGAGGAGACCCGCACAGTGCATTCCCAAGGCGAGGAGTGTCCAAGGGCTGGATGCACTATTTTCTGTTCAGAAGGAGACCTGTAGGCAGCAGCTTCGGTTCTCCACGTCCTTTCCTCCAATGGGGCCTGGCTGGCAGCTCACTAGATATTTCTGGGAGCGAGCTAATTAAATATTAACCATGCACAAAACCTTATTCCTGCATCTCTCAATAAGTCATTCTGAAGACAAATCGAGACACTGAACCTGAACTCCATCTTTCCAAAAAAAAAAAAAAGAGCCCCAGAATGGGTAAAGCCTATGAGATTCACCTATTAGAAAGAATTATTCATTGTAAGTAACCCTCTCGGCCTCTGAGAAAAAACCAAGCAGCAAGAACAAAACACCCTCTTGTTTACCAAACCAACCATCAAAATATGCGGTGCTGTATCGGGAACTCTCTTTGACATTCGGGAAGCTTGCCCTTGATTTATCATAATTTAAGAGTAAGATCAATGAACTCAGCCCTTTAATTTCGTCTCTTCTATGTAGCAATCCGGCCTCTCTATACCTTCTCAAAAGCATGAAAGAAACTAAAAATCAGAGACTGAATAACATCTGACAACATCCAGATTTTCTCTGCCAATTAAATTTTTCTCCCCATCCTTCTGCAAGTTCCTGGCACAGTTAATTATGCATTAATGACTTTAAATTAAATGCCACGTTTGTTTTTATGATGGGCTATCTGGGCTGAAAATATACCAGGGGCCGGATGGTGATGATCACAAGGATAAATTAATAATTTGTGGCTAGGCTTTCCTAGAGCCAAGGTTTTATTATCATTTTCCTTGTTAATCTCAAGCACAAAGGTTAGCTGTTTCCTCTGCATTTTCTCTTACTTCAAAGCGAAAGTTGTTGTAGGCTGCATGTACTAACTTGATTTGAAAGACACCTCAGAAGTTGTTGCTCCTACAGGGAGAACCTTGCTAATAATGGCAGACACAAATGTCACCGCCTGGCTTCAGACAGTGGTAAGTTCGGTCCTTCTAGCTCCTTTCTTTTTCTGGCCTACCCTTGGAGGATCTTAGTCCTCCAGCTAGGGATGGAACCCCTGCCCCCGGCATGCAGGGCACAGTATTAACCACTGGACCGCCAGGGAAGTCCACGGCTTATTTCTAAAGAAAAACTTTCTGTTGTGTCAGTCCTGGTTGACTTACTTTGGCAAATAAACAAGTAAGCTCCCCCCACCCCCACCCAGGCAGAACACCACCTCAGTGTTTGTAAAATAAAAAGGAACAGAAAACCAGAAACAGCAACGCCCTCATCTGTGTGGTCTCAGCCCTCATCAGTGTGGTCTCAGCCCTCATCAGTGTGGTCTCAGCAGGAACACACGGACAAATACACACCCCCTGTCATTGTTTCATTGTTAAAATAACCTTCCCGGGATAGGCCACCCTCAGGAAGAGATGCCTGAGCGTGGGAAGTGCAGGAAGGGAACCCTAGGTAGTTTCTGTCAGGCGCCGGCATTTAATAAGGGGGTGTGAACCTGTTTACATGTGGGCCAATGGCTCGGGCAAACAAGTCTGGCTACATACGTGAAACTTTTCACCAAGCAGATAATAAGATATTGTGCGGCCCTGGAAAACAACTCAGGAGGAAAGGAAGCACTGAGTTTCCTTGAAGGAAATGCACTGCTTCTCTGAAGAGGGGGCATTCTTTTAAGGCGTGGAAAAAGGTGGCCGGAGCCCGGGAGGGGAGGCGCTCAGGGTGGAGAAATCCACTCGGGCCAACCCGGGCTGGACGCACCCGGGCCCAGGACGTACCTTGACCCACCTGGCCCACCGCGGCGTCTCGGCCCCCTCCAGCTGGATCCCCTTCCGCCACCTGGGCTCCCGGCCACCTCGGTCCCCACCCGCCTCAGTCCCTGGACACTTTGGTGCCCTGGCCATCTGAGGTGTCCAGCCGCCTCTCGGTCCCTGGGAACCCGAGGTCCCCGGCCGCCTCTCGGTCCCTGGACACCGCTGTCCCCTAGCCATCTCGGCCCCCGACCGCATCTCAGTCCCTGAATACCTGGCCGGTTCCCGGACCACCTGGGCCCCTCAGTTGCGTCTCAGTCCCCGGCGGCATCTCAGTCCCGGCCACCCCAGCCCCCCGCGCTGCCTCCGGCCCGGGCGCCGGCGCGCGCTTCCGGTTCACCTGCGCCCGGGGCGGCGGAGGCCGGGGAGCTGGGGTGGCCGTGACCGAGATGCAGCCAGGGGAACACAGGCGGCCGGGAGAGAGGGGCCTGGGGCGCCCCGGGGACGGGCGCAGGCCGGGCTCGAAGGACGTGTGTGAGGGGAAGGGGAGAGGGCGCCGTCCGCCAGCCCGCCCGCCCGCGGCCCCGCCGCTCGCCTGGGTCTTGTCGAACTGCTCGCGCTCGGCCTCCAGGCTGTGGCCAGGCCTGCGGTTCAGCACCCGCGCCGGCACGTTCTTGATGCTGTTCATCCTGCCGCCGCCTGCGCTCCCGGGCCGGGCTCCGCGCGACTAAGCGACCCAGGCCGGCCGCCCAAGCCTAGGCACCGCGAGGCCGCCCGCCGCACGGCAACGCCCGCCCTTCGGGGGAGGAGCTTTGCTGTCGTCCCGCCCCTGCCCCGCCCCCTGCCCCGCCCCGGTGGGGTGCGCTGGCACAGGCCGCTGCGCCCGGGGCCCCCAGCCCCTCCACGCCTCAAGTGTAGGAGCGGAAACACCCGTCTCTCCTCTGTCTGCACACACAGCCTCCTCCCCGACTCATTGAGCCCTGTCCGCACCAGGCCAAGATCTGGTTAACTGGAGAAAACCTGGCCTCAATGAAACCTGACCAAGGGGAGCACATCTAGACACTTTCTTTGATTTTAAACAGGCCTCTATTACTTTTACGGAGAAGGCAATGGCACCCCACTCCAGTACTCTTGCTTGGAAAATCCCATGGACAGAGGAGCCTGGTGGGCTGCAGTCCATGGGGTCGCTAAGAGCTGGGCACAGCTGAGCGATTTCCCTTTCACTTTTCACTTTCCTGCATTGGAGAAGGAAATGGCAACCCACTCCAGTGTTCTTGCCTGGAGAATCCCAGGGACAGAGGAGCCTAGTGGGCTGCTGTCTATGGGGTCGCACAGAGTCGGACACGACTGAAGCGACTTAGCAGCAGCAGCAGCTATTACTTTTATGTGTCGGTTCAGTTCAGTCGCTCAGTCGTCTCTGACTCTTTGCGACCTCATGGATTGCAGCCCGCCAGGCCACCCTGCCCTTCAACTCCCGGAGTTTACTCAAACTCATGTCCATTAAGTCGGTGATGCCATCCAACCATCTCATCCTCTGTCATCTCCTTCTCCTCCTACCTTCAATCTTTCCCAGCATCCGGGTCTTTTCAAATGAGTCAGCTCTTCGTATCAGGTGGCCAAAAGTATTGGAGTTTCAGTTTTACCATCAGTCCTTCCAATGAATATTCAGGACTGATTTCCTTTAGGATGGACTGGTTGGATCTCCTTGATGTCCAAGGGACTCTCTTTATGTGTCAAAGGCATAAAATTTGGCTGTCCACTCTGTGCATCTCTAATGTAACTGCGTGTGTGCTCGCTCAGTCGTGTCCGACTCTGCAGGACCCTCTGGACTGAGAGCCGTTAGGCTCCTCTGTCCATGGGATTCTCCAGGCAAGAATACTGGAGTGGGTTGCCATGCCCTGTTCTGGGGGATCTTCCCAACCAGGGATCAAATCGCTGTCTCTTACTTCTGCATTGGCAGGAGTGTTATCACAGCTGTAATCTACGCGGGACTGTGGGATGACTTTTCAGAGACCCTCCTAGGGCTAAGAACCTGACCGGGAAGAGGCAGGGCTGGGACAGCCTGGAGACAGCTCTGGACCAACTCAGAGCTGATTCATCAGAGAGCATGCAGCAGATGCCACAGGAGGTGATGTGAGTCTTTTTTTTTTCTTCCTTTTTTAATATTATTACTGGTTTGCTTCTAAAATTACCAGTCACAAAATTAGAGTATTTTTTTTCTTTTTAAATCACAGGTATGCTCTCAAATGGTTATTTTGTTTCTGCTAGCCTCAGCTTTCCTTTCAGAGTATAGGTGTGAAATCACCCAATACTAAGGACACCCCTTGAAGTGGGAAGATGATACCTACATAACCCTGAATGTTGTTTGCTGGACCCCTTCTGTAACCTCACTGGTTCCTCACTGTCTAGTCCCAGAGCTGACACTGGGAACTTGAAAGATGTATTTAAGAAGGCTTTCCTCTTGCTCCCCTATAAAGAGGAAATAACTCTGCTTTAATCTAATTCTAATCACCGAAAATCTTCTTTACAAGAAAATAACAATAGCTAATATTTGGGCTTCCCTGGTGGTTCATACAGTGAAGAATCTGCCTGCAATGCAGGAAACCTGGGTTCCATCCCTGGGTTGCGAAGGTCCCCTGAAGGAGGGCGTGGCAACCCACTCCAGGAGTCTCGCCTGGAGAATCCCCGTGGACAGAGGAGCCTGGCGGGCTGCAGTCCATGGGGTTGCATACAATAGGACACAACTGAGCACTAAACACAGCTAATATTTACTGAATGCTTAGTATTTGCTAGGCACTAGGTAAAACCCTCTGCATGTATTGTTTCATTTTAACCCTCAGCCCCTAGTCAACAGCTGTAGGGGAAGAAGGCCTGCAGGAAAGGGATTTGCAGGCTCCAAACCAGCTGTTTGTCAAACACCTTTTTCCACATTCAACAAAAGCACGTATTATGTGACCTTCACGCATCTTCTTTTAAACCAGGCAACACCCCCTCTGGGTTTAGAATGTCTGCCACAGGGACTTGGGACTTCCCTGGAGGCCTAGTGGTTAAGACTCTGAGCTCCCAATGCAGGGGGCATGGGTTCAGTCCCTGGCCAGGGAACTAAGATCCCATGCGCCACGTGGCACAGCCAAAAATAAATTAAAAAAAAAAAAAAAAAAGCAATGTCTGCCACAGGGACTTAACATCAGCAACCAACTACCACTCCTATCAATAATAAAGGGTTGGTAACTGTGCCAGGAGCTGTGCTCAATACTGTCGGGATCCCAGAATACTTTGTTAAAGACATCTCTAATGAATTATGATTGATCTGTTTGTAAGAAAGATATTTGAGCAGCTGGAGGGCAAGGACCACACTGTCTTACTAAGTTTTTTTTAGTAATTTTTTGTCACACAGTACAGACTGTGCAATCTGAGTTCCCTGATCACTGGACCAGCAGGGGGTTCCCTGCCTTACTCAGTTTTATCCTGGTGGTGCCTAGCAGGGTGTCTGGTGCATTAGCAACATCCAACAAAAATATGTGTGGAATGAAGGAGCTGTAAAAGTGAATACAGAGTCCCCCGTACTTTGGCACATCAACAAACAGCTTAGTTTTATGAAAGAGCATTCCTATGGACACAAGGACATAATCTTCCCCACCCTCAATCTGTCAGGTTTTCCTCGTGAGAACACTTCAGGCAGGAGACCTGATTCTAGAACTGGCTCTGTGACTATTCTGCTGAGATTCTGCTTTTTGTTGCATATCTCCAGTGCTGTTTAATGCTTCCCCTGGGCCATTACAAGGGCAAAGCATTTAGGATATTGGATATTTAGGAGCATTTAGGACAACTGGATAACTTAGACCTGATTACAAGGAAAACCAAGAAAGCAAACAGTAGAGTTTACATCATTGGACTTAGTAAATGATGGTATTGTAATTCCCATGCTGCCTCATTGACGTGTGTCTGATCTGGTGTCCCAGCCTCTCTTTCCTGCTTCATCTTGCTCCATCCTAGTCCATCAGGTCAGAAAATGTATCACGCTCCTTTCTACCTCAGGGCCTTTGCACATGCTGTTACCATTTATCTGGAATGCTCTTTTTCTTCCTGTTTGCCAGTCAGCATCTACTTATCTTTAGGCTTAGTTCAGATGCCACTTCCTCAGGGAAGCCTTCCCTGAACCCTCCACTCTTGACCTATGCTCCTATTGTATGCTGACACAGTAGTTCAAAGCTTTATTTTTTGTAGCACTTACCAGGTTTTCACAACCTATTTGTGATTTGATTAAGATCTGTCGCTTCCATTAGATGGGCATCCCTGGTGGCTCAGTGGTAAAGAACCCATCTGCCAAATCAGGAGACATGGGTTTGCTCCCTGAGTCAGGAAGATCCCCTGGAAAAGGAAATGGAGAACCCACTCCAGTATTCTTGCCTGGAAATCCCATGGACAGAGGATCCTGGGGGGCTACAGCCCATGGGGTCACACAAGAGTTGGACATGACTTAACAACTAAACAACTTCACTAGACTGTAAACAAAGATTGAGTCTGCTTTGCTCCCTGTTGTGTCTGCAGTGAGCAGCAAAACAATATTTAATGCGAGCTCAAATTATTTTGTCTCTTTGCTAGACCTCTTAAGCTTGCATTTGGCTGAGGACCCAGAAATCATCATTTACAGGACTGACTAATGTGCCCTCATTTGATGAAGTTCTCTCAAAGACCATTCTGGTTTTTAACCTACCTTGTCAGCTGTGGTTCTGATTAATGCGTCTGGTTTCTTAATCTGATTGTATTCATTGTTCTGTATCACGTATGTAGTGGTTACTATGATGATTCTGTTTGGCCCAGAATGATGAACCTTTTTGAAATGGACCCCAACAGAGTTGTCATCTCATGGCTCAAGAGAAACAAAGATGCATGGCTTTGAAACAGCCACTGTAGCTACTGGTATCTAACCAGAGAAGGAAAATCTCAGGTCAAGGTCACCAAGAACAACTCCAGATCAATCCAGGATCAATGGTATACACAAAGTTCTGGGGCTTCCCTGTGGCTTAGATGGCAAAGAACCTGCCTGTGAATGCAGAAGCACCAGGTTCAATCTCTGGGTGGGGAAGATGCCCTGGAGGATGAAATGGCCACCCACTCCAGTATTCTTGCCTGGGAAATCCCATGGACAGAGGGGCCTGGTGGGCTACAGTCCATATTATCACAAGGAGTCAGACACGACTGAGCGATTCACACACACACAAGGTTCTAAACCTCAGCCACGTTTCCTGAAATAAACCAAGCTTACCCCATAGTGACCCTCAATCCTTTGCATTCTATCAGCACTTTTAAGGTAAAACTGTTAAGTATTATCTTATATTCAGAATTTCGGCATTATCTTTATTCAGAATTTCTTTCTTTTGGGTTATTTCTATTTAATAGATCTGTTCACAAACTCTAAAAATACACTTCCATCAGTCTCTTTTGAAGGCTGAGATAATTTCTGGCAGGCAAATTATAGTACAATTCAGTTGCCTCCTTTTTTGGCCACTGAATGGCCTATGGGATCCTACTTCCCCAGTTCAGTTCAGTCGCTCAGTCGTGTCCGACTCTTTGTGACCCCATGGACTGCAGCACGCCAGGCTTCCCTGTCCATCACCAACTCCCGGAGCTTGCTCAAACTCAAGTCCATCGAGTCAGTGATACCATCCAACCATCTCATCCTCTGTCGTCCCCTTTTCCTCCTGCCTTCCATCTTTCCCAGCATCAGGGTCTTTTCAAATGAGTCAGTTCTTCACATCACGTGGCCAAAGTATTGGAGTTTCAGCTTCAGCATCAGTCCTGCCAATGAATATTCAGAACTGATTTCATTTAGGATTGACTGGTTGGATCTCCTTGCAGTCCAAAGGACTCTCAAGAGTCTTCTCCAACACCACAGTTCAAAATCTTCAATTCTTCGGCACTGAGCTTTTTTTTATAGTCCAACTCTCACATCCATACATGACTACCGGAAAAACCACTTCCCCAACCAGGAACCAAACCCTCACCCTTGGCCGTGAAAACAGAGAGTCCTACCCACTGGACTGCCAGGGAATTCCCCTTTCAAGATGAAAAATGTTGATGACAAAATATAAAGGCTGAAATCTAGTTTTATCTTGTAACCAAAGGCTGCCTCTCTTTCACAGAAATTGCTTATGGACTTAAATAACTAGGGTTGAGAGAGAGAAATTGATAATACTAAGGTTTCCATTTTTGAAATGCATGTACTGTAATACACAATAATATGGATGGGTAAGAATAGGCATGGGTAGATACTATAACTCTATGAGCTAAAAGACATTTAGTTACAAAACAACTGGACTTTTTTCAAATCCTTCAGGTCCCTGAAAGTGTTCTTAGCATCTCATCAGTGTTCTCTCTTTTCACTAGGTAAGTTGACGTGCAGCCGTGAACCTATCATGAAGAGAAGGAGAAAATTTAATATTTTGTTTCTCAGAAAGTCGGCCTCTCCAGGGACATTTTGGGTTTCTAACTTGGAGGCAATGGTTCACAATCGACTATACACAGGACCTTTCTCAGTTTTGCCCTGTATAAACCAGCCTAGCCTGGGGGAGAAAGCAAGTGTTTATAAAGAGCATAGCCAAACTTCACCCAATTTCTCTTTTCAGCACCCTCATTAAAAAGGCTAAATGGGGTGGCTCCTCCACTCTCATGAAAATCATCTCTGAAGTAGCACTGAAACCTTTTAACAAAGGGGCATTGATACAGCACAATAGAACTTTGATATCAGCAATGCTTAAAAAAACTGCATTCCCATTCCTCAGGAAATTAACTTGCCAGGTTTGGTTTGAAGAGAGTAACCGTCCTTATTTCGCTCCTGTGTCAGAAAAAGAAACCCCAAAAAACTATTTTTATTATTAAAAATATTTTTTATTGACTGAAGCTGATCATTATATTCTTTAAAAAATTAAATTACTTTACAGGTTAAAACAGAAGTTTCAGTCTTCAAGGATTAAAAAAAAATGCATATAAAACTTGATCTTCCAGCGAGCTTTGGTTTGTATAAGCTGATGGGACTACTACTGATCCAGACAAGAGGGAGCTCTGCTCGGCTTTTGGGACTGAAGGACCTCGACTGTCAGTAGCCCAAGAGATAGTTTGCAGTTAAAAAGGTTTTATATCATATCACTTTATGGCTATTTACACAGCCAAGTTCAGGGCTAAAACCACAAGGGAACACTATTTCTCATATATTTGGAGCTGACACTGATAAGCTACTGGCTATAATGTAAATGTATGCACAGGTTTAAAAAAATCAGATGGCTAAAACAGCATTTTTTATGCATGGATTCTCCATTTGATGTTCACACTTTTAAAGAGCTTCTGGAGTATTTAACCAGAGTCAGCGTCTTTATAGAGAAGGCTTTTTCTCTGTCAGCATAAATTCCAAGTTGGCATATTACATATAATATACAATTAGGTCTCATTTCTTACACATGAAAAATATTTCTTCCACATGAAAATGGCTAACCTGAAGACAAACAAGATACAGATGTTTAAAAATTAACTTTCGGTTTCAGCTCCCCTTTGGTATTAGATGCTGCTTACAAAGGATTACCATCCGCTTTTTGTTTTCAAGGCTAAGTATTAGGTATGAATGTCTGCTTCCTGCCTTCCACATGGATGAGAAATCAGCTTCTGTGGGAAGGAAACAGAGTTAATCAAATCAAAATCAATGAGCACTGGATGGTGTGCGATAAGCTCCCAGCTTCTAAAAAAAAAAAAATGAACTATACAGTCTTGATTCTCAACAACATAAGGTCATGCAAACTATTATAAACATGAAGACTTCTCAGGAAAGAGAAAAAAGACAGGGAGAGAGGGCTGCTTACGCTTGGTGCGTTCACAATTGTAAAAAATGTTCTTATGCTTAAGTGGAAAACAACTGAGATGATTTTATATTTTAACTTATCAAACTGGCTTCTAAAGAAACTTGGCATAGGAAATGAAGGTTCGATAGAAGGAAACACAAATCAAGAAAGTGCTTCCTGGGTCAATAAGCCTTTTTTAGAATACTTGAAACCCCATGGAAAGACTTCTTTTCAGACAGACATTCGGATGAAATGCTGACATGGGAGTTTGAAAGCTATATGCATTCACTTCTTTAGGCTTAAAATTCTAGGTACTGAGAACAAGAACTTTTGAATCTGCATTTCTCTTATAAGTAACTGACATTTGACTCTGATTAAATTTAGAAGGTGTGTATAAATAGGTCAGGCAAGAGAGAAAGGACTAGAGGTCAAACTCATTGCTGTGCTTCTAGATTATCAATGTTCCCAAGTTACTTATTAAATATAAATATAAGGTGAGATAAGGAAAGGTGACTTACCCATGATCACGATGAACACTGAAGTTAACTTTTGTTTTCTTCAGTTACCGAGAGGGGTATTTTTTTCAGCTGACTCTTCTGAGACTTCCATATTCTACAAAACAACTCCCAATGAGTACCCAGGATGGAACAAGAAAATACTTAGGAGGACAATACACAAATACAGCAGAAATGCCTTTAAAAGACCTTAGGGAATTAATGAAATACAATGAAGCAATTTCATACAACCATCAGCCAGCCAGCCAGCAAAGATGGACTGATTTCCTGCTCATGTGTGGGGCCCCTCTGTCTCTAAGCCTGCAGTTGGAATGTTCTATTTGCTTTACCGTATGCGTGTTATGGTTAAACCCTGGGAGTCAGCTAACGCCCAAATATAACTGGCTCTCTGTCAGCCTTAATATAGACTCTGCGGTGAGCCTGCAGTGAGGACAAGGGTCATCAAGAAGACTCCACAACTCTGAGCAACGCTTTAATTCAGCACGGTGCCTACTGAGGGCGTAACATGGTTAGGTTTTGGGGAGATATTAAAAAAGAAGAAGGAAAGAGGAGGAGGAGGATACTTGGAAAGACACTGGTAGACTCCAGTGGCGAACCTGAGCTTGCTCAGCCGCCTCATCTTCCCACGGGGCCAGCCTTTGAGCCACGCTGGGATTCTTCTCGGTGCTTCCAGGCCCCTGGGCTCTTAATCACGCTGCTTTCCTCTCTACTGGGATAGCCTTCCTATGTATTTTACAATATGATGTATTTTACTTCATTTTTCTAGGGGGGACTTCGCTGGTGGTCCAGTGGTTAAGACTCCACACTTCCATGCCTCATGGCACAGCCAAAAATAAATAAGTAAATTTTTTTTAATGATACTAAAATAAAATTTAAAAGATGATTCTAAAAGGGATCCATAGGCTTTACCAGCCTGCCACAGAAAAAGTTAAGAACCTTGACAGATAATCCCAACAGCTGCCAACCACTGATGAGGAGACTGAGTCCTGTGTTCAGGTCAAAACTCCAACTTCAGTTTCAGGCTGAAACTGAAACCCACCCCACCCCGCAGGAGGCCTGCTGCTGATGGTGCGGCAGCTGTGCTGTCTCACTCATTCCTGTTTTTCCTCTATTTTTAAATTAATGTTTTTTAAAGAGCATGGTTTGAACATATATACATAGACAGATTCCTGTTCCCACCTCATGTGTAGAATACCACATGAAGCTTTCAGGATCCTGTCTCCTCTCACTCACTAGTACATGCTGAAAAAGACCCTGATGCTGGGCAAGATTGAGAGCCGAGGAGAAGGGGATGACAGAGGATGAGACGGTTAGATGGCATCACCAACTCAATGGACATGAGTTTGAGCAAGCTCTCAGAGTTGGTGATGGACAGGGAAGTCTGGTGTGCTACAGTCCACAGGGTCGCAAAGAGTCAGACACGACTGAGCGACTGAACTGAACATCCTGGAAACATCTCCGCACCTACGACCTTCCTGTTCTGTCTCAGGGTAATATTCCGTTGGTGGACAGGCCACAGCTATTCACTCAGATTCTTCTTGCTGGACACTCAGATCAGTTCCTAACTTTGGCTGTTATAAAGCAATGCTGCCATGGGACTTCCCTGGTGGTCCAGTGGCTAAGACTCCACGCTCCCAATGCAGGGGGCCTAGGTTCGATCCCTCAGCGGGGAATCTAGATCCCACAAGCTGCAACTAAGAGTTCGTATGCCACAACTAAGACCTGGTGCAGCCAAATAAATGAATAAGTAAAAATAAATATTTTAAAAATAATAATATAAAAATAAAGCAAGGCTGCCGTGAAAAACTTGTCCATATACCATTTTACATACACACAGCTGTATGTGAATGAGAGAGTCACAAAGTGATGCTGCCAGGGCAAGTTTTAGACAACATCGACAGGTTCCTTGCCAGAAGGACAGAAGTACTTTGTGCTTCCCCAGCAATGTGAGAATGCCTATTTCAGAGACAGGCTTTCAATTAAGACCTTTGTCTTTAGCGACAGATGGCAAAATCCTGGGGAAGCAGACAAGCTGCTCAAAATTTATCCTGCTTCCTTGCTGCAAAAATTAAGAATTTTTTACAAAATTATTTACTTTTTCTGTTACCAGCAATACTCCACTCAAAGCGCCAGAGGGGCAGAATTTGCAAAGTGCATTGCCAAGTAGATTTCTGTTAGTTAAATTTTACTTTCCCAACATCTCTAGAATCAGTGAATAATCCATTGGAAAATATATTACATCTGAAAGCAGTATTTTTGCCAACTAAATGATTATCTGATTCTAGCTGGGATGTTAAGCAAGAGATTTAATCACTTTCCCTCTCCTGTAAAAGGAATGGTTGTGATGAGATCTCTCTTCTGGATCTTTCTAGCTCAAAAATTCTCTTAAACCAAAAAAAAAAAAAATTCTCTTAAACCAAGTTTTCACCAAACTTGAATAGCTGTAGCATTTTTTCCATCTACACCTGTGGTCACCCTTCTGCATTCTTCCTGAACTCCTATCAGCTCCATTCACAGTATTTACCAAGCATACTCTGTAGCAGGTATGGCCTGTGCTACACCAGGGCGTGGGGGCCAGCATGAGTGATTGAGGCTCCTAAAGGTGCTAAAGCGGGAGCAGAGACCCATGGATGTTCCCAGCTGTCATGTGCTGGGACACGCACTCTGACACACACCCCCCCCCACCCTCAAGCAGTGCTATGAGGACAAAAGTGAGAGCTCCTGATTACATCTTAGGAATTAACACGAAACCCCAAAGAGGAGGTTAAGAGAAGAACCCGAGGCCATGAGGGTGAGTAGGAGCTGTCAGAAGGATGATTCTGAAGCATAGCTGGTTCTGCTATGACACTTGTTTTGAAAACACATATTTGTTCCAATTCATCTGCTATATCTAAGAATGACTTGAGTTGTTTGCGTTTGTTAATGCCTAATTTTTGTCCACAAGAAACCCTAGGTGAACTGGGCTGGGTCATTTAGGAATATACCCACCCCTACTTCCAGACCTCTCCAACGCCCACCAGCTCTCGCCCCGGGGGTGTCATGAAACACATCCACACCCGCTGCTACGACTTTCCATCCAATCGCCTTCCTTCTGCCACTTTCCAGGGAGTCACAGACTGCAGCCTCTCCGACACCCAATTCTACCTGCAAACTTCAGGGCTTTTTCAGAGTCAAGTGCCACATTTATGGCAATATTTGTGTGTTTCTTAACACAAGCATAAAGCTGTCCTACCATTTAAATGTCCTTTTCAAGATGTGTCGCTGATAAAGGTTTTGAGGCTACGTTCCAAATCCCATTTTCCCCATAAATTGTATGGTTTTTATTGTGCAGTTTTGCACTGTGTGGTGATTTTTAGGAACCCATATGTTGCATTATGGCAGCTATAACTGTGGTTATCAAAATACTAAATAAGACTGTGATACAATAGTATATAGCCTTCTTTACTAGGGCATTAAATAATAAGGTCTAGCAGCAGGCCTAGTGGTCTGTAATTCTGATACAATACTTAGTGTAAATGATATTTCAAGACACCAGTAATAACTGCAATGTGGTAGAATTATTTGTTATTTCTACTAATGACAAGATCATAAGTAGCAGGTGCGAAGATGGCTCATTTCTATATCATAATTGAAGGACATGCTCTATTTCAATTAGAGATTAACAAAAATAACCTAATGTGTAATTTTTACCCCTCCATCAAAATGTATGGATCTTCTGAATTCTATTCAACAAACTCTGATGAAAAATCTCTGCCCAACAAACCCGCAAGGACAGAAAGTAGATGAACATCGGCCCGAAGCAGGGGGAAGTAAAATGGGGAGTAACTGCCAGTGGGTGCAAGGTCCTTCTGGAATGATGAAAAGGTTCTAAAGCTGGATCATGCTGACAGTTGCACAACTTTGTAAATATACTAAACCACTGAACTGTACACTTCTACAAGGGGGAAGGTTATGGATAGGTGAACTATACCTCAATAAACGCTGTTAAAAACTTTAAAAACTCTTACCAATACGCAAAAATGTTCTACCCCAATGTAAATAAACAACTTCACTGATGCTGCAAAGATTTTGTCAAGAAAAAAATCCTCCTAGGAAATACCAACAACTCATATTTAAAATGGGCAAAGGACTTAAAGACACTTCAGGTTAGTGAAAAGGTTACTGAAAACTTGGTTTAAAAGAATTTTTGAGCTGGAAAGATCCAGAAGAGAGATCTCATTGCAACATTCCTTTCACAGGAGAGGGAAAGTGATTAAATCTCTTGCTTAACATCCCACAGCTAGAATCAGATAATCATTAAGTTGGCAAAAATACTGCCTTCAGATGTCATATACTTTCCAATGTATTATTCACTGATTCTAGTGGAGGTGATGGAATTCCAGTGGAGCTATTTCAAATCCTGAAAGATGATGCTGTGAAAGTGCTGCACTCAATATGCCAGCAAATTTGGAAAACTCAGCAGTGGCCACAGGACTGGAAAAGGTCAGTTTTCATTCCAATACCTAAGAAAGCCAATGCGAAAGAATGCTCAAACTACCTTACAATTGCACTCATCTCACATGCTAGTAAAGTAATACTTAAAATTCTCCAAGCCAGGCTTCAGCAATACATGAATCGTGAACTTCCTGATGTTCAAGCTGGTTTTAGAAAAGGCAGAGGAACCAGAGATCAAATTGCCAACATCCGCTGGATCATCGAAAAAGGAAGAGAGTTCCAGAAAAACATCTATTTCTGCTTTATTGACTATGCCAAAGCCTTTGACTGTGTGGATCACAATAAACTGTGGGAAATTCTTCAAGAGATGGAAATACCAGATCACCTGACCTGCCTCCTGAAATTTGTATGCAGGTCAGGAAGCAACAGTTAGAACTGGACATGGAACAACAGACTAGTTCCAAATAGGAAAAGGAATACATTAAGGAGATATATATTGTCACCCTGCTTATTTAACTTCTATGCAGAGTACATCATGAGAAACGCTGGGCTGGAGGAAGCACAAGCTGGAATCAAGATCGCCGGGAGAAATATCAATAACCTCGGATATGCAGATGACACCACCCTTATTGCAGAAAGTGAAGAAGAACTAAAGAGCCTCTTGATGAAAGTGAAAGAGGAGAGCGAAAAAGTTGGCTTAAAGCTCAACATTCAGAAACTAAGATCATGGCATCCGGTCCCATCACTTCATGGCAAATAGATGGGGAAACAGTGGAAACAGTGGCTGACTTTATTTTGGGGAGCTCCAAAATCACTGCAGATGGTGACTGCAGCCATGAAATTAAAAGAAGCTTACTCCTTGGAAGGAAAGTTATGACCAACCTAGATAGCATATTAAAAAGCAGAGACATTACTTTGCCAACAAAGGTCCATCTAGTCAAAGCTATGGTTTTTCCAATGGTCATGTATGGATGTGAGAGTTGGACTATAAAGAAAGCTGAGCACAGAAGAATTGATGCTTTTGAACTGTGGTGTTGGAGAAGACTCTTGAGAGTCCCTTGGACTGCAAGGAGATCCAACCAGTCCATCCTAAAGGAGATCAGTCCTGGGTGTTTATTGGAATGGCTGATGTTGAAGCTGAAACTCCAATACTTTGGCCACCTCATGCAAAGAGCTGACTCATTAGATAATACCCTGATGCTTGGAAAGATTGAGGGCAGGAGGAGAAGGGGACGACAGAGGATTAGATGGTTGGATGGCATCACCAACTTGATGGACATGAGTTTGGGTGGACTCCAGGAGTTGGTGACGGACAGGGAGGCCTGGCATTATGTGGTTCATGGAGTCACAAAGAGTCGGACATAACTGAGCTACGGAACTGAACTGAACGGATTCACTGATTCTAGAGATGCCGGGAAAACAGAGTACATAGGAGAAGGGGAAGACACCTGAAGGGCCAAGGAGTGCATGAAGATGCTTGTCGTTAGGTTATCAGGAAAATGCAAATTAGTCAATGGCAGTGAGATGCTATGTCAAATATACTAGAATGGCTAAAATCAAATGGACTGACAACACTGAGGTCAGGGACTTCCCTGGTGGTCCAGTGGTTAACACTCTGCCTTCCAAAGCAGGGGACGATGACTTGATTGCTGGGTCCAGGAGGACTCCATATGCCACGGAGTAACTACTACTGAGCCTCGACTACTGAGCCAGTACACGAGAGCCTCTGCTCTGCAGCAAGAGAAGCCACCACAATGAGAAGCCGGCACCCCACAAACAGAGAGTAGCCCCCCACTCACCACAACTAGAGAAAGCCCGTGAGCAGCAACGAAGACCCAGTGCAGCCAAAAATTAATAATTAAAAAAAAAACCACGGTTGTGTGAGGCTGTGGAGAACCTAGGTCTTTCATACAGGGCTGGGAGGGACATAAAATGGTACCAACCACTCTGAAAAATGACTTGGCAGTTTATTAAAAATTTAAATGCTATAACTAGCAATTCTAGGTATTTACCCTTAGAAAAATGAAGATATATGTCAATTTAAAAAAAAGGCTTGTGTGTGTGAAATGTTCACAGCTTTACTTCTGATAGTCCAAAACTGGAAACAACCCAAATAGCCCATCAACAGGCAAATAAACAAACTGTGGTCTTTTCATACAATGGAATGCTAATCAGCAATAAAAAAGAGTGAAATACTGATAAACAGCAACATATGAATGAATGAATGAATTCAACGTATGAATCTCAAAATAATTCTACTGAAAGAGGCTAGATAAGGAGTACAACCTCTAAGTCAGTCAGTTACTTTGGTCGCTTAGTCGTGTCCGACTCTTTGTGACCGCATGGACTGCAGCACGCCAGGCCTCCCTGTCCATCACTAACTCCCGGAGTTTACTCAAACTCATGTCCATCGAGTCGGTGATGCCATCCAGCCATCTCATCCTCTGTTGTCCCCTCCTCCTCCTGCTTTCAATCTTTCCCAGCATCAGGGTCTTTTCCAATGAGTCAGTTCTTTGCATCAGGTGGCCAAAGTATTGGAGTTTCAGCTTCAGCATCAGTCCTTGCAATGAATATTTAGGACTGCTTTCCTTTAGGATGGACTGGTTGGATGTTCTTGCAGTCTAAGGGACTCTCAAGAGTCTTCTCCGTAACACCACAGTTTAAAAGCATCAATTCTTCAGCACTCAGCTTTCTTTATAGTTCAGCTCTTACATCCATACATGACTCCTGGAAAAATCATAGCTTTGACTAGATGGACCTTTGTTGGCAAAGTAATGTCTCTGTTTTTTAATATGCTGTCTGCTGCTGCTGCTAAGTCACTTCAGTCGTCTCTGTGTGACCCCAGAGACGTCAGCCCACCAGGCTCCCCCGTCCCTGGGATTCTCCAGGCAAGAACACTGGAGTGGGTTGCCATTTCCTTCTCCAATGCATGGAAGTGAAAAGTGAAAGTGACGTCGCTCAGTCATGTCTGACTCCTAGCGACCCCGTGGACTGCAGCCCACCAGGTTCCTCTGTCCATGGGATTTTCTAGGCAAGAGTACTGGA
This sequence comes from Bos indicus x Bos taurus, assembly GCF_003369695.1. NCBI lineage: Eukaryota > Metazoa > Chordata > Mammalia > Artiodactyla > Bovidae > Bos > Bos indicus x Bos taurus. The sequence continues at coordinate 20,102,102 of NC_040092.1, read as the reverse complement.
GTGGGTTGCCATTGCCTTCTCCGAATATGCTGTCTAGGTTGGTCATAAAATAACAGTAAAACCTGTATCAGTGCATTTATATGAAGTTCTAGAACAGGCAAAACTATTCTCTAATGATAAAAGTCAAATCAGTAGTTGCCTAGGGTGGAGGTAGGGAAAGATTCACTCCAAAGACCATGAGGGAACTTTCTGGGGTGATGGAGATGTTCTATATCTTGAGAGGGATGTTGGTGGTGGTTGTTCAGTAGCTAAGTTGGTTCCAATTCTTTTTTGACCCCATGGACTGTAGCCCGCCAGGATCCTCTGTCCACGGGATTTCCCAGGCAGGGATGCTAGAGTGGGTTGCCATTTCCTCCTCCAGGGGATCTTCCCAACCCAGGGATTGAACCCACGTCTCTTGCTTGGCAGGCAGATTCTTTACCACTGAGTCTAGTGTTTCCCAGGTGACACTAGTGGTCAAGAACTCACCTACCAATGCAGGAGACATAAGAGATGTGGGTTTGATCCCAGGGTTGGGAAGATCCCCTAAAGAAGGGACTGGCAACCCTCCAACATTCTTATCTGAAGAATCTCATGGGCAGAGGAGCCTAGTGGGCTGTAGTCCAGTGGGTCACAAAGAGTTGGACACGACTGAAGCAACTTCGCACACATGCACGCCTGCATGTAGGCATTAAGGGCTTTCCTGGTGGCTCAGTGGTTAAGAATCTGCCTACCAATGCAGGAGACGCAGGTTCAATCCCTGGTCCAGGAAGATCCCACATGCTGCAGAGCAACCCAGCCTGTGCACCGCAGCTACTTAGCCTGTGCATAGGGCTCGTGCTCTGCAACAAGAGCAACCACTGCGACGTGGAGCCCACGCACTGTAGCCAGAGTAGCCCCCGCTCACCAAAACTGGAGAAAGCCCCAGGTGCAGCGATGAAGACCCAGCGCAGCCGTAAATAAATAAATAAATGATGAAAAAAAAAGAGGTATTTCAGGGATTTCCCTAGTGGTCCAGTGGTAAGAATCCGTCTTCCATAGCCTGAATGGGAGGGGAGTTTTGGGGGGAAATGGATACATGTATATGTATGACTGAGTCCCTTCCCTGTTCACCTCAAATTATCACAACATTGTTAATCAGCTATACCCCAATACAAAGTAAAAAAGTTAAAAAAAAAAATCTGTGGGATTTTGGTGAACTAAAATCCCACAGACAGAAGGGCACCTGAGCTCTTACGCCACAACTGGAGAGAAGCCGGGGCGCTGAAATGAAAGATCCCGTCTGTTACGCAAAGATCCTGCCTGCTGCAACTAAGACATGGTGCGGCCAAAAATAAATTAAAAAAAATTTTTAACAAATGGTATTTCAATGTCTTGCAGATCTTTCTAATTTTATTTTGTCAGGGATACAAAAAAGTTTAACTCAATGGCTTTCAAGTATCTTGAACTATGTCCACAGCACATCCAACTAATGGACCTGGAATCTTATAGCACCCATCTCAAGCTTGTATTTTACAGACTGGGAAACTGGGACTCAAGTGTCCTGATTTCAAGTTCAATGTTCTTTTCACTATTTATGTCAGGCTATAAAATCTACAAAGCAACTTATATCACTGCTACTGCAATGTTCCTGTGCTCAGAGAAAGCGTTTAGAATTAATGTGTGACACACTCCTCAAAGAAGGATAGATTTAGAAAATGACTACTTTGCAATCCCTAATGAAACAACAGATCTAAAGCACAACAATCAAGAAACACGAAAGTCATTAAGTGAACTTTAGGGAAACTCTATAATAAAAAAGCTTAGGCTGACAATCTCCCCATTAAGTCTGACATCCAAACGTGGGGCAACCAGACAGGAGGATCCCCCGATACGACGCACCAGGCAGCAGACTGGGTGTCACCATGAGGGCGTGGCGCCAAAGCAACAAAAAGAACCCAAACTGACCCCAAGTCTAAACAAGTCACTGGAGAGAAATACTAGCTTACAGGAATCTGGAGGCGAGAGGTATGTGTGACGCAACAGCGAGGATGGAGCCATCCAGCCTATCTCAGTCTCTGGGCAAATCTACGGGACAATGACCCAGTGCTTCTCCCACAGATAAGTGGCATCAAAAGACAAAGACAGAAGGGACTTCTCTGGCGGTCTAGTGGCTAAGACTCTACACTCAATGGAGGGGGCCCAGGTTCGATCTCTGGTTGAGGAACTAAAGACCCAGCACAGTCAAACGAATAAATATTTTTTAAAAAATGAAACACAAGAGAAAGAAGAGAGGAGGAAGGAAGGAGAGAGGGAGGAAAGGAAGGAGAAGGAACTGTTAGTGATGAAGAGAGACCTTAGGGATTCACTGAAGTGCAAAATATGGACCTTGATTGAGTATTAATTTGAACAAATAGTAAAAATACACTTTTGAGACAAACAGGGAGACCTTAAGGTGGTGTAGTCATTAGACAATATTAAAAAGTTACTGTGAATTTGGCTGGGTCTAATAAAAGTCCTTATCTGTTAGAGCTACAGAATGAAGTACATATGCGTGAAAAGACATGATGTCTGTTGTTTTTGCTAAGTCATGTTCAACTCTGTGTGACCCCATGGATTGTAGCTACCCGCCAGGCTCCTCTGTCCATGGGATTTTCCAGGCAAGAATACTAGAGTGGCTTGCCATTTCCTACTCCAGGGGATCTTCCTGACCTAGGGATTGAATGCAAGATGCAAGATGTCTCTTGCATCTCCTGCATTGGCAGGTGGATTCTTTACCACTGAGCCACCAGAGAAACCTGACATTATGTCTAGGGTTTGCTTTAAAATGTTTCAGGAAAAAACAGGACCGATGGGGGAAGATGAAACAAAGGCGGCAGAAAGCTGATGGTTACTGGAACTCTGGGATTAGAAGTAGTCTTTCTACATCTGTACTTGAAATTTTCTATAATAAAATGTCTTTTAAAAATCCCCCAGAATGTACGTGCATGTGCCCAGGTAATTGGAAAGAGGAAGTCTGGGTGTGGTGACATCTGTGGCAACATTCTGTTCCTCCTTAAACCCAGGCTGCTAACCCCTTCCCCCAGACACGAAGACACCATCATTCTAACAGAAAGTGACGTTCGCACACAATGACGGAAAATGTTCAGATACTACAGGTGGGGTCAAAAGAAAAGGAAGCACGTACACTTTTGCTGGTGCTGAGATTCTCAGAGCTGATGGGAAGCAGGGTGCTCAGCTCCAGGTCCGTGACCATCTGACGGGATTCTGCCAGCAAACGCTGAAGCTTGCTCGTGGGAGAAAAATCATCCTGGGAACACAACACAGTTCAAGCACTGATGAAATCAAGAAACGCTTTCCACCGTTTATGTCTACAAGAACAATCTAACAGACACGAACATCAACTATTCATGACTAGTTCTTTGACTTTAGGTGTTTGTTACATGCCAAAGCAGAACACTAAATACTAAAAGAACCAAATCTCAGTTCTTTCTTAAAACCTATTTGACCAGATAATTTGACTTCAACAGAACTTACTACAACTAATTAAGTAACACCCATGTGATAAAAGAATCGTAGGCATTGTTTACCTCTCTTAAATCAACTTGTCAAGGGTGTAATTATCAAGTCAAAACACTTACAAAATGCAACTTTAACACTTAAGGCTTGCTAGCTTTTAAATTGTTTAATTTTTTATTTTTTGGTCACACCATAGAGCATGTAGGTTAGATCCCTGACCAGGGATCAAACCTAGGTCCTTTGCATTGGGAGCACAGAGTCTTAACCACTGGACTGCCAGGGAAGTCCTCTGTTAGCTTTCAAAAATATGTGGAAATATACCTTAGTTTGTTCATTCTTGTTTAATTTTCTACTTTGTGTTAAAAGTTTTTCACAGTATATAACGTATGTACAACCTGTGAGTTTTCCATAGTAAACACACAACTAACTATATACAATTAACATCTGGTGAGTTCTGGCACATGTACACACCCATGAAACCATTCCCATGATGAATGCAGGTCACATTTGCCATGCCTGTGTCCCTGGGGAAATCCTGCCTCTCAGAGTCCCTCCTTCCCATTCCCAGACAACTACTGATCTGCTTTCTCTCACAGGAGATTAGTTTGCATCTTCTAGAATTTTGTATAAATGCATTACATACTCTTGTCTGTCTGGCTTCTTATCTCAGCATAATTATCTTGGGGTACACCCATGCTGTATGTGTATAAATAGTTCATTCCTTTTTATTGCTGAGAAGTACTCCATTGTATGGATAAACCACCCTCTGTAGCATACTCAGGCTGTTCCCAGTTTTGTTTAACTAGTGAAAATAAAGCTGCTTGAATATTTATGTGGACATATGTTTCCATTTCTCCAGGAGTAGAATAGCTGGGTCATATGGTAGGTGTATTTTTAACTTTTTTTTTTAAGCAGTTATTTTAATAGAAAGTACCCAAGTGTTTTCCAAAGTGGCTCTGCCATTTACATTCCCGCCATCAGTGAATGCACAGCCCAGATGCTCCTGATTCTAGTCAACACTTAGGACCATCAATTCATAACAAAGAGAACCAACACTCATCAAAACACACATTAGCGGCCAAGCCCTACGACATCCCCTTGAAACCAAGGAACTGTGATGCTGTGTGTGTGTGTTAGTGGCTCAGTCGTGTCTGACTCTTTGCAACCCCATGGACTGCAGCCCACCAGGCTTGTGTGTCCATGAGGTTTTCCAGGCAAGGATACTGGAGTGGCTTGCCATTTCCTTCTGCAATGGATCTTCCCAACTCAGGGATCAAACCCAGGTCTCCTGCATAGGAGGCAGATGCTTTATCATCTGAGCTATGAAGGAAGCCCCAACTGTGATGCTTTAATTATATATTTGTAGGTGAAGAAATTGAGGCTCAAAGAAGTTAAATAACTGTACTAAGGTCACTGAGCTAAGACAAAGCAAACTGGGGATTTGAACTCAGATCAGATGCTTTCAAGGCCAGATATCTTCCCAAAATAACCCCCAAAATGACTAAGTTTACTTGAACTAATTTTCTTTATGATACAGCTGCGATCAGAAGCCTGTTCATGATAAAGACACTGGCTCATCCACAACAGTGAGTGTAGAAACAACCCCAGGGCTTCCCAGGTGGCTCAGTCATGAAGAATCAGCCTGCCAATCCAGGAGCGCAGGAAAAGTGGACTCCATCCCTGGGTGGGAAAGATCCCCTGGAGTAGGAAATGGTAGCCCAGTCCAGTATTCTTGCCTGGAGAATTCCATGGACAGAGGAGCTTGGTGAACTACAGTCCATGGAGTCGAAAAGAGTCGGACACGACTGAGCAACTAAACACACACCCACACGGAAATAATCTCACTGTCTGCATGTCGGGGTGTGAACAGACAGACTGCGGTGTATTCGGTCACTGGACAGCACACTGAGCAACCATCAGAATGAAGAGGCCAGGTCCACAATGTCAACACTGATGAGGGTCACCAAATACTGACAGCTGGAAAATCACACTGCAAAAGACATTTGTGTACATTTTAAACAAAGAGTCTATGCCCCAACCAGTAACACTGAAGAAGCTGAAGTTGAACGGTTCTATGAAGACCTACAAGACCTTTTAGAACTAACACCCAAAAATGATGTCCTTTTCATTATAGGGGACTGGAATGAAAAAGTAGGAAGTCAAGAAACACCTGGAGGAACAGGCAAATTTGGCCTTGGAATACGGAATGAAGCAGGGCAGACTAATAGAACTTTGCCAAGAAAATGCACTGGTCATAGCAAACACCTTCTTCCAACAACACAAGAGAAGACTCTACACATGGACATCACCAGATGGTCAATACCACAATCAGACTGATTATGTTCTTTGCAGCCAAAGATGGAAAAGCTCTATACAGTCAACAAAAACAAGACCGGGAGCTGACTGTGGCTCAGATCATGAATTCCTTATTACCAAATTCAGACTTAAATTGAAGAAAGTAGGGAAAACCACTAGACCATTCAGGTATGACCTAAATCAAATCCCTTATGATTATACAGTGGAAGTGAGAAATAGATTTAAGGGCCTAGATCTGATAGATAGAGTGCCTGATAAACTGTGGAATGAGGTTCGTGACATTGTACAGGAGACAGGGATCAAGACCATTCCCATGGAAAAGAAATGCAAAAAAGCAAAATGGCTGTCTGGGGAGGCCTTACAAATAGCTGTGAAAAGAAGAGAAGCGAAAAGCAAAGGAGAAAAGGAAAGATATAAGCATCTGAATGCAGAGTTCCAAAGAATAGAAGAAGAGATAAGAAAGCCTTCCTCAGCGATCAGTGCAAAGAAATAGAGGAAAACAACAGAATGGGAAAGACTAGAGATCTCTTCAAGAAAATTAGAGATACCAAGGAAACATTTCACGCAAAGATGGGCTCGATAAAGGACAGAAATGGTATGGACCTAACAGAAGCAGAAGATATTAAGAAGAGGTGGCAAGAATACACAGAAGAACTGTACAAAAAAGATCTTCAGGACCCAGATAATCACGATGATGTGATCACTGACCTAGAGCCACACATCCTGGAACGTGAAGTCAAGTGGGCCTTAGAAAGCATCACTACGAACAAAGCTAGTGGAGGTGATGGAATTCCAGTGGAGCTATTTCAAATCCTGAAAGATGATGCTGTGAAAGTGCTGCACTCAATATGCCAGCAAATTTGGAAAACTCAGCAGTGGCCACAGGACTGGAAAAGGTCAGTTTTCATTCCAATCCCAAAGAAAGGCAATGCCAAAGAATGCTCAAACTACTGCACAATTGCACTCATTTCACATGCAAGTAAAGTAATGCTCAAAATTCTCCAAGCCAGGCTTCAGCAATACGTGAACCGTGAACTTCCTAATGTTCAAGCTGGTTTTAGAAAAGGCAGAGGAACCAGAGATCAAATTGCCAACATCCACTGGATCATCGAAAAAGCAAGAGAGTTCCAGAAAAACATCTATTTCTGGTTTCTTGACTATGCCAAAGCCTTTGACTGTGTGGATCACAATAAAGTGTGGAAAATTCTGAAAGAGATGGGAATACCAGACCACCTGACCTGCCTCTTGAGAAATCTGTATGCAGGTCAGGGAGCAACAGTTAGAACTGGACACTGAACACCAGACTGGTTCCAAAGAGGAAAAGGAGTACGTCAAGGCTGTATATTGTCACCCTGCTTATTTAACTTCTATGCAGAGTACATCATGAGAAACGCTAGGCTGGAAGAAGCACAAGCTGGAATCAAGATTGCCGGGAGAAATCTCAATAACCTCAGATATGCAGATGACACCACCCTTAAGGCAGAAAGTGAAGAGTAACTAAAAAGCCTCTTGATGAAAAAGTAAAAGTGGAGAGCGAAAAAGTTGGCTTAAAGCTCAACATTCAGAAAACGAAGATCATGGCATCCGGTCCCATCACTTCATGGGAAATAGATGGGGAAACAGTGGAAACAGTGTCAGACTTTATCTTTTTGGGGCTCCAAAATCACTGCAGATAGTGACTGCAGCCATGAAATTAAAAGACGCTTACTCCTTGGAAGGAAAGTTATGACCAACCTAGATAGTATATTCAAAAGCAGATACATTACTTTGCCAACAAAGGTCCGTCTAGTCAAGGCTATGGTTTTTCCTGTGGTCATGTATGGATGTGAGAGTTGGACTGTGAAGAAGGCTGAGCGCCGAAGAATTGATGCTTTTGAACTGTGGTGTTGGAGAAGCCTCTTGAGAGTCCCTTGGTCTGCAAGGAGATCCAAGCAGTCCATTCTGAAGGAGATCAGCCCTGGGATTTCTTTGGAAGGAATGATGCTAAAGCTGAAACTCCAGTATTTTGGCCACCTCATGCGAAGAGTTGACTCATTGGAAAAGACTCTGATGCTGGGAGGGATTGGGGGCAGGAGGAGAAGGGGACACCAGAGGATGAGATGGCTGGATGGCATCACTGACTCGATGGACGTGGGTCTGAGTGAACTCCGGGAGTTGGTGATGGACAGGGAGGCCTGGCGTGCTGCGATTCATGGGGTCGCAAAGAGTTGGACACGACTGAGCGACTGAACTGAACTGAACAGTATGTGATGTTTAAGTGTACACTTTTACAAAAAACATAAAAGCATAAAAACAATGTGGACACAACTTCATGGTAGTGGTTGACTGGTGGCAGGGGGTGGACGGGGCAGAATGACACACGGGGTTTACTCTTTATCTGTAACATTCTATTTCTTTAACCTTGAAAAATACAGCAAATACAGCAAAATGTAAACATGTTAAATCTGAATGTAGGTACACAGTTGCTTCTTGTACTCTTCATTTTGTGTCTTTAAGCTATTTACTAAAAATAGATACAGCAATCACTTGGAGGGCCTGAGGGACATTTTGCCTGAAGCTAACCTACAGTATGTTTAAAGAAAACAGAAGGGAAATAAGTATGACTTCAGTTCAATAATGCAGGTAAAGTCCTATGGTTAAAATAAAACCTGAAGAACAGCCAAAATTAAGCACGCTAACATAAGCATGCTAACAATATTGCTACAGGAGAATTAAAAGTGTACTGGGGAGAAATCGTGCTTGAATAAGCTGGGTATTTCTTTCTTTCTTTAAAGATTTTTTTTAAAAATATGGACCATTTTAAAAGTCTTTATTGAATTTGTTAAAATATTCTTCTTTTGTTCTTTGTTTTTTGGCCATGAGGCATGTGGGGTCTTAGCTCCCCGACCAGGGATCAAGCCCACAGTCCCCTGCATCGGAAGGCTAAGTCCCAACCACTGGACTGCCAGAAAAGTCCCTAAGCTGAGTATTTCTAAGCGAAATACAAACCTTTTCACTGGGCAGGGCTGCGTCTTTGTTGACTAACAAAATCTTAGATGAGTTCTTTTTAGCCGAAGAGGATTCTGTCTCTATCAACTTCTCATCCTCTCTTAAGGCAGATTTTGAAGAATCCAAACAGTGGGACTGCTGGATGGCGATCAGCTCACTGTGAATAATAAAACCAAACAAAAACAGGCATCTTGAAACAATAACAAACATATGACACCAATACTCATACAGAAAAGCATCTCAACAGGACAAAAAGAGAGATTTTTCCTTTTTCATGAAGAAGCTGAAGTTTGAATAGAATGTATAGATTCGAATAGAATATTTATATAGGATATTATAAATTAATGCACACCCTTCACAGCAAGAAAACAAAGTTCTTTGTTAAAGGGTAACTACAGAAGAGAGAATTGTCCTCCTCTCTACACCTTCTGGAAAAAACAGCAAAGAAAAGAAGGTTTGAGGGATAGGATCATCCAAGAGAGACAGGGGAAAGAAATGAATACAGTATAAGGTTAAACGTGTAGATTTTAGGTTTTCAGCGTGAGATTGATTTTTGCTAATAGTTTTTTAAAAGTTCTTTTCTGAAAGTTGAATGGCACTGTTATGGGTCCTTAATTCTTCTACAGGATCTCAGTAATTAGAGAACAGACACATGTAGCTAAGTTTCTGGGCAGGTTATTAAAGTCTGGGCTCAAAGCAGAGAGCCTGGAAACAGGCCCTGGAAACCTCCTTCTCCCACGGACCTTCTGGATCAGTCAGGGCAGCTGCTATGGCTTCTCTGTCCACAGATACACCCCTGGCTGTCAAATGGAATGGAGGTATAAATGTGAAGAACATTTTGGTCAGATGATGAAGTGTGCACACAAGTTCTTATAATCTAAGGAAGAATGGGAAAACATGATTATCTTTTCTACTTAATCATGCATTTGTCATGCGATGCCTTGGCATGTGCCTCTGCTGGAAGAACAAGAAGTCACTTGAATTATTTCAAGCCAGGGAGGTCAAAAGGGCCTGGAAAGAAAACTCAGAAGTTGCTTTGGAATTTCTTTCATGCCTTAAATTTAATATATGTCCACTGTACTCTTAAAACTGTCTAACACAAAATTTTTCCCTTAATATATGCGTGTTTTTGTTCAGTAGTGAAAAACAGGAAGTTGTGTCCTACTGGGATTTGTGATTACTTAAGGCAATCTTTTATTAAAACCAAATATGAACAGGTAACATTTAGTGTAACAACCAATTTTTTAAAAAGCTTTTGCAACTGACAGAATCAGTATATGATTTTTAAATGACTCAGGCTTCTAAACAGGCCAAATGAAAACCCAAACAATGAAAATCCCCAAAAGGAATTTTTAACTATAAAGTCCTATGAAAGGCAATGTGATGATTCAGATAAGGCTCTCAATAGAGAAACTTTATTCTTTCTATAATTTAAGGTCAAAGAGCAAGGTTTTCTTTAAAAATAGCACAAGTTAGGATAGTGCCCCACAACTACCTACAGGATTCAGCAACGGACAGTGGGATGAGCCTGAAAGGGCAGCATTTGCTAACAACTAAGAAGAAGGCTGAGTGCCGAAGAATTGATGCTTTTGAACTGTGGTGTTGGAGAAGACTCTTGAGAGTCCCTTGGACTGCAAGGAGATCCAACCAGTCCATTCTAAAGGAGATCAGCCCTGGGATTTCTTTGGAGGGAATGATGCTGAAGCTGAAACTCCAGTATTTTGGCCACCTCATGCGAAGAGTTGACTCATTGGAAAAGACTCTGATGCTGGGAGGGATTGGGGGCAGGAGGAGAAGGGGACGCCAGAGGATGAGATGGCTGGATCGCATCACTGACTCGATGGACGTGAGTCTGAGTGAACTCCGGGAGTTGGTGATGGACAGGGAGGCCTGGCGTGCTGCGATTCACGGGGTCGCAAAGAGTCAGACACGACTGAGCGACTGAACTGAACTGAATGCATTTTCTTCTCTTAAACAAAATAAAAAATACAGTCAGATAGAAATGGTCAAAAGGCACAAACTTACAGTTATAAGAACTAGAGATTTCACATACAGTAGGATTAATAACATTTACACTGCTGTAGGCTATATACGAAAATTGCTGAGAAGGTAAATCCTAAGGGTTCTCATCACAAGGAAACAATAATTTTTTTTTCTTTTGTATCTATATGAGATGATGGCCATTCACTAAACTTACTGTGCTCATCATTTCCTGATGTACTTAAATCGTTACGGCAAACACCTTAAATTTAGACGGTGTTCCACATCAGTTATATCTCAATAAAACTGAAAGAAAAAGGCCAATAACTGTTACCAGCTTGTTAAATACAAATATTCTTTCTCCTGCATGATTTTGAAAAGTAAGAAAGTTTGGGAGATGTAAACTGAACACAAAGGCCAAAGCAGTCGGATGTATCAATAAGCCAATGCAGGCCAGGAGAATGTCTTATCTGGGGTCTAGGGAATGTAATCTGGACATGAAAGAAACAGCTTATCGATTCAAAAGGATCCAGGCTGAGAATGCCCCAGAGCAGCATTCTACTCTGTGAAGTGACCTCCCCGTTTGTTTTAAAATAAAACATGTTTGCTCAGCTCATGACAACTGGCTGTGTTGTTAAGCAAAACCTTTGCCTCAGATGCTGTCCTAGGCACAAATTCTCACTGGAATCAAGTCTCTGTGCAACCAAAAACTCAACAGCCTGTGCTGTGATGAAAAGAGGAAGTGGTGTGTCAAACGCAATGTCTGTTGCAAACGCTGCTTGCATTTCACAGCTGGCATGAAGTGGCTCCTGCAGGCCTTTTCTATTTCTAAACTCAGTAAGTAGGCTCCCTGGGCTTCCCCGGTGGCTCGGCGGTAAAGAATCCACGTGAAAATGCAGAGACGTGGGTTCAATCCCTGGGTCAGGGAGATCCCCTAGAGGAGGAAATGGCAACCCACTCTAGTATTCTTGCTGGAAGAATCCCATGGACAGAGGTACCCAGCGGGCTACACTCCATGGGGTGCAAAAGAGTTGGATACAACTTAGCAACTGAACCACACCACCAAGTAGGCTCCCTGGGTGTTTACAAACGTGAAACGAGACTGACCTTGTCGAAGAGTTGTACTTGGTCCCGCTGGCGCTTTCTGAACAAGTGCACACAGATTTGTGGCGCACGACCCTCTGCACTTTGGAAGGCTTGAAGATGCTCATCCACTCCACGTCAGACATGTGGCCCGGCGCTTCGATTACGAAGTTACTCGGGTGGCAGCACTTGGACTCCCACATGTCGCTTTCATCCACACAGGCTTCATTTCTGTGGCAACAGGAGACTCCAGGCCTTTCCAGGTGGTCCTGATAGTCGACATCCAGCTTTTCTGGCTGCTTTGAATCAGAACAGCTGGCCAGGCCCAGGTAAACGTTGACGTCATGCCATTTATCATCAGATACAGATGTTGATGTTTCTGAGGGTTGCTTCTCTTCGTTCTGAATCCCAATTCCATTCCCTTTGTGTGATCTTGCGTGGATCTTGCAAAATGTACTTTTGTTTTCGGGTTCAATCTGGATTTTTCCTCCCAGAGACCAAGACTTTTGTTTCTCCACTAAGTCTTTTGCAAATAGAGATGAGATAGCAATTACACTTTTTCCCCCAAATGAAGTATTAACCTGTAGTTTCTTCTCTTTGCATACATCACAAGAGCTCTTGTCTGACCTAGTTTGCTGAACCAACGTGGTCTCAAATTTTTGGTCCTTAACCAGTGACTTCTGATTTTTCTCCCTCTTAAAATCGACTTTTAGGTGGTTATTTTCAAGGTCTGATAAACACATGTCTCTGCTATGGTGGCATTACAAAAAACGGGAAGTTATAAGATACACTTGATACTATCATTCTAAATATTTCACTCAAACCTCATCAGTTGAGCTAAACCCTAATAAGACCCATTTGTCTCAGTTGAAAATAGAAGGTAGGAATTTTATATTCTTTGGAGCCCAGTTTTAGCCCAGCCTCCTCCAGGAAGTCTTTCTGATCACCAAGCCCACATGCCCACTCCCCCATGTCCCATCCTTAAGGTCTACTATACATATGTCCATACTGCAAATCACTATCTTACTGCATAGATGATCTAATTCATCAGAGAGACTCTCCTATTACAACTGTAAGGCTCGCTGTTTCAGACACACGAATGTCCTGTCTAAAGATGCTTAAGGGTGTTTTTCACATATGAAGCCATTTTTAATCCCCCTAGCACCTAGGACGGTCGTTAATACACACTCAGTGTTCTGTAAATACTTGTTGACTGACCTGTTATTTCTTTTCCTAATTCTATTAGTTTCACAGTAAACAGAGCTAAAGCCAGAACTGAAAGGCAATGGGGATTCAAGGTACAGAGATAAACTGGACAGTGCCAAATGTGTGCACCATACTGTATTCTGACATCCCACTTATCTGCTACACCTATGTAGCTATGTACCGAAAACCAGTCTAAAGTAAAAATGACACATGTGCATAAAATAAAACTCACTGTGACAAACCTTTTACTACAAGGTTAAAATTCTCATGTCACATGTGTTCAGGTGTTCTAATCTATATGATTCTGATTCTCCTTCTAGAATAGGAAAGGCCGCTTTATGTTCTTAAAGAATAACTTCAATCGTCTAGCCCAGGTGCCTCCCAGAGGAAATGAAGTACAAAAAGGAAAGAGAGACAACTGGTTAGGGGCTTCTGCCTGCTGGAGATCGCCGGCTTGGTCTGATGTTTATTAGTAGCAGCTGCAGATGCTGGGATACAGAGCCATGGTGTTAGAATCCCCAGTAAAAGACCCGAAGAAAAGCACAGCGAATGCAGCAAAGTGTGGGGTGAGTTCCCAGTCTTCCTGTCTGCAGCAAAACCCTGCAACTCCTGACCACTCCCGACCCCGAACGCCAGCCTCCTAGGGAAAGGAGCATGCCACTGGGCCCAGCTTCTGCCCTTATGTGGAGAAATGGGAGTTCCCCGAATGCCCCCTCCTTTCCACCACTCCCTTACTATTTTGGCTGGATATGTGGACTAAACTGAACTGTGGGACAGTTGTATGCTTGTTAAATTAAACCACTCTTCATATGTTTATGTTTTACTTTTACAGAAACCAATTTAATTCACATACTGCCTGTTATAGGTAAGAGCAGATATCTTCTTCCATTAATAAGGAAAATGGAAAAATCAAGCTGAGAGCAGAGGTCACCCTCAGCTGAACTTCTACTGCAGTTATTTCTACCATTCTTTGATGTTCTTTCTTTTAGATAAGCATAATACCCAGTATATCTTTATTCTCTCTATTCCTAGCCCAGTGCCTAAAATACTGAGAGTTCTGAATAAATGATTCATCTCTGTAATGTCTACTTTACCTCAAAGCCTTCTATACAACACACACACACAAATAATGTATTTAATGAAATTTATCAAATAGTTTAATTAGGATCATGCCTAAATTCTAAATCTAGTCTCACTACAACCCAGGATTAAAATGATAATTATTAGCTCACATATATTTTTTCCCATTTACTCCCTGCTATCTAGGGAATAGTAGTAAGTACTGACCCATAGTAGGTACTTAACAAATATTGATGAATGATGGAAATAAATACAATATCATATTAATGGCATCTTACTAAGGTTACCTGGATTCCATGCCCTTTGATTCCTCCATCTTTGAGTCATATATCTGTATTAATTCCTGAGAATTTTCCACATTGAAATTAAGAAACTGCAGATCACGCTGTTGTTTTACGTAAATCTGCCGTAGATATTGATAAATCAATACAAAGTGTAACGACAAAGCTAAAGCAAGCCAACAATTGGGTGTTTCAGACGCTAAAACGTATCAGACAGTGGCTAAAGACATATGCTGAATATGTTTGCTTTCCTTTTTCCTATGTTAGCACCAAGATTTGTTAGTATAACCAGTCTCCTTTACTATAAGCAAGACTCTATCTGCGAGGTTAATACGATTGATACACCTTTAAAGTAGTCAGGATTCCAGAAGCACCATAAACAAAATCACCAGGCATACACTTTTCCTAATTTGATGTCTGTTTATAAATGTTTCCCACTTAATAGTGAAGAGTGAGTGGGGACGTACCTGTCTCAGATTATGCAGCTCTGCATTCATGCGTTCTTGCTTTGACTTTGCGATATCAAGTAGCTCATCTTTCCTTTTTTCTCTCTCTGCTATTTAAGAACAAATATTATTAAAACATTTTTCACCAGCCACATCAATACACACCTCTTCATTTCTGACAACTGAATGTGCACATGGCTAACAATTTTTTTTCACACTCGTTTCTGAATTTTAAAATTGCAAAATGGATGTCCAGGAAGAAGTTTAATCTGTGATTCTAACTAAATTTGAAAACTTTTGCAATATAATTAATGCTAAGTCAAAAAAGTATTCCAAACTGTACAAACTCTATGATCAAATGACGTGTGTGTCTGTATGTACATATGCATCGAAAAAGGCTGAGGGCAAGCACACTGAAATATCAAAATAAGTTATTTTTAGATGTAAAGATTAAAGAAAATTATTTTCCTTTTTTTGGGGGGAGGGGATGAGTTCTAAATCTCTAAAATTTAATACTTTATTCTTTACTTATTTATTCACATTACACAGGTAACTTGTAAATGCATTTTCCTTATAAAAATCCAAACAACATATTACTTTTATCAACATAAAAAAAAAACTAACATTACAAGGGGAAAAAAAAATCACTGTTTTCTTCAGTATGTAAGTCAATCTGATATAATCTCACAATCAGGCTATTCCTATGTGATCTTGCAAACCAAAGACTTAGGATACTTGAACCTATGAGGTGACCCCATAGGTAGATAAACTTGTCTTTCCATTTTAATGAAAGCCCAGGACTCCTTTACAGACTTTCTATTTCTTGAGAACTCTTTTTACCTGATAGGTAAGTAAGATTCAGAATTGTCTTGAATATACACTTGAATATTACACTCAATTTCCTAGCTCAGAAAGAAAAAGAGGTATTTTTTAAAATATTCATTCTTTTATAAAGACCATAAATATTCTGCTGAAATGGGGACACTTCATTATTACTAGAGTTGGAGTATCAGTCAGTCAGTTCAGTCGCTCAGTCATGTCCAACTCTTTGTGACCCCATGAATCGCAGCACACCAGGCCTCCCTGTCCCTCACCAACTCCCAGAGTTCCCTCAGACTCACGTCCATCGAGTCAGTGATGCCATCCAGCCATCTCATCCTCTGGTGTCCCCTTCTCCTCCTGCCCCCCAATCCCTCCCAGCATCAGAGTCTTTTCCAATGAGTCAACTCTTCGCATGAGGTGGCCAAAGTACTGGAGTTTCAGCTTCAGCATCATTCCCTCCAAAGAAATCCCAGGGCTGATCTCCTTCAAAATGGACTGGTTGGATCTCCTTGCAGTCCAAGGGACTCTCAAGAGTCTTCTCCAACACCACAGTTCAAAAGCATCAATTCTTCGGCGCTCAGCCTTCTTCACAGTCCAACTCTCACATCCATACATGACCACAGGAAAAACCATAGCCTTGACTAGACGAACCTTTGTTGGCAAAGTAATGTCTCTGCTTTTCAATATGCTATCTAGGTTGGTCATAAATTTCCTTCCAAGGAGTAAGCGTCTTTTAATTTCATGGTTGCAGTCACCATCTGCAGTGATTTTGGAGCCCAAAACAATAGAGTCTGACACTGTTTCCCCATCTATTTCCCATGAAGTGATGGGACCAGATGCCATGATCTTCATTTTCTGAATGTTGAGCTTTAAGCCAACTTTTTCACTCTCCTCTTTCACTTTCATCAAGAGGCTTTTTAGTTCCTCTTCACTTTCTGCCATAAGGGTGGTGTCATCTGCATATCTGAGGTGATTGATATTTCTTCCGGCAATCTTGATTCCAGCTTGTGCTTCTTCCAGCCCAGCGTTTCTCATGATGTACTCTGCATAGAAGTTAAATAAGCAGGGTGACAATATACAGCCTTGACGTACTCCTTTTCCTATTTGGAACCAGTCTGTTGTTCCATGTCCAGTTCTAACTGTTGCTTCCTGACCTGCATACAGATTTCTCAAGAGGTAGATCAGGTGGTCTGGTACTCCCATCTCTTTCAGAATTTTCCACAGTTTTTTGTAATCCACACAGTCAAAGGCTTTGGCATAGTTAATAAAGCAGAAATAGATGTTTTTCTGGAACTCTCTTGCTTTTTCCACGATCCAGCGGATGTTGGCAATTTGATCTCTGGTTCCTCTGCCTTTTCTAAAACCAGCTTGAACATCAGGAAGTTCACGGTTCACGTATTGCTGAAGCCTGGCTTGGAGAATTTTGAGCATTACTTTACTAGCATGTGAGATGATGCGAAGTCAATATTTTTAAAATGGGTTCAGAACTTGGCAAATGAGAACCCACAGAAAAGAAAGATCTGAAGTGCTATGTGAAGTCTTGCACCAGGAAAAAATATTAGTATTATGCTTAATGAGAAATCATTTCATTCACTCAGAAGTGAGAGAGCAACAATAAATGTTTAACCTTAAAAGAACCTCCTATATTTATAAGAAGTTCAAATGAAATGCACAAAATGGCCCTCTATTACATGAATGGATTTTGAGTCAATCAGATGCAGCCTAAATCGAAATGTGCAACTCCTATGGTTTATTAATAGTTCTTTTCCACGTGTCATTTTTCTATTGGATGAAGAATACAAATATTTACTTTATCATTGCTTTACGTTTGGAACATCACAGAAACCATCCAAGGACAAAGGCATGAGCTTTGCTGGGGACGAGACTCTACCTAGACAGGTTTTCTGCCAAGTGCTTGCTGGTAATCAGAGCAGGGCCAGGTGGAATAAAGCACGAGGAGTGACCTGTGAAAAGCCACCACCTCCTACCCAAACACGCTTAATGCTCAGCCCTTCCAACCCGGGCCTGCAGTATCATCTTATTTCAAAAAGGTAATCCACATGCACAGAACGGAGGACACGGCACAGTGAAAGCTACTGCCTCGGGTTTAAACTACTACGTCTCCTCATTTCTGAATTGATTTCCTTGCATTAGATGAGTCAACACCATAACAAAAGCCTAAAGCATCAGTGCACTTGCAATATTTATGAAGCCCCATTTAGTCTGTATGAATTCAATCCTATGCACAGAGAAAACAATAAAAGAGGGGCCATAGCTCCTTTCACAGGGGAAGTGATGCCTATCGGCCTCTAGGCCTCCTGGCTGCTCTCTGTTCTACCCACCTCTCATTTTCAACAGCATCTAACATGCTGGTGCCTTCCCAGTGTTTAGAGATACTTCTTTAGGGCACAGCACGGCCCCCTAGACAAAAGCTAACGACTTTATCTGGCATCGAAAGGGCGATGCTAAGTGTATTTCAGTACTGCCTTAACTGTCTTTAGAATCATCTACTGTTGCATAAAACAGAACTGCTTCCTTAGATCTGACACTTTCCTCCATGGCTGGATCACTAGGGACCACAGTGGAGTGGGCCTGCCTATTTTCACACGTTGGTTACTGAAAACAAAGAGATACGGAACTCTCTGCTGACACCTGCCTGAGCAAGGCAGCCTGAGGACAGCAGCATAAAGAAGGGGCGCTGGCCGTCTGGACCTGCTGAGCTCCGGTCAAGCCGGTGTGCCTTTCACTGCCTGAAAGACCTTCACGCAGTCTTACAGAACTCCCAGGACCACAGAAATGTAAACTAGCATGTTTTTTTAAAAAAAAAAACTTCTTATAAGCAACATGGACAAATGAAACCTGTCTCTAAGCCTATGTGAAAACTTCAGTAAGAGGGAAAATGAAGTTTTGAATTAAAAGTACATTTCTAAGGCATCTTCCAATCTCAAATAAAATGTGTTAATTTTCAGCCATGGCACCTGAGAGCATATTATCATGTTAAGCCTTTAAAAATTATTTTTAGGCATAATTCACTTTTATCATTTAAGCGTACAAAAATTGTTCTGAGACAGTGGTTTGAGCAGAAAAAATGTTTAAGAAATCAGCTTAGGAAATGATTAAAAAAATTATTTCACAAAATGGATTTGTTGGAGTATTAGCTAACAAATTACATATACTTCACCTAATAATACCTAACAGAAAGAGTAGAAATAGATGAACCAAAAGAAAAGGAGGTTATTTATTAAAATATCTTGTAAATTTTTCTCCATCTTCTGACCTTTCATAGCATTTTATTCATAGCATTTGTGTAACACTAAATTCTCTGTGGGCCTTGGTCACTAACAGAGTGCCTGGCAAATATACACTGATCCAAAGATTGTGTTAATTCAACTGTAAAGCCACAAATATATGTATCTTTATGTATACATCCAAATATATGTATATCTTTATATATGTATCTTTAGCTGTGTGCATGCTGTATAGGAGAGTATTGCTTTGAAACACAGCAATCCTAGAAATAACAGAAATAGTGACCTCTAGTGGTAGAAAACTGCATTTCTCCTATCTTAATCACAAGAGATTAAAATTAAGAATTCCACTTTATTTGAAAAAAAAAAAAGTAATACCGTATCCTGTCCTTTAACTTACAGAAATGTATTCTCTTCCTAGAAGGAAGAACATTGAGGGTATGTATGAGTAGACCCAAAAATGTTCATTTAATTTCTATTTTGAATTTTATCTCCAAATCTATGATTTTCTTAATACAAACTACGAGAATTACAGTCCAAAAAAATCCTGGCTGGCAGGGCCATATATGGATCAGATCTATATCTCAGTGATTCTCAGTTGGGAGTAGAGAAAGGAGGGGCTACACTCTAACATACTGGGGTGAGTTGGGGTTAAAAGTGCAGGAGAATATGGCAGCCGGTGGAGAGATGTGTGTGCAATTTTTACACTGCACATTATTGACAAACTTGCTTTCAAATCATGAACAATTCATCTCCAATATTATTATTTTGGGGTCATACTGATGTAACAAAACACATGAAGTTTTCCGACTGCAATAATTACAGGTGATTTATTTGGAAAACTGAAAAAATGTTGAATTTCTAATTTTTACCTAGTGTTTGCAAAAGTATGAACATCCTCCCTTCTTTGGCTCATAAGATTCTTTCTTAATGAATTTTTAAGCCAAGTGTTACATTTTTAGTAAGAAGTATAGTCACATACTCAAGCTGGAAGGGACAGCAGTTCCTCATTTTACAGAAGGGAACACTGAGTTAACTGGGAAGCATGATGACAGCTTTAAAATGTCCCGTATGGTCTCTCTTCATTTCTCAAAGAGTGTTAAAATTAATTACATAAATACATATAGTATTTTGAGGCAGGCACAGTTCATTTAGCCCACCATGGTAGTACCAAAGAAAGTACAGGTTACAAAATATATAACTATTCAATCACTTAAACAATCTATTTTTACCAGTAAAGACCAATTCGTCATGCAGGTAACTCTTCTCTTGCTTGAGGCGAATGATCTCTTCTCGTTGTTCATTATTTTCTGTTGTCTTTTCATTTAGATCCTCTTCACAAATAGAAGGGGGAGAAAGTCCTCAAATAAATACTAGTTTCTAGAGGAATATACACTGCAAATACCTCTCATGTCCTTAGCACCCACTTCCAATCCATATGAAGTCCTGTTGGATCTACAGCTAAAATGTCCTGTATCTGACATTTCACTGCATGCTTGGCAGTGATCCTGGCCAAGGCTCCCACTGTCTCCATGCATGAACCTTGCCTCTTCCATTGCAGCCTGATGTCCACAGAGCCATCAGGGCCATCTGCTGGCACCACTTCTCTGCTAAAAGCCCTCATACTACATTTAGGATGAAATATAAACTCAGACCCTTAAGCCCTGTACAGCCTGGCCCTGTCCTTTCAATCTGTTCCTTTCACTTGCCCCAACCCCCGAACCCACCCCAGGGCTTTTGCATTTGCTGTTTCTTCTGCCTGGAAGATCTTGGCCCAGATTTTTACATGACTAGTTCTTCCAAGTTTCAGCTCAAATGTTCTCTTCGAAGATGTCTTTCCAGTGCGCTCAAACTAAATGAGTCTCTGTCCCTTACTCTCTGGCCCACTATCCATGACCCTGTTTTTATTTTATATTTTTTAAACAAATGTTAAATTTCTAAAATAAGGCATAAAAATTGATAAAACAGACTTCTTTTTACTTTTAATCTTACCTAGGTATACATAACATTCAATAAATGTACTGAATGCCTGCAATATACTCCAAGGGCTGTGCTATCAGAGTCCATCCCTGCTGTGAAGGGGCTTATAGTACGATTATGGTTTTAGATGAAACTACAAATGGACACAAAATTATCATTTGCCAGGAGTCAGGGCATCATTAGAACAAGATTTTAGCAGGTGGAGTCTTTTAAACTAAACCTGTCACAATAACCTTTCCCAATTTCAACAGTAACTCCCTGCCTCACAAGGGGCCCCACCTGGGACAGAGGCAGAGTAACCACACCATTGCACCACTTTGTCATTCTAAGGCTGCCTGTTCCACTGTGAGAGTCAGTCCTCAGGTCCAACTGATGACCACTTACAAATGCAATCATCTGGGTGTGGAATTAAGACCCAGATAGCTCCTGAATCCAACAGCTTCTTCTGTGATACAGTTGGGAAAAGCCAGAGCCAAGTGGGCCTCCCCCTTTACCCTCTGTAGATAGATAGATACAGATTCAGTCGTGTCCGACTCTGTGACGCCATAGACTGTAGCCTACCAGGCTCCTCTGTCCATGGGATTTTCCAGGCAACAGTACTGGAGTGGATTGTCATTTCCGTCTCCAGGGGATCTTCCCAACCCAGGGCTCAAACCCCGGCCTCCTGCATTGTAGACAGACGCTTTACCATCTGAGCCACCAGGGCTTTGTAGACAAATGCAAATTTTTACTCTATCACCTAGATCTACCTCCAAGTATGTAGCACTAACCTATCTGCCATACCCAACCTTTGTTTCATTAGAAAACTTCAAGGAGTAGAATAAACCATGGAGTTACTGTGAGAATGAAAAAGGAAAAAGGAGGACACAAAAGGAATTCTCCCCAAAAAAGAACATCCACTGAACAGCCACTCTGGTAGTCTGTGTTGTAGGTGGCAACTCCTTATCCCTCCCTGCATTCATTCCTCAATTTTTTTTTTTTTTTAGTTTCTCCCATAAAAGGACAGAGGATATTTTTCCATTGCCTGACTCTGGGTTCACCCATGTGATTCACTTTGGCCACAGAATGAAGGGCAAGTGATGGTGTGCCAGGCCCTCTTATCTTTCTGCTTCCTCTCTTAAGTTTCTGCCTTCACCATGGGAAGAAATGCCCATACTACCCAGCCGGGGAAAAGATGCTCCAGTGGGCCCAACAGAGATCAGCCAAGTCCCTAGTGGCTTCCAGATAAATGAGTTTATCAAAGGACACCACTGAGATACCATCGTTGATTGCCACAAGGCATATAGTAGCAACAGTTAACTGGTACAGCAAAGGCAGGATTATTTTTTAAATATAATGCATTAGGCAGTTTTCCCCACTCTTGCTATTCATCTTGTAACACAAAAACTGCTGCATACTTCTATACAAATGAACATTTCATGATGGGACCTAATGCTAACAACAGACCTCTTCCCAGTTATCAGATTAAGTGAACTCAAATGAAGAAATATATTCCCAAGATAAAACACCTCCATTTAGGCCTCTTCCTTACCTTTTAATTTATTGACTTCAATCTTAAGTGCCTTCAATTTCTGCTTATAATCTTGCTTTTCTTTCACAATACAGGTCTCCACCATCTTAGCATCACGTAAGGCATGCTCTAACAATTTAAATTTACCCGAACAGTCAGCAATGTGATTGACGGCCTCAATAATATCTTTGTCCTAAAACCCAAATTTGAAAACTGTTACATTTTAAAATGCCAATTAAACAAGATGACACTTACTGAAATCTCATTGTGGAGCAGGGATAAATTGGGAGACTGGGATTGACGGGTACATACTACTATATAGTCCGACATATATATAGAATAAATAACTAGTAAGAACCTGCTGTATAGCACAGGGAACTCTACTCACTACTCTGTAATGGCCTATCTGGGAAAAGAATCTAAAAAGAAGTGGGTATATGTGTATATATAACTGATTTACTTTGATGTACACTTAAAACACAGAACATGGTAAATGAACTATGAAAAGTAAAAGTGAAGTCGCTTAGTCGTGTCCAACTCTTTGCGACCCCATGGATTGTGGTCCACGGAATTTTCCAGGCAAGAGTACTGGAGTGGGTTGCCATTTCCTTCTCCAGGGGATCTTCCTGACCCAGGGATCAAACCTGGGTCTCCCACATTGCAGGCAGAGGCTTTACCTCTGAGCCACCAGGGAAGCCCTAACTGTACACTAATAAAAACTAAAAAAAAAAAAAAGACCACATTGTGTAACTGGGTACCCAGTTGCAATCCAGCGCTTTCCATGTGTTAACTCATTTAAGCCTCATAGTAACTATCTGAGGTAAGAAATATTGTTATTACCCACATGACAGAGGAGTAGACAGGAAATTGGCCACAATTACACAAGCTGGGTTTCCTTGGTGGCTCAGGAGGTAAAGAATCCACCTACAATGCAGGAGACCTGGGTTTGATCCCTGGGTTGGGAAGATCCCCTGGAGGAGGGCATGGCAACGCACTCCAGTATTTTGCCTGGGGAATCCCATGGACAGAGGAGCCTGGCGGGATGCAGTCCATGGGGTCACAAAGAGTCGGACATGACTGAGTGACTAAGCATAGCACAAGTTAGTGACAGTTTTGATCTGAACTTGGCTGGCTGGCCCCCAAAACCATGCATGAACCACCAGTTTGCAGTCTCAGAAAGTCTAGAACCAAACATTTGATTACCTATGAAACTATAATAGCAATAGGAGGACTGGAGGCCCTGGAGTGGGCTGTATTTTCTGGATTACAGATAAATCCCAGAGGCCCTCTCTTCCTTTCCTTCTTTTCAGCTTCTTAAGACGACAGACTCCAAGACCTCATCCCAAACCTACCCAAGCCAGAACCTCTTATTGTTGAAGTGGTTGTTTTAATTACATAAAAGGTATCTATCTGCTTGTTGAAAAGCAATTCAAATAACACCAGAAGGTATGAAAATAATAAGTAAAAGTACTCTCCCCACCACTCATAGGGAATATCGATTATCAGCAGGTTTCACCTTTGCTTAAGGACAAAGGTTTCTGTGGTAGCATCATATATGCGTTCCTGAAACACTTCACAGTTTGCATATCTCACGTTAGGAGGATTTATGGAAAAAATAGGGTTGGGGCAGATCATTCAAAAACCGACAGGGGTTGGGATGCAGCAGATGGAACTTTGTGATCAGATAACAAAGTAGTCTGATAACTTCACAGTAGTCCTATTAAGTACATGGACACAGTTAAGCAAATGCCATCGCACACACACCAGTCAGGCAATCATTTTCAGCATCTCAGTACTGGCAGCTTTACCAGGACTTTGCTTCGATGGAAACTGTAGGGGTTGCTGAAGCCAGGAAACTGGTCACTACTTGATTAAAGACAACTCTATAGATTTTAATACTTTCTCTTTAATTTTCTGAAACCTTGTCCCTGATCATGTGGTGGAAAAATCACATTATACCAGCATCACTTCTCTAGTCACCTGTGGTCAAACACATGTGTCATCAAATAGAAGAGACTGTTTATCAGGACTTCCCTGGTGGTCCAGTGGTTAAGACTCCACACTCCCAGTGCAGGGAGCATGGGTTCGATCCCTGGTCAGGGAACTAATTCCCCACATGCTGCACGATGTGGCCACAAAAAAAAAAAAAAAAGATAACTGTTCATCAACCACTGTTTATGGCATGTTAGTGACTATATCAACTGCTGATTGCTAAGTTTTCTTTTCAATTAAAAAACATTAACAAGTAATCTGACTGCTAATAACTTTATGAGACCTAGTAGTAGAATACCTCAGAAGAAAATCAGCTAATTCAGGCATGCTAGACCGTGGAACAGGCCTTGAAGACAGAAACCCACAGTGGAGTTCTGCCTCCTCTCAATGCCTTGGGCGCGTCATTTTAAACTTGTTTCCCTCATTTCTAAAACCAGAATTTTAAAAAAAGAGAGTAATGTTGATAGCTCACCCTATCTGTGGGTTGCTGTGGGACTTAAGTGAGATAAGGTACATGACTATACTTTGTCGACCACAAGGTGCCTGCCACATGCAGGCATCATTATTCTGCGTTACCTTCAGCTTTATCATGGTGGTGAGAGCCTGTTCACGAGCCTGCAGTTGTCCCACTTGAGCAGAAAGTTCCACTAGCGTGTTGCTGAGATTTTCATTTCTAGCCTACAAGGAAAAAACGCAAAACACTAACCCAGTCATTTAAAAGCTTTCACTACTCTCACCAGCCATAATCTGTGCTCATTCTTTTTGTTTTTTCTTTAACCTTTTCAGTAACAAAGGGAGCTATTTAAGCAGTCATCAAAAAGCAACACAAACATCTATTTCCCCTCAGTTCTTATGATTCCCTTCTGAATTCTATCAGTTACGTTTATAAACGTGCCTTCTTCCTAATGGTCTTTTATGTATACTTTCTGGTTGGCGAGAAAGAGGAACATGAACGGGAAGAATGAACAGAAACTGGATTAGTGAGAGATTTCCTTGGCTAAAATAAAGTAGCATTAAGAACTTCTGTGCATCTTTTTTTACTTTATGTTGAAATAACTTCACATTGAGGTATTCTCACTTATCAGGGATTTTTTTAAACCATAGATCTAGATTTGACGGAGGAAACTTAAATGCATATTACTAAGAGAAAGAAATCAATCTGAAAAGGCTATATACTCTATGGTTTCAACTACATGACATTCTGGAAAAGGCAAAACTATGAGATCAGGGGTTGCAAGGGACTGCAATAAAGAAGAACAGAGCAAAGAGGGTTTTTAGGGTTGGGAAAATATTTCGTATGATATTACAATGGTGGTTACAGGTCATTATTTGTCAAAACCCACAGAATGTACAACACCAAGAGTGAACCCTGATGTAAACTATAGACTTTGATGTCTCACCCAATGATGTGGCAATGACATGTCACTGGTTACAACAAATGTATCAGTTCCCCTGGGATGCACAATGTCCATAGTGGAGGAGGCTGGCTGGGGGAGGGGGCGGGGGAGGGGGTATCTATGAGAAATCTCTATACATTCCACCCAATTTTGCTATGAACCTAAACTTCTCTAAAAAAACAAAGTTTATTAATTTAAAAAAAGAAAAAAATCTCCCTGCTACAGACTGAACTGCATCCCCCCTCAAATGCATATGCTGAAGCCCTAACTTCCAATGTGATGGTGTTTGGGGGTGGAGCCTTTGAAAGGGAATTAGGTTTAGATGAGGTCATGAGGGTGGGGCCCTCAGGATGGGATCAGAGCCCTCAGAAGAAAAGATACCAGAGAGCTTGCTCAGGTGCTGTCTCTCTCCCTGTCACATGAGGACGTGGTAAGAAGGTGACCATTCCATTTACAAGTCAAGAAGAGAGCCCTCACCAGAAACCAACCATGCCGGCACCATGATCTTCAACTTCTAACCTGCAGAACCGTGAGGAAGAAAATCTCTGTTTTTTAAGCCTTCCCTCAGTCTATGCTATTTTGTTATGGCAGCCCAAGCTGACTAACATACTTCCATTTTTTAATTTAACATATCAAGAGATTCTGGGCTTTTCCTTGTGGCTCAGTTGGTAAAGAATCCGCCTGCAATGTGGGAGACCTGGGTTCGATCCCTGGGTTGGGAAGATCCCCTGGAGAAGGGAAAGGCTACCCACTCCAGTATCCTGGCCTGGAGAATTCCATGGACTCTATAGTTCATGGGGGTCGCAAAGAGTCAGACAGGACTGAGCGACAAAGTTCACTTTCACATCAAGAGATTCCATTGATAGTTTTCACTTATTTTACAGCTAGAAACTGTCTAGAAGAGTAATCTGAAAAAAAAAATTTAAGACATAAAATCTATACAATTATTATGAGTTACTAAGATTCACTATATTACCAAGATCTACACTGCTATCACTATGAAACAAGAAAATGAAGGCAGTTAACAACAACAGCAAAAAAAGGCTTTCTCAGGCTTCCCTAGAGGCTCAGTGGTAAAAATCCATCGGCCAATGGATTCGATCCCTGGTCCTGGAAGATCCCACATGCACCACAACTACTGAGCCCGTGAGCTGCACCTACTGAAGCCGGTCCACCCTAGAGCCCTTGCGCTGAAACAAGAGAAGCTACCACAATGAGAAGCCCGCATACCACAACGAGAGAGTAGCCTCTACTCTCTGAAACTAGAGAAAAGCCCTTGCAGCAACAAAGACCCAGTACAGTAAAAAAAAAAAAAAAAAAGATAAATAAATATTTTTAAAAAGACTGTCTCACTGTGCCTCTCAAAAAAGCATGAGCTCAAAAGATATTTGATGACTCATCAGCCAGGACTGAAAACTGAAAGATCACTCTGACATTTTGTTCCCAATATGCCACTAACATTCGTTTCATCAGATTAGACACAGTTATTCAGGAAACATAATTTGAAGCTGCGTGATGATACTGATCTCAGACTTTGAGAAAGACTTTTAAAATTAACCCACTGTTGATAAAATGAAGGATGCTACCAAACAAATGGCCTAAAGATTAAAAAAGAGCTGTAATGAAGTTTCATCTTCAAGACAAAACAACACTGCTGCTGCTAGGTCGCTTCAGTCGTGTCCGACTCTGTGCGACCCCATAGACGGCAGCCCACCAGGCTCCCCGGTCCCTGGGATTCTCCAGGCAAGAACACTGGAGTGGGTTGCCATTTCCTGGCTAACCAAAGCTCACCATCCGTATAAAACTGTGACGCTGAATGGATGGGTACACTTTTATACACACACACATTTAATGGAAATATTTAAGTCTATGAACTACTTTAATAACTGAAACACAAACAGAATTTGGGCTAGCGAAGCTTTCCTGAAAACCAATCTCACCGGTTGACTTTGTCGTACAGCAGAAACACAACATTGTAAAGCAATTACACTCTAATAAAAAATTAATTAATTAAAAAAAAATAAAACCAACCTCAAGGTCTTCAGAGAGGAGAGAGGAATGGGTTGCCTTCTGGGCCATCTCCTGAAGCTGTAGTTGAGTCTTCTGAAGAGTACTCTGGCATTCAATTTGGTTCGATTCAAGGCTTTTTACCTTCTTTGTGAGTGACTTGATTATTTCAGTCCTTTTATGTAGTTCACCTGAGGGAGATTATTTTCAGGCAATGGTTTAAAAGTAAGGGTGCTAAGGAATCTTTCAAAGGTTAATTCTTCTTTGAAAAGTTTTTATTACGAAATGCACGATACTGTACTCTAGTCAAGACACCAGCAGCAACCCAGAGCCCTGTATGTCAATTCCTGAACAGTCTCTCCAATTCCCCACCTTCCAACCACCATCCTGAGCTTACTCATTTCCTTGTTTTTTATTACAGTTTCACTATCTTTGATCACATCCCTAAAGAGTTTAATTGTGGGAATTCTGTTTGCTGTTTTTCACTTAAGATTATGATTCTGTGAATTCTCTAGTGGTCCAGTGGTTAGGACTGTGCCCTTTCACTGCCAAGGGCACAGGTTTGATCCCTGGTCCGGTTACTAAGATCCCACAAGCTGCACTGCAGGGCCAAAAAATAAAGATGATGATCCTGAGATGTGTCCATGTGGCTGTGTAACTCCTCCTTGTGCACTGTCATTCCTACATAATAACATTATATGATCATGCCAACATTTACTTATACATTCTACTATTGATGATCATTTGGACTGTTTCCACTTCACAGCTATTATGAACGATGTTGCTCTGAATATTCTTGCATAAGCATCTTCATGCTTTTGCAAGAGCTCCTAAATAAAATGTGGTCCCTCAGACCAGCAGCACCAATATCAACTGTGAACTTGTTAAATATGCAGATTCTTAGGCCACAGACCTACTGTATCACAATCTACTTATTAGTAAGATCCCGAGGACTTCCCTAGTGGCTTAGATAGTAAGAATCTGCCTGCAATGCAGGAGACCTGGGTTGGATCCCTGGGTCAGGAAGATTCCCTGGAGAATGGAATGGCCACCCACTCCAGTATCCTTATCTGGACAATTCCATGGACATAAGAGCCGAGTGGGCTACAGTCCATGGGGTTGCCAAGAGTCCGACACGACTGAGTGACTAACACTTTCACTTCACTTTTAGGTAATTCACTTGCATACTGAAGTGGGAGTATTCTTCCAGAAGTGGAAATGCAGAGCCAAAGCTTGGTATATCTTCAACTTTACCAGAATTGTCACATGATTTTTCCAAAGTAGTTGTACTAATTGACTCTCCCACCAGCAGTCAATGAATCTTCCCTTGCTCCACAATTTTACCAGTACCTGGTATTTTTTGCCAGTCTGTTAAGTGTAAGAAGTCTCATTACGGTCTTAATTTTCGTTTTCATTTCCCTAATTTACGAGTGAGAACTTTTTTGTAAATTTATTGGCCAGTTTTCCATGAAATGCCTATTCAAATGTCTTGATCATTTTAAAACCAGATACTAATGGTTATACAGGCAGACCTCTGAGATATTGTAGGTTCAGTTCCAAACC
The DNA here is from genome assembly GCF_003369695.1 of Bos indicus x Bos taurus. NCBI lineage: Eukaryota > Metazoa > Chordata > Mammalia > Artiodactyla > Bovidae > Bos > Bos indicus x Bos taurus. Next base: position 20,072,726 of record NC_040092.1, on the reverse strand, counting down.
ACTGCAATAAAGGGAATATCATAATAAAGTGAATCACACAAATACTTTGGTTTTCCAGTGCATATAGAAGTTATATTTATATGGTAGTATATTGTATTCTATTAAGTGTGCAACAGCATTATTTCCAAAAATCAATGTGTACACCTTAATTTAAAAATACCTTATTGGGACTTTCCTGGTGGTCCATTGGTTAAGACTCTGTGCTTCCAATGCAGAGGGCACAGGTTTGATCCCTGGTCAGGGAACTTAGATCCCAAATGCCGCATGGCATGGTCAAAAATTAAAACAAAATTAAGTTTAAAAAATAAACAAATACTGCATTATATGTATATATGTGTGGGTGCATACAGTTAGAGTAAAATCAGATGGTCATCAGGAAACTGAAAAATTAATCATGTTTAGACTGTCACATTTACAGAATCCTTTGTGTAATAAAAGCAAAAAAAAAGAAGGGGATATATGATTATCTCTCTTATTTTTTTTGACTGTGTCGGGTCTTAGTTGCAGAACCCAGGTTCTCTGGTGGAGGCATGTGAGCTCGGTAGTCATGGCATGAGGGCTTAGTTGCCCCATGGCATGCAGGGTCTCAGATACCCAACCAGAGATCGAATCCACATCCCCTGCATTGGATTCTTAACCAATGGATCACCAGGCAAGTCCCTACTTTTCTATAAACAGATCTAGTATCTCCTCCTCTAATACATTCTAGTAATATTAACATAGTCTGACTGTCAATAGAACAGTCAGATTTTAGGATAGCACCAAAAGGATGACAGTTAAAATATGGTACAAAGGGAAATTTTTGTAAGTCACTTTTGAGGTTACTGTAATTTTAAAAGATGACTGTTTTAAGTACTTGAGATCAAGTTCAATATCAAAAGTTTAAAATCTTTGAGTCAGTTCAAAAGGAATGATCAGTTCAGTGGCATCTTTATTCATATTCTAGCTCAAAACTGATTTCCTTCAGGTTCGCTCTTGACCCTCCCTGTCTACTGGAGCTGTCTCAGCACTCTTTCTACAGTTAAGTGTTAATACTTTGCTTGCCCTACTTTAATTCACATTGTGTTTGTCTGTCCTGCTGTGAATGTTCATGAAATCCTATCTTCAATTAAACTCTAGGACAGCAGGGACTGTGTTGAGATGTTCCTTCTCTATTTTTCTCATGAGCGCTTTCAGTATGTTGGCATGTACCCGCGCTAGATGGATGATGCTGAATGTATGTCTGACCTTCTAATTTGCTGCAACGTTCTTCCAAAGTCAACACTTTCTGCCGATCCTCTTCCCATGAAAGAAGTTGTCTCTGATGTACTGCAACCATATCATTGAGCTCTCTGTCTCGATCTTTTAACTCTCCAATGAGCAGCTGCAGCTCTTTCCGTTGTTTCTCAATAGTGGAAATCTCAACCTCTGACCCGATGTTCTAAATATAGAAAGTAATTTCCAAACAATTATATTGGGTTGGCCAAAGGAATTTTAGGGCCAACTCAGTATCTTCTTTTGCTGCCAATTCAAGGTAGCAACTTGAATCAATAAATTTTATTTCTTGATTACAACATGGTGGCAAAATTATGTATATTTAACATATGCTAACATCTACTATACACTCTGTCTCTATCATTTTCTGTCATACCAAACACACTACTCTTAAAGAGCAGGACCAGCTGTAAAACCTCCATTGGTTAATCACAGATAAACCCATTTCTGCATTTTTTTTCTTTGCTGTCAACCCTCCTTGTATCAATCAACAATATTATCCCCCATCTTATACCCCCATCTAGCAATTCTAGAACAATTAAGTAAAGGGAAACAGGAAGTAAATATTGTTTAAATATAACTGGTCCAAATTCAACATACCTACTTAAAAACAAATTTTGTAAAGGAAAAATTTCAAACATACACAGAAGATAAAAGAACAGTATAATGAACTCACATTTGCTCAGTAGCTAGGTCTTACTACTATCAAAAATTTTGCAATGTTTCAATCTTCCTTTTTCTTTTTGTGGTTGATAAAAAAATGTATTTTACTTTTAGATACTTTGGTATGCCTCTCTAAAAATGAACATTTTTATATAGCCAAGATGCCATTTTCATGCCTAACAAAATTATCTACAATAATTTCTTTTAGGCATACATCATTTCAAAGTCTAGTGCAGTCAAGTTGGTCTCAGCTAAGTGGGAATCCAGAATGAGCCACTTGGTGGCTCCAAGACCTTGGGCAAGTTACTTAACTTTCTTAACCCTTAGTTTCTTTGCTGTGAAATGGTAGTAACACTATTTTCGATTTCTTAGTCATGTGGATTAAGCAAGATAAGGTCTGTAAAGCACTTCCCATTGTGTCATTAAAATGACACACTATTGTGTCTTTAAAAATCAATCAACAATTAAATCTAAAAGAGAAATGGAAAATTTTTTCCAGCCAACCTGAGGATTGTAACCTGGGAGACAGTCTTTCAAAAAGCTCTGAGAACCATTCTGCCTGTAAGATGTCAAAACACAGTTACATATGTTTTCAAAACAAAGCATTGAAAATACATCAAAATAATACATTCACCTTTACACAGTTCAG